>NW_026652292.1:68770488-69274733 GCF_009828535.3 Hylobates moloch | reverse complement strand
GTTGGTCCCAAGGAATTTGCTCGAGGTCAGAGACAGCATCCATTCATTCCCCCAAAACTGTGAGGAGTTTTCCTTGGTGCACATCACTCCAGTAAGTGTCTTTGGGGGAAGGTTAGGAGGAAATCTTTGTTATAAATTCACGCCAGGACCATGCCTAAGGGGCTATAACATCCCCTATATTCAAGCACCTTTGGGTCTGCGACCTGGCTCAGGTCTGGGGATGGATTGATAAGGGCCCTAAGTTTCATGGTAACTCCAGCAGGGTCTCTAATTCCCAGATCCAGACAGGGCATGTTTGTTTCTCTGTTTGCTTTGTGCAGATCAAGGGAAGACCTTAGTGGCCTGTGTGGGGACCTCAATCCCAGAAACACCCCGATCCCTTCATCACCACTGACATCTCTGTGGGTTCAACCATGATGATTATGGCTGAGCTCTTGGCTCCCATCCTAATACACAAGCCCACTTTGTCTCTGGAAATTAAGAGCTTCCATTATCCCTGTGGAATGCAAGAACCCAGTTTCAGTGGTGATGGCTCCTGTTCTCAGCTCTGACTTGAAAAAGCAGTCACCATAGAGCTTTTTAAGAAAGATCCTGGAACCAGTGGACATCTCCCAACACCTTAGCCAAGGGAGTGTCCTCTGGGCCCTCCAAGTGCATGATGACAGAGAGGGTGAGGCTGCAGCACGTGCCCACCAGACCCACGTGACACGACCATCCCCCCCCCGTGCCTGACAGTTTCCTCCCCATGTGCCCATAGGAGGCCTCCTTCACTTTGTAATCCGCCATAGCCAGAAGCCCAAGTCCTTCTCTATATCCTCTCCATGACTTATAATTACATGTTTAATAGGAAGGCCACTGGCTTCACATCCACCTCCATCCCCAGCTGGCCTTCCCCAGCTACCCCGGCCAGGCAGGGCTGATTGTTCTGTTTCCCATGGTGTCTCCAGCACCTCAGTCTTGGTAGGTGTTCAATGAATATTTCCTGGATTAATAAGTGAATGAATGATTAGTCAAAGAAAATGGGACAATCTCTAAAGCTGAAAAGATAACCCACAGAGAAAGAATTTCAGCTCGATTAAAGTCTTATGGATGTCGTGGGATATATCACGGATCAGTATGTGCCCAATACTTGACGAGTGTAAAACAGACCTTGGGCCGGGTGCAGTGGCTCACGCCTGTAATCCCAGCACTTTGGGAGGCCGAGGCAGGCGGATCACCTGAGGTCCGGAGTTCGAGACCAGTGTGACCAACATGGAGAAACCTGTCTCTACTAAAAATACAAAATTAGCCGGGCGTGGTGGCAGGTGCCTATAATCCAGCTATTCCAGAGGCTGAGGCAGGAGAATGGCTTGAACCCGGGAGGCGGAGGTTGCTGTGAGCTGAGATCACGCCATTGCACTCCAGCCTGGGCAACAAGAGCGAAAGTCTGTCTAAAAAAAAAAAAAACACCTTGAATGCTCGGCCAGTGAGCTGACTCATGGAAAGCACCTGGAACAAAGCCTGGCACGGAGCGGACGCCGTGAGAGGATCCGCCGCTGCTGCTGTGGTTAAATTAGTGTTTCTGAAAAGCTTCCTGGGCCAAGCCAGTGCTAGACAGCAACAATGCAGAAACAGGCAGCCAGCGCCTGCCCCAAAGAGCTCCCAGTCTCTGGGAATGTGAAACAGGCTTAAAACCTGGGGTAATATCATAGGAAAAGTGCAAGGGACGGGTTCTCCTGATGGATTCATCCAGAACGATGGGACCTGAAAGCATTGTGCATATTGATTGCAGAAGAAGCAGACCTGTGCAGGGAGAGAAGCATCAGAACACACACGTGTGCAGGGAGAGAATCATCAGAACACATACTTGTGCAAGGAGAGAGGCGTTGGGACACACACCTGTGCAGGGAGAGAAGCATCAGAACACACACCTGTGCAGGGAGAGAGAGGCATTGGGACACACACCTGTGCAGGGAAGGAGGTGATATGGTTTGGCTGTGTCCCCATCCAAATCTCAACTTGAATTATATCTCCCAGAATTCCCATGCATTGTGGGAGGGACCCAGGGGGAGGTAATTGAATCATGGGGGCTGGTCTTTCCCGTTATTCTCGTGATAGTGAGCAAGTCTCACGATACCTGGAGGGTTTATCAAGGGTTCCCGCTTTTGCTGCTTCCTCATTTTCTCTTGCTGCCGCCACGTAAGAAGTGTCTTTCGCCTCCCGCCATGATTCTGAGGCCTTCCCCAGCCATGTGCAACTGTAAGTCCAGTTAAGCCTTTATTTTCTTCCCAGTCTGGGGTATGTCTTTATCAGCAGCGTGAAAACAAACTAATACAGGAGAAATCGGGCCAAGCAGCTGTGCAGCACACTTGGGAAGCAGGGCTGTCCCGGCTGATTCTTGGTAAAAGCAAAAAAGGAAGGGGACACACAGTGAATCCTGGCAATGCATCCCACGAGGGTAATGCCAACCAGGAGCATTACCCCCTGCCATGGGCAGTGTCCGGAGGCTTCCGAGACAGTGCAGGAGGGGAGCTGCTGTGCGCAGGGCCGTGGGTAGGAAAACTGTCAGGCCCAAGAGGAAGGTGAGGAGATTGGGAGGGAAAGTGTCACTCTTTCTACTGTTTCTTTAACATGGAGGATCACCTGGTCTGGTCCTCCCCAAGGTGCCTCATTACAGGTGGGATGCAAAGGCCCACGGGCGCCCTGGGAGCAGTTGTCCGCGCAGCGCAGTGAGTCCCACCCACCGTAAAGGCCCAGACGCCTCTCCAGGGAGGCACAGGGCTGGTAGGGTCAGAACCGTCCCCAAGGCGTCTAGATCTGCTGACAGACATAAGGCAGGAGGAGGGGCAGGTGTGGAGGGTGGAAGGAGAGAGGTAAAGCCGGGCTGGCGAACGTGGCTGCAGATGTGGCCCTCATCCCCAGGGAATGGGGAGCACGCCAGGAACATGGTCAGATTTGCTTTTTAGAAACTGCCAAGGGCTTCTCTGCGAGGCTGGGTCACCCTGGAGAGACTGGGGCAGTGAGGTGGGTAGGGGACCAGGAGCCTGAACCTGGGAATAGCGGTGGGGATGGGAGAGTGGACAGAGCCTGGAGATGAGGAGGAGGCGGGCTGAGCGGGACTCGGCCTACCGCGGTGAGGGAGAGGAGGTTGAAGGCTGACTCCCAGGTGGCCAGGGCCTGGCTGGGGGTGGCAGGGAGGCCAGCAGGGGCGGCAGGGAGGCCAGCAGGAGCAGCAGGGTGGGGGCTGGAGAGGCAGGTAATTGGGGAGTTCTGCGTTGGGCAGAGGGGAGGGGACTCTTGATGAGCTCTGCGGAGGGTACCTGCAGATGCCCGGCTTGGGGTGAAGGAAGAGAGAGGTCTGGGTGGACGCGGGCAGGAGCCTGGCCTCATTGGACTTCTTGGGTTGTGCCTAGGAATAGGGTTTTACTGTGAGGTTACACCTGGGAGTTGGGGAAACCCACCAAAGCCAACAGCCCAGGCCCCACAGCAGCTCCCATCCCAGGCCGGCTTATGCCCGCCCTGCAGGCCTCACCCCTGCTTCCCCGGCTCTGCTCTCTCTGCCCTTTGCCCACAGCCTTGGCTTCCTGCCTTCAACAGCCACCCCAGTTCCCAAATGCCTTCCCTCCTGTTGGGCAGCGCCCTGATGGAAGCTCAGGCTTGCACCGCCCAGGGCCGCTTCCCAGCTCAGCATCAGGGCTTAAAGAAGGAGCTGTGCCCTGCAGTCACCTTCCTGGGAAGGGGCAATTGGTGTGTCGCTCCGGATGGGCTCTGTCCCCTGCATGGCTCAGGAGGAGCCACCCAGTGAAGCCCTGGGAATGGATGAGACCGTCCTGGCAGTGGGAGGCCAGGAGTGGGGGGGATCGAGGACACCACGCTCGGGGTGTCAGAGGGTAACGGCTGGGAGAGCGGGGGCTCTGCCTGGGGTGAGCGCCTGGGCCCCGCTGACTTCCCCGCACCCCCGCACCTCCTCTGGGGAGCCGCCAGAGCACTGTTTTACGCGTGTGAAGGTCACACTAGAATGTTCTCAGCACAGAGAAGGTGCTCCGTAAATGTTTGCTGAGTGAATAAATGTGCTCTCTTGCTCTAAATGGTCATTGCCTGGCTGTGAACTCAAGGGCAGAGCAGGTGGAATTCATTTTTGTGTTCTGGGGCCTGACAGCTAGAAGGGGCTTGGCAATCATTTGTGTAGTGATTTTCAGAATAATGTCAGGGCCTAAAACTGTAACAGCAAAATGCAGCGCCTGCTTCCCCAGCTCCTCCTTCTGGGGTTGGCGGGTCAAGACCTGTGGAGGGAGGGAGCCCGGTGACCCCAGGGGCAACGGCACCCACGGCATCAGTGGCTCCGCTGTTTTCCACAGCAGGCCCTAGCAGCTTTCTGCCTGCGCTTTGCTGTCAAACTTGTCTGTCGCAGCTGTCCCGGGCAGTAGGTCCTGCAGGAAGCTGCCCCCGGAGGAGTGGGGCAGCGGGAAGAGGCAGCCGCGCTTGCTCTGAGGCAGTCACTTCCCCTGAGGGCAGTGGGCTGCGTGCTGTCCTCCTGCTGCGACTTAGGACCTGACCCGAGGACCAGAAGGTTGGCTTGGTCTGTGCACAATCAGGAAGGGCCTGAGCGCTGTGCCTGAGAGCAGGGTGGCGGCAGGGCTGTCATCCCAGTGCCTTCGGGGACCGCGCCGAGGAGCCAGGCCGCATCCCGCGTGGGGTGACTCGCATATGACCGTCGGGGCCAGGCTCGTGTTGGGTATTTCACGCGGCTCCCTGAATTCTCAGAACAGCCTGCGAGTTGTCATTATCTGTCCTATGGGAGTGCAGGCAGGATGTAGGCCTGAGACGGGCTGGTGCCGAGGTCCGTGTCCTTTCCACAGGACCGGGGCGTTTGGAAACATCCGTTCAATTAACCTTCAGGTATGGCGAGGCCCTACCGTCGCTGACAAGCTAGTTTGTTAAGGTTCTCAGTAGGACTGGTCACGCCACGCCACGCCACACTAGGCCATGCCAGGCCACACAGGGAAGTGCAAGCCAGCTGAGAGGCCGGGGGAGCAAGGGGAAAGTACGTGCAAAGCCAGGAAGCTTTGCTGTGGTTTCTGTGGGAAGGAACAGCTGAGGCCAGGGAAGAGGGCTTGGGGCTGGGTGGCCTGAATCACTTCTGTGGGCTCCTGACATTGGCTGTGTCTTGTGGTCTGCTGCCTGGCCCTGGGGTGATTAGGGCCGGGGTGTAGTGGGCTGGAGTGTGAGAGCCCCAAGCCCTCGATAGTGAGGTGGGCGGGTGTGGCTCTAGACTGCCTGTTTTTTTCTATAAGGTGTGCTCCAGGCTAGAGGTTACTACCTCCAGGAACGGGCCAGCCCTGGGAGGGGCTGTCCCTCCAGGGTCAGCAAGGTGTCCAGGGTTAAAGCAGCAGGAAAAAAGGACGTTATGGGCAGCCCTCTGAGGCAGAGGTTGGTGCCCCAAGGAAGGAGGCAGTGGCTCAGCTGTGAGAAGCCCCTGCCCTCAGAGAGGGTTCCAGATGCACCAGACCCTCTGAGTGCAGGGGAGGGTCTTAACGTGCCCCCGTCTCCACCCCCTGTGCAGGAGGTGGGTACACCTGACTCCTTCCTTCGTCCCTGCCAGGTCTCCTGCCCTACTTTCCAATCGGTCCCTTTGTATGAAAGGATAGCCACTTTTAACAGCCTCATAAAACAGATGAAATTTCCATCATAAAATTTCTGGATCACAGACATCAGCTCATGTTTTCCCTGCTTCCCATTTGCAAGTTCCCCAGAGACTACTCACCATCTTAGATGTCGAGGAAAACAAAACTGTTTGATCCCTTATAGGGCCTACGTTTTCCCAAATTTCCTTCTTCTGCAAAATGAAAGTTTTCATTTTTGTGACAATGGATTTCAGCTATGTCTCAGAAGCCCATGCTATTAAAACAATTTCACACTCCTGTGTGAATTTTTGAAGATCTCTCTTGTGGCATTAATGCTTTCACTAGAACATGACAGAAGAGTTTGTTAACCCCAAAAGAGTAAACTACTTGTAACAAATAATTGAAAGCGAGAGAATGACTTATTACTGGATTGACCAAAATTTGGAATCAGAGAACAGGGCTCAAGATACAGTATGCCGGCTCTGGAAGGCATCAAAAGGAGAACCAGTTTGCTTATCTGAGGAATTTTTTTTTTTTTTAGACGGTCTCTATCTGTCACCCATGCTGGAGTGCAGTGTCACAATCTCGGCTCACGGCAACCTCCGCCTCCCGGGTTCAAGCGATTCTGCTGTCTCAGCCTCCTGAGTAGCTGGGATTACCATACACACCACCACACCCGGCTAATTTTTGTATTTTTAGTAGAAACAGAGTTTCGCCATGTTGGCCAGGCTGCTCTCAAATTCCTGATTTCCAGTGATCTGCCTGCCTTGGCCTCCCAAGGTGTTGGGATTACAGGCGTGAGCCACTGCTCCTGGCCAGGAATGGGTATTTTCAGGAGATTATTTGAAGGATACTGGAAAGTGAAAAATGTTTCATTTGTCTAGAATGGTAAAATTTTAAAGTGAATAGAAACTGAGAAAAAAAGTAGGGTTCGGTGGGGCTTTTGATGTTGCTTCACCAATTTCCTTAATGAATAGTTCTGTGGGTTTTTTTTCTCCCGTATGGAGTCCCACTCTATCGCCCAGGCTGGAGTGCAGTGGCACTATCTGGTTTCACTGTAACCTTTGCCTCCTGGATTTAAGCAATTCTTCTCCCTCAGCCTCCCGAGTAGCTGGGACTACAGACGCGCGCCACCACACCTGGCTAATTTGTGTACTTTTAGTAGAGATGGCGTTTCACCATATTGGTCAGGCTGGTCTCGACCTCCTGACCTCATGATCTGCCTGCCATGGCCTCCCAAAGTGCTGGGATTACAGGCGTGAGCCACTGCCTGGCCAATGTATAGTTTTAATAACCTTTCAATGTCTTTTTCAGCTCAGTGGCTTCAAGCTAGAAAACATCTTTATATAAACACTAACAGTTCAAATGCATTAGGTTTTGTTTAAAACCAAAACTTCCCAATACTCCCAATGATCAGAGACACCATCTTAACTCTTCTGATGAATAAAAGGAGGTGGCCAGAGAGGAACTTTGTGGAAACAACTAGACACCCAGATCTGTGTATGTGTATTAATGTGTTACCATCCACCCTCTCTCTCAGTGAGTCTTTCCTGACAATACACAATCACAGCATTTGCCTTTTCCCCAGAAATCTCCTGAGGCTTAACAGAGAAAAAACAGATTTTGGAGTCCTGCACTGATTCAAATTTGACCTTGCTATTTATTATCTGTGCTACCTTGGCAAATTATTCACCCTCTCTGAGTTTCATATACAAAACACTTGCATTCCCAGGTTGCAGTGAAGGATAAATTACATGCAAAGTGCTACATGGTAAGTGCACAATACATTTGAGCTCCATACCTCTGAACTCCTAGAGCTTTTATCTTCTGTGCTTTTTTGACACCTTGAGTTTATTCAGCCTTATGTACGTGGTTAACATTTTATGCACTGTCCCTTATCCCAAGTCAGTTGAGAGCACCTTGAAGGTGGAGGCCAGGTACGGGAATCTCTAGGAATGCTTCACATGGTGTTAGGCATATGTCAGATACCCAGTAAATGAAGTTTGATTTAATAAACGCTTATGAACCTTCAACAAGCCTATTAATGATAAATAAATTCTAATAGGATGAAAAAAGGGAATGGACCAGTCATAAATACGTGGGCTAATATATTACAGGATCTTCCATTAGTGAACCATTATATAGAAACTAAGATTATGTTTTTAAAGAATACTTAATGAGGTAGCTCATGATATATTATTTAATGAAAGGGGTAGAATTTGTAATTGTCTACTCTGAATATGATCAGTGTTGTATGTGAGACAAGAAGAGAAGACTTGCAGGATATGTATCAAAATATTAGTATTGATCACATTAGAGCAATGAGATTACTTTCTTATTGTTCCTCTTTGTTCAAATGATGTACAATGAGCATGTATTACTGTACAATCAGGGGGAAAAAGCTCAGCAATTTTTTCTTATGGAGGATGGAGGGGATATTCCATTATAAAATGAATTTCCTAAGGATGCTGCATATCCTGCTGTAGGGAAATTGATCTTGATGGCCTTGTTCTCACAGCACCACCCCCCCCACACACATGGCACCAATGTGAGTTGTGTTATCCTATTGCATTAAATGTTCACCCCAAGGTTAAAGAGAAATAGAGAAAGAAAGGATTTCCTGCAGGACTGGGCCACTTATTTGTAAGTCCCTTGTCAGATGCCCTTGAGATTTCAAGGTCCTAAAAAGGGGCCTCCCTGCTTGTGCCATTACCAGGTAAGCAGAGTCTTGACCTCTGATGTACTCTTTGACAACCCCTGAAAATACATAGTGAATGGCAGCAGGGTGGATGTCAGGACCCCTCTCCCAGGCCAGAGGATGCTGACCTGCAGACTGTGTACCTGACATGGCAGCAAGTCTAATAAAGTGGCTCAGAGTCAAGATGGCATGTTGTCATTTGTGAGTTCTGCAACTTTGAGAAAACTGTTTAATTGTTCTGTCTTATTTGCAAAATGGGGCATAATAACTTCACCTCACTGTTAAAGACTGAATGTTTATGTCCTCCCCAAATTCATATGGTAAAATCCTGATCCCCAAAGTGATGATATTAAAAAGTGGGGCCTTTGGGAGGTGACTAGGTCATGAGGGTGGAGCCCTTATGAATGGGATTACTGCCCTTATAAAAGGGACCCCTGCTGCTGTCTCCTTTTGGCCATGTGAAGATACACTGAGAAGTTGACAGTTTGCAGGGAAAAGACCCTCACCAGAACATGACTGTACTGGCACCCTGATCTCAGATCTCAACCTCCAGAACTGTGAGAACAAACTTATGTTGTTTATAAGCCACCCAGTCTATGGTATTTTGTTATAGTAACCCAAACTTACCAAGATGCCTGCCAGGACATTGCAGATTCAGTGTCATCATGCTTGTCAAGCTCCTAACTTAACCCATGGAGGATAATCATTACTGTGACTCTTATTAGATCAGCATGGTTTCATGAAAGGAGCACAGGCTTTGACCTTGAGGACCCATGTTCAAAGCTCACTTCACCACTTACTAGCTGTGTGACAAAGGGTGTCACTTAACCTGCCTAAGCATCAGTCTTCATATCTGCAAATTGGGCTTATGATACTTACTTCCAAATGTGGCTATAAGGAGTAATGACCATGCATAGAGTGAATGCAATATCCAACAGCAGCCAGGCAGGTAGCAAGAGTGAGTGAAACAGGCTGAATGTTACAAGCTAGAGAGCAGCCAACCAGGGCAACTGTGACTCAACACCAGGCAACTGTTACCATCCAGCAATTCAGAAGTGTGAGGCTGTTGTTATCTGATTTTTTAAGAAAAATAAGATACTTCAATTTTTATAGGAAATTCATCAGTTTTCAAGTGCTGGCAAATAATAAACTGTTCAGGCAACATTACGTAGGCCACCAGTGGTAGATTGGATTCCTAATTGTTTACTTATAGCCTTTGCCATTTGACTTTGCAAGAGGCAGAGTGTATTTCCCCACCCTACAGATTCTGGGCTTGTCCTTTTGACTTGCTTTGGCCAATGGCAGTGTGAGCAGGTTTGTGCATGTGTGTGTGTGTGATTTGACATGGTTTCTATGACTTCTGCCCTGTGCCAAGAGAAGCGCATTCCATGGAGGGCCACTGTTTCTGAAAGAAACACAAGGGACAGACCCAAAGCAGAGCTGCCCCAGCTGACGAACAGTTAGTTCCATGAGTGGAAAAAAAAAAGAAAATGTTGCTTGTCATCAGCCACTGACATTTTGAAATTATTACAAAGCAAAATCCAAGTCATGCATTACACTTAAGTTCCCAGTTTAAGACCACCGAGGTAAAACATCTGGCAAGTGACCAGTAGATAAAATGTTCTTGACGAATGGTTATCATTACACTTATTCTGGCCCGGACAAATCTCATGGGGTTTCTATACTAAAAGGCAGGCTTGGTCCAATCCCTTCCAAAATGTTTGTTTTGTGCTGATTTGACTTCTGAGAAACTTAAACACACTCATCTCTATCTCTTGCCACCTTATATACTTACAGGGATAAATGTTACCGCTAATCTTGGAATTAACTAACTTGCTTTTGATTTTACAGGCTCCCAGGTGGGAAAGACTTGTCTCAGATGAGACTTTGGACTATGGACTTTTGAGTTAATGCTGAAATGAGTTAACACTTTGGGAAGTGTTGAGAAGGCATGATTGGTTTTGAACTGTGAAAAGACATGGAATTTGTGTGGGGGTGGGAGGGGCAGAGTGATATGTTTTAGCTCTGTGTCCCCACACAAATCTCATCTTGAATTGTAGCTCCCATAATTCCCACGTGTTGATGGCAGGACCTGGTGGGAAGTGATTGCATCATGGTGGTGGCTTCCTCCATGCTGTTCTTGTGATAGTGAGTGAAATCTCACAAGATCTAATGGTTTTATAAGGAGCTCTTTCCCCTTTGCTCACTCACTATCTCTTGTCTGCCACCATATAAGACATGCCTTTGTTTCTCTCTCACCTTCTGCCATGACTATAAATTTCCTGAGGCCTCCATAGCCATGAGGAACTGTGAATCAATTAGACTCTTCATAAATTCCTCAGTCTTGAGTATGTCTTTACAGCAGTGTGACAATGGACTAATACAATGGCAAAAAGTGGTTTCATGATTTCTTGCTTGGAATTTCTTCACTAATTCAATCCAACCAATATGTATGATAGAGGTTAGATATTAAGAATACAGATTACAATGATTAAACTTCTCAGAGCCAAAGAAGTCTAATGGGACAGTGAGGGGTACTCAACAACAACAGAGTTTGAAAGGAAATGCTGGAATGAAGCAAGAATCAGGTGCTTTTGGACCCCAGAGGGGGCAATCAAGCCTAACCAGAGGTGGGGAGATGTCTCAGAGGACAAGAGAATCAAGCAGAGTTTTTAAAGATGAGCAGCTTTGGTTACATAAGAAGGTGGAGAATGGCATTCTAAGAGGATAAATATTTAAAGACACATGAGGCCTAAGCATTTGGTGTATTCAGAAAATAGTAATCTAGGGTAGAGAGTTAATCAGGTCTAAGTGGGGAGGGAGTGAAAATAAAACTTTACGGTAAGCTGAGGCTTGGTTGTAAATTGCCTTAGTTGTTGTAGATGTTTTTTTCCCAAAGGTGACAGCTATCAATTTCTTCCCTCCTGGTATGCACATGCCATTTACCCATCATAAGTGTAGTCTGTCCTTTAGTGCCTTGAACCTGGGCTGGCTGTGGCTGCTTTGGTGGATAGCATACAGAAGAGGTGCTTCAGTGCCAGTTCTAGGCACTGGCAATTTCTATTCCCTACATTTTGGGATGCTGTCTCTTGCAACACCCCCTCTTAGAACCCAACCATTATATTATGATAACCTCACAGAGAGGCTATCAAAATGCACTTCAGTCAACAGCACTGGTTAAGCTCCTACCCAATAGCTAGCATAGTGAGGGCACCATCTACAATGCCCAGCCCAGTCAAGGCTTGGATGACTTCTCCCCCAGCTGCCATCTGACACTCTAAGGTATAAATCACCTGGCAAAGAGCAGTGAACTCTCAGAAGGGTAACTAATAATAATCAAGTGTTCTCTTGAGTTAATAAGTTGTGGATTGTTATACTATGCAACAACAAATAACTGGAATAGGTGTTAGATAAATTGTTCTATGCATCATCTGTAATGATTGTGCAACAGTTTGAATATGTCCCCCAAATTTCATGTATTGAAAACTGAACTCCCAAGTTTATGCGTTGATGGCATCTTGAGGTGGGGACATTGGGAGGTAATTAGTGTTAAATAAGGTCATCAGGATGGGGTCCCTATGTTGAAACTGATGGCTTTATAAGAAGAGAAAAAGTGATCTGAGCTGGCAAGCTTTTGCCCTCTTGCCATGTGATGCCCTCTGCCATGTCACAATGCAGCAAGAGGCCCCTCACCAAATGCTGGTACCATTCAATTGGCCTTCCCAGCCTCCAGAACTGTGAGCTAAATAAACTTATTTTATTTATAAATTACTCAGTCTGTGGTATTCTGATAGAAAACAGACTAAGATTGTATATGTAAATGACTTGAAAGAATTGATAAAAGAAAGCCTAAAATGGTGAGGTAAGGGTGAGGGATGCACTGGAAGTTATCTTAAAAGTACACAAGTGGGAAAGCAATAAAGTATCTGTTTCCTTATATTTTCATTAGTTCTGTTGCTATTACAGTATACATATGTAACAAACCCTCACGTTGTGCACATGTACACTAGAACTTAAAGTATAATAAAAATAAAATAAAACATTAAAACAGAAAAAAATAAAAAGTGAGAATGTTCTAGGAAGGCAATATAATATTCTAGGAAAAAGCAAAACAAAACCAGGCTTTGTAGTCAAGGAAGATCGAGATTAAAATCCCAACTGTTGCATTCCTGATGTAGGAGACCAGGGACAGCTTACTTAATGGAGTAAGCAAATTTGTGCCCCCAAAGATGTCCTTTATTAAGCCAGAACACCAGTCCCAAGATACTGTTCCTCTTGCATCTAGTTGGTTTCTTCTCTGTGGAATGCCCCTCGGTTGATGAAACCATCTTGCTCTGAAGGTCACAAATCCCTCATACATTCTGGGGATAGCTCCCAATCAATGAAGGGTTGATATTGATACAGGTGCTGAAAGGCTGGGCTATAGCACAAGTGGGGATGACTCTTCAGGGAGGTCTACAAAACCCTCACCTCGTGGATCAGGCCCAGGAAGCTTACTGTGGAGGCCTATAGCTTTCCTTAGTTCTTTCTCCTTCCCTATCCTGCTTCTCCCACTCTCATATATATATATGATTTTATATATAATATAAATATATAATTTTTTTTTTCTGTAGAACATACCCTTAATAAACCTTATGTCCCTGAATCCCAGCTTTAGGCTCTGCTTCTAGAGATCTCAACCTAAGACACTTAACCTTTCTTTAGCTTCCCCTTTTCAAATTCCCTTCCCAGAATTCACTGAGATGATAAATTGAAATTGCCTGGCACTTAATAAACACTCAAATAATAACAGGTTTCCTCTCTCATCTTTATCATTAGCGCAAAGTGAAAAATATGAGTAATGTTCTTTAAACATAAAAGATCCTCCAGTGAATTTTCCTTACTCTGTATAGAAAAATAGGCAAGTGAGACATTGATTTTTAAAATGGTAATAATCATGCTTACGCTATGGAGTTATTATGAGGATTAATCGAAATAATGAGCCTTAAGTAGAGTTCTTTAGTGCAGAGCAAGCACTCAGTGACTGGAAGCTACTGCCTTTCTACTTGACTACAACCTCCAAGAACACCATGCAGTCTATCTTTTCATGTTGTATCCTCGGCTAGCACAGGGCTCAGCACAGAGAAGGCATTTCTGTGTTTGCTCAAGAAGCTGCAGTGAACAAGGAAAGAAACAATACTTCATAAAAGATGGCACAGGTTGTAGGACAGTGCTTCTGTGGCCTCGAACTGACCCAATTCTCTCCTCTTTCTTGCTCTTAGTTCTCAAGAATAACTGTAGCATGAGCTGGGAATAAAATATCCTGAGATAAGGGGTGCCTGGCTGAAACAGCCTGAGCTCTGGTCCCAACCCATCCCCTCATAGAAACAGGATGCCCTTCAGTGCTTTAGTCCATCGTGTCACATGACCCCAGGGTATAAAACCCAGGTCCGGCTGCTTTCCAGGGTCCCTCAGCTGTGGTGCAAATGGGGCTTTGCACCACAGCTGAGACTCCATCTGCCCTGGGCAGCTTTTCTGAGTCTTGGGGACTAGGTCCCATGAATCCTAGGCGTCTGTTGTTTCTTGCTGCCTGTCTGTAAGTAATAAACCTGCTCCATGTAATTTGTTGCACATAAGTGTCTTCTGGCTCACTGGATTCAGATGAGTTGGTAACCAGTGCACAGTGAACTTACTTCACACAGGTTTTATGGTTCCACTTCATTTGGAGTCTGGACCATGAATCTAAGCTCAATACTTCTCATAATTGTGAGCAGATTGCTACACACGTACTCACACAAATAGCCAGATTCACCTGCTTTGGTCATTAACACAGTTTATTATTGGCACACTTATCAGTAAAGCATACATAAAATACAGCTGTTTTTTAACACACGGAGCCACTGTGTCTTTACATGTGTGGAGGAACATATTAATATGCAAATGGAAAAATTAGTTCTCTTATAAAGTTTCACATAAATACACTGGAGTTGCCCAAAAATCAAAAGTCCCCATAAAAGAACCAGGTGAGAGCTTTACAAAATATCATACAAGAAATATACTATAAAAAGAAAGGATGGTCAACTCAGGTACAATTAAAAAACACACAAAGGTTCAGGTTTATTAAACTGCCCACAAAACCAATGGATTACATGGCTTGAAAATATTTGGATCAACAGCAACTTTACAAATGCATAAATTCTTAAGGGTCCAATTGTCTTTCTTTACTTAAAAATCTGCCCTGGTGTCTTTGATGAAAAAAATGACATTTCTTGTTTCAGCACTTGGGCTAAATTGAGTCAACTCAAGACAAGAACCAACTGACATCAGCTCGACCATAAATTACCTTGCTAGGCCCTCTTAGCTGTTGCCCAATGAAAGAAAACATAAAGAAAAAAAAAATAAAGGTACGTTTAAATTACTTTCCAAAGCTGATTTTTTTGTCTTTTCTTTTTTTACTGAAACAAGAAACTCTCAGATGCAAGTCAAAAAGCAGAAAATATTTTACAATATTAAAAAGTCATCTGTAGTTAGGTTCGGCATATTAGTGAGATCCTGAGCACTGAGCATTTATGGACAATATGGCCTTTGTTTGATGCATAAAAAGGAAATTCAACACAAACACATTGTTAAAACCGTGCCAGAAGATGTGCTAGAGTTTTCTCTCGTTTTAATTACAATCAGTGCCAGTATCTGTATTACCTGTGAAGGCCTCCAAGAAAGGGTCATGGAAGCTTATTTGGAATAATCCTCTCAATTAGAAAAAAAGAAGAAAGAAAATCAGATCATTGTGGTTTAGAAATAGATATTTGCATGGAAAAGTTTTTTATCTCTTCTGTTTCCTCTCCTGTAAGTAAAGATCTGCAATTGTAATGATCACCCACGGGCCTATTGACAGTGGATTCTGGTGCCGATCATCTTATTGGGAAGCCTGGGGTGGGGGGTTTTCTGATTTGGTCTCTTGAGTGGCGGGAGGTTTACTGTTCCACGGGCTGTTGTTCCCCAGCGCGGGTGAATTGTTGAAGTCCTCCTCGTCGTCCATGCCGTTGGCCGCATCATATTGCGTGTTTTCTAATCTAGTGATTAGCCTTTCGTCCTCGTCCCCAAACTCACCTCCCATCAGAGTTGGCTCTCCTACCACCATCACATCCTGTGAACAGCAGCTGACATTATTACAGGGAAACCTTGGGAGAGAGAAGCTCAGCTTAAAATAACAGTGGGAGGAGTCGGGGAATCTAGGACAGACACACTCGTGTACTGTACAACGGGGTCAAGTCTCAATGTCGGGGGCCGAGACGCATATTTGATTTCTACAGGAAATAAACATCGCCTCCTGATGTGTAACAACCACGCGAGTTTATGTCCTTAGTGCGCAGCCTGACACTGGAGAACGAGCAATGCTAGCAATCTGCAGAAATAAAAAAATGTATTTTTCAAAATTAAAAAAATCCATGCTTTCAACTTGCCGACATTGGGGACTTTTGAGAGGGCTGTGGAACCTTCTGCTGGGTGCTTCTCAATACCTCCAAAAATCTGCCACTTTTATTTAGGGCCTGTGAGTGGCTTTGGAAACTAGCAGTGACCAGAGACACACGTAAGGTGCAATTCTGCAATATTCACACAACTCATTCCAAACGGTATTTTCTCTGTCCCAGGGATGATATACATTTTAATTGAAGACAGAATCTCTCTTTTCTCTATTCAGCCAGGCCCTTTTATGCAGCCAATATCCTTGACATTCTGCTACTTAATTATGGTAATTAATTTAGGTAAAGTTTTCGATAAAAACAATGTTCACACTGATTTGACAATTTGCATAGCTAATTAAGTCATTAGCAAAAACCTGCTGATTGCCAACAAGCCTTGAATTTACCATCTGTTATTTCATGGTGCCTGTCACCTATCACCACACAGGCAACCCTGCCACCCATCTGGGCAGTAAAGAGAACCAGTCTGTCCAGCTGGTGCCATATAAGGAAGATGAAGAACGCTAATTATAATTACATTGATGAAGCTGGTAGTCATCAGAGATGGAAGCGTGCAAGAAGAATCCATCTAATCACTCTTTTAAGTACAAATTGTCCTTCCATGCAAATAAGTAAGCCACCTACTGTAGCTGGGAGCATGGGGAGGCCACAGCTGGAGAGGCCCAGGGATGGGGAAGAAGAATGCACACACAGGGCAGAGCTCCAGCTTCTTTGTTCAAAGGGGACCATATGGGGTTGATGAGTGACCTTGGCATGGGACAGGACATCTGTCAGGTGGATTCTTCTGGGCAGGCTTTGAGCAATACTCCACTTAAAAGTGCAGTAACTTCAGGAAAGTGACCAACTGTGATCAGCCTCCACTGAGGCCAGAGAAAGTAGGGCTAGCCAGATGCTTTTGGAGATGAGAGGGTGGGGTTTCCAGTAGAAAGGCTAATTCAATAAAATATTTTGACAACTGGGCAGAAATTCATTTTACTAGAGCTTTGCCCAGAGAAGGCTTTCCTGGGACAGTAGAATGGAATACTGCCTACCGTCAGGAGAAGGACCAGTGGGATTTTGAAAGTGTCCATTGAACAAATCCCTTAGTTACCCCCTAGTCTTTTACAATGGAAAACCTTGTTTTATTTATTTCTGCTCCCCACCATTCTTGAGTTAGGGGAGATAATTAATAGGTTTCCACACTATGTTTCCTGACTAATCATTCTTGTGAATAGATAAAAATGATTTTAAAAAGAAATGTCCCAAATGGAGTAAGTGCCTAAAATGTGAGCTTGGTAAACCCAGCAATAAAAATGCCAGGGGATATTCAGCTCTGTGCTTCCAAGATTTATTTATTATGCAATGAAGAACCAGAAATGACAGTGACATGGAAGGAGACTCATGAAGACTGTTAAGGTGAGATGCAAAGTAGATACCGTCCTTCTGACTGGCAGAAAGGATGACAGGATTTTAGATGGAATGTGGCCACCGCAGAGACATGAATGGTATTCAGTTAGCTGGGCAGCTGCAATGTTACCTGTTGGGGGTGTTCAGGATAAAAGAGTGCCACCGAGTTATAGGCAATTAGGAGATGACACTTATGATCAAGAACAAAGGGAGATGGAAAGAATAGGGCTAGGTTGTACAGAGCATGACATGAGGGTTAATCTCATTTCATGACTTGTGTCCAGCACATTTGAAGGGCTTGGAAAACACATGCATAAGGCATCACAGGGCAGGAGAAGGATGTTAGAACCAACCACGTGGGTCTGCATTAGTATCGTGACTCCAAAGTCATCGAGAGAGGATGGGAGAGTATGAGGAAGCATAATTTGAAAGAGGAGGAGGAAAATAAAAAGCAGCCAACTTAAGCATGATATTAAAAGAAAAGCTCTCAACACTCCAAATGCATTCATTGAATTAGAAAACAACAGTCATTCAAGAAAAGTACTATGAACATAGTGGTTTGAATCATTTCCAATGGAGCCAACAGGCTTGTAATCTGTTCAGTGAATCTTTGTTCTAGGAGCAGCTGGAAAAGATGTCTAGGCATAGGTGTTTTTAAATGTACTAAATTTCAAAAGGATGCCACATATGTTTCACTAATTATATAAAAAATCCCTAGCTAGATACGTAGTTGTGTGTGTGTGTGTGTGTGTGCGCATAATTGACAAATGGCAAGTTAAGGGCTTCATAAGCACATACACAGTTAAGGCCACTTAAAAATTTATGTGCATATTTCTATTGGTTCTTCTAAGCCTCTAGACTAGGATAGTGATTATCTGCTCTGGCAGTCTTGATTTGTTATTCTCACACAAAATAAAGCATGATGCACATTCTAGGCTGCCTCTGATTAGGGGTTGTTAGCAACATTTCCCCCCCATTTTGTTAAAAATCCCCCCAACATTGGCAGTGAGAGTACATTTCCTTCCCATCTCTATCCTGTGTGTCCACAAGAGGCAACAGCGAGCCATCTGAGAGAGGTCCATATGCCCTCAGCTCCCCACAAGGCCAACTTCTGCTCCTCGCTGGAAGCCCGGAGGTGCCACCAGCTCTCACCCATTTCACATCTTCTCACTAATCCCCCGTGCAAAGACCACCAACCTCTGAGGAGGACTGGAAGTGACTCCTTTCAGGGCCCCTCAATGCTTCTCCTTAAATTGGCCAGAAGGGGTCACTGCTGTTGAATGACACAGGTCTCCATCCCTCCCAGGGTTGAGGCTGCAGTTCGGGATCGCTCCTAGCCCCTGCTCATGGAGTGAGAAGCAGAATCCAAGGATTAAACCCTAGCCCTCGCCAGACACACACATCGCTGCCGAAGCAGCTACACAGACCACAGCTGTGGTCATAGTGGCACATGCCTTTGGACCAGACAGTGGATGCCTGCAGGTAGCATCTCTAGTTAACCAGTAGAATAGTGTTGATAACTCAGTAGACAGGGTTAAAAGATGTGGTCACCACAAGTCATCCAACGCTTATCATTTAATGTCCATTCAACTCCAGGACACACATGAATTTGTACATTTTCCTAATCTGGTTGTCCTTTCTGCCTCTCTGTGACATCTGACAATTTTACTTTATTAAAACATCTTTAACTGCATAGTGTGGAGATAGTGATGAAATCCAACTCTCATTTCCTAATGGTGCCTTGCTCTTAATCACACAAAATCCAAAGGGTCTCTACTTGTTATAAACCCTCTGGATACAGGTAACCTCCAGTAAAATACAGTTGTCGATTTGGAAGATAGGAGCATAACAGAGTACAGAACCTATATCCTCTTTCAAATGAAATTGAAATGATTCTGACTAGGCCATATGTGTCAAAATATATGACACGTAAGCTGCTACTCTCAACTTCTACAACCATGTCAGACATCACTAATGGATGGCCCACCAAACCCAGACTAGACCTTAGAATCCTCCTCAATACCATACTCTGAGGGTTGGCAGGAGGGAGAAAATGTCCTTGCCATCCCTAGATTAGACAGCTCTTCGATGACAGGGCTTTGTTGTTGTTGTTGTTTTTCACCTTGGTATTGCTGGTACCTGGCACAGTGTGGGCACATAGTAGGAGCTCAGAAAACATCTGTTGAACTGATGGGGATTCTGGCAGCTACAGTGCCTTTAAGTAGCTATGTCACCGTTTCAGAAACCTCTGAGATGCACTTTTTCTTATTTGCTAGAGGTAACTAATGAATGTTACTGCCTTTAACTCCAGGATTGGATAAAGAAATGGGCTCCTGTGTACACTTTTTCAGTTGATTTATCTAAATCAGGCCATTTTCTCTATTGAAAATTTCACTAGGATTGGGCATAACTTGATACTTTTTTAATAAAGAGACTCTTTACTTTCCTCTTTTGGTTTTTTCCCCCTCATCTTCAGAGGTAATAGGTATAAAGTCTAGCTCAGAAAGTGGAGGACTACCTGGAGACTATTTTCATTATTTGAAGACTGCAATTTGTAACCTTGTAAAATGTAACATGGCACCTTCCGTTTTAGGCTGGTCATTCTCCTCATGACCTCTTCTTTCTAATGCAATGGGAATGAAAAGTATATCCCCTGTCTGTGGGAGACAGGAGAAGAGAAACAACTGCCCAAGGAATCCTCAGGGTACTGATGGGGTTGGTTTTGGCCAAAGAGAACTGACCAGTGGAAAGTAGGTATAAGTAGGTGGGGGCAGATTTGAAAGACACACTTGGAAGTAATTGGGAATCCCTGTGCGAAGGTCCACTCGCACATGGGAGCGATAGAGCAGGATCAGAACAATAAGGGTAAGGATGAGAGCAAGAAGGGTGAGGGGGAAAACGTGGGAAAGACGGAAAAGGTAAAATTGTACTGGTTGAGGGATGTAACAAGAAATAGGGCAACTTTGGAAAACAGTATCTAAAAGGTATCCACGAAGCACTAAGAAAATCTCAGGACTTGAATGATGGCCAAACACCTGGTGACAGGGTGGTATGACAGGGACAGCACAGAAGGAACAGAGGCACTTTAAAGGAGCAATGGACTTAAAGGAGATAGTCTAATAAGGGGCTGGGGAGTTAGGAGATGGGAGGGAATTAGGCAGAAGGGACAGAATTCAAGAAGAATGAATAAGAGATGAAGAAAGTTCCTGTGCAGTTTTCATTATATGGGACTACCCTCAGCTGTCAGCTTTGGAATTCAAAGAAGTCCCCTTCCTAATGGTCTTTGTCAAGATCAAGAAATGAAAGAACGGGGCCAAGGGTTCGAGAGAGTTGAGACCAAATGAGAGGCTGATCATCCCCCTTAGCTAATGAAATGGGCTAAGCAAGAGCTTCACTGAGCTGCATTTTTAGTGGCTGCCGGTTAATTACCTGAGTCTTAAAATAAGAGGGGAAGCCCATGTTGGGAAGGCCCAGTCAAATTACAATATGGGACTGAGCCGCTGGGAGCTAGTTTCCAGTGGAGCACAGGGTCTCCAATGATGGTGCTGAGAGGCCTTAATACGCCACCAGGCATGCTGCTAAGTGATATTTTAATTAAACCTTATGTGACATATCTCCTGTCTGTGACTCTAATGGCTTTTTAATTCAGGTCCCATTGCAGCACGACTCTTAATATTCCTCTCTAATTCCCAGTTTGCAGGGGAAGGTTTCCATGGCAGAGTTCCTCCCTCCCATCCCAACCTCTGTCCCGGTCTTTTCTCCCTCCCCCACCTCCAACCTGCCCAGGATTTTTTTTTTTTTTTTTTTTTCCCAATGAAAAG
The DNA here is from genome assembly GCF_009828535.3 of Hylobates moloch. NCBI lineage: Eukaryota > Metazoa > Chordata > Mammalia > Primates > Hylobatidae > Hylobates > Hylobates moloch. The sequence goes on along the minus strand of NW_026652292.1, from coordinate 69,253,762 downwards.
AGACTTTAATTTGGGCCCTTTGAGTAGGAAGTAGACAGTTAGGATTTTGGGCCTAAGAGGAAAGTGAGACTTACAGGTACCTGACTGGACAGACTCAGGTTTGCGGCTGTGGTCTTCTTCTTGCTGCCAGTGCTGTTTGCGTTGTTCCCAGCACTGCTGTTGGAAGTGCTGCTGGTGGAATTTTTCCTTTTTCTCCGTTTGGTTGTTGGTTGCCTTGTGGGTTCTGCTGCAATATGGAAAAGGGAAGAGGGATCAGTTCTAGGGCAAAAGCAACAAGGCAATCATCAGTATGGTTCCTCTAAGGAAGCTGTCTTGGTAAACTGAAGAGTAGACTATTTAAACATTTTCCATTTCTTATAGCTTTAGAAAGAGTAAAAGGAGAAAACTGTAGATGTATTTTTAGCACAAAATATGTGACACTCTTTTCTTTGTATGTAGATCAAATAATTTTTATTTAATCGTTCTCTCTGATATGTATTTAATTTTGTAAAAATATTTTGTAGGTGTGTAACTACAAGTACCACTTTCATAATTGGATTTAAAATATTTTACCATTAGAAAATTTGGGAACCTTTTTTCCTCTGGTGTATCTTCTCTTTAAAACAAAGAGAGGACTCCTGGGATCCCTAGGGAACCTCCAAGGTACAAGTGAAGTATGAACTTTAGATAGCCAAATTCGCGAACCAGTGTGCAACAGCAGCATCTACTGGTGAAATGTCATATTGCAACCCACCTCTACTATAGCTTTATAGAATTCTCAAGTAAAGTCAGTTCCATCAGCTGTGGATGTGGAGCTTAGGGATTCCCAAGTTCAGAAGGAATACCCATGGTTTGGGCCCTGCTGCTTAATGAATGCAACTAATTCCAAAATTGCTAGAAAAAAATATGTCTGAGTATGTGGTATAGCCAGCATATTACTGAAGGGAAACTAGACCTCTTAAAGAAAGGCCTATTTAGAAATAGAGAAAAATATTTTGGACTTGAAGGATGGGGCAACCCTTTAATGGAAATATAGAGACCCGAGGTAAAGTGTGGTAAGAGAAATATTCTTTATTTATTTGTTTGTTTACTTATAAGGTATAAAACATTATGCAATGCCTGTCACTATTCTTAATGTTTCCAATGCACTGTTTTATATTCAAAAAATCCTATTAGTTAGGAACTATTATTTTAATCTTTGTCTCATAAATGAGAAAGTTTCAGAAGCCTTCTCCTGCCAGTTACTGAATAAGTTGGAAATGGCAAGTAAGAGCATCCTTTTTGCTAGCTCTATTTTAGACCTGACTTTGACAGAGAGAAGGCAACTCAGGGCTACACTGAAACCAAAGAAGAGGGCCTTTTGTAACATTTTCTTAAAACACCTATGCTGGCTGGGTGCCATGGCTCATGCCAATAATCCTAGCATTTTGGGCGGACGAGGCGAATGGATTGTTTGAGCCCAGGAATTCGAGACCAACTTGGGCAACATGGTGAACCCCATCTGTACAAAATATACACAAATTAGCCAGGTGTGGTGATACGCACCAGGGGTCCCAGATGCTCTTGAGGCTGAGGTGTGAGAATCACCTGAGCCCGGAAGTCGAGGCTGCAGTAAGCTATGATTGTGCCACTGCAGTCCAGCCTGGGTGACAGAGCAAGACCATGTCTCAAAAACAAAGCAAAGCAAGACAAAACCAAAAAACCACCTATGCCACTTCTGATGGACAATGGGAAGGATCTTCCTCTAAGGCTCAGGGATACTCACTTAGTCCAACGAGTATCCCTGACTTCTGACTTTTCTACTTATCTACTATTTTGTATCCTCCATAAAGATTTTGTCTCCTATGCTTAAAGATTTTCATCAAATGGTCTATCATTTCCTTCCATCGAGTTCAGGGTGCTTGTTCTGAAGGATGAGAGGAACAGGATATAGAACTGTTCCAGGCCATGGAGTTGAATAAAGGGTTGAGGAGGACATTCTAAAGTCCAGCAGATACTCAGGCCCACTCCTGAAAAGTATCTTCTGTCTTTGACCTTAAGAGTATAAATTTGGTGCTTTTTATATTTGTACTTTGACCATGAAATTGGGGCAAGTGTACCTAAAATGCATACTCTGGACTATTCCCATTACCAGTGGGTGGCTGTGGTAGTAAAATAATGGACTTTGGAGACATAAAAACCTTCTGGTGACACAGTCCTCCTTCATTTGCTAGCCATGAGACTGGCTGTGTCAAATTACTCCCTAAGTCTCAGAGCGCACTATATAAAATGGAGATAATACATTTAAAGTTATGGTAAGGATTCAATATTTTTGCATGTTTTATTCACTTTTGTAACTCCCAGTGGCTAGAACCACGTCTGAAGCCTAGTAAAACTCAATAAATAATTATTGAATGAATGAAGGAATTAATGAATAATATATCAATTATATATGCCTATGTTAGAAAATATAGCATTTGCTGAGTGGATTACTTTTTCTCCATAAAGTCTTATTAGCATTGAAAGAAAAAATAAAGCCAATTTAAGCACATTTAATACATTTGAAAAATAATATTCCAAAAGTCTAAAATTCCCATAAGATGGGGATGTAACTATTCTACATAAAATAACACTTATTTTCTCAGCTTTCTAAATATGTACTTGATTAAATTTGCTATATTCATTTTACATAAAACCCCTGGCCAATTACCAGCCGAAGGTGACCATTATATTTTGCGATTCAGAAAGCTATGTGCCTCGTGTTAATAATTACTCTTTATAAAAATAATTTTTAGCGAATGGATACGTTTTGCTTTTATGATGAATGAGGCTCAACACACACCTGGGAGTGAAAGTATATTAGATAGGAAGACAATTAATGATGACTTGAAGCAGTAATTTCAGAATCCCAGCAGGAGACTATAGTATCTAAACTGCATTCTAGGGAAGTGAGGGAAATGGAATCGCTTATATATTCTCTTCATGATCAGAACTTTTGATACAATATATCTTTAAAAATAGAGGAAACTTCATTTTTCCTTCATCCTTTCCTCCTTTCTTCCTTCATCCTTTCCTCCTTTCTTCCTTCCTTCTTTCCATCCCTTCTTTTTTTCCTTTCCTTCCTCATCTTCCCTTTCTTCCTTCCTTTTCATAATTTCTGTCATTCTTAAAAAACAAAAACCTAAAACATTAGGCCGTGAGAAGCCAGCAGTCTGGCTCAGTGGAAGAACCACTACATTGGAAGACAGGAAACCCTGGCTCTGATCTCAGCTTTGCCAATGACCTTCTTGATGACATTGAACACGTCATTTTACCTCTCTGAGTTGCAGGTCGTAATCTGGTAAGTGAGGAGACTGTAGATAATTCTTAAGGATGTTTGCCTGTCACAGATTCATTGTCTTTATGTCCACAACCATGGTCAGAATATCCCTAATAAGCTACTTATCCTGATACATGAATGATCACTTTCTTCTTTTTCACATCACTTCATCCCTGGAAGACACCTCTGAAAACGTGTTTAGAGAGAGAGTGAAGAATGAGGGTGTACCTGGCGGAGCCACCATCCGCTGCCACTTCTGAAATAAGCAGGTCTTCAGGCAGTCTCGGGGACTGAGGTTGTAAGTTTTATGTCTCGACATCAGTTCCTGCATTGGCTCCAATATTACACACAACTGCAAGAAGTTCAAAGACATTGGCATTTCACTACTTTATAATACTAATTACAATAAATAATGTTAACAGCTGGAATCAAGTAGACAGCTTTGAGGATACTTTTATTTTCCTGGTTTTGATTTTCTTTATATAAATGTGAGGAAAAAGAAATATTACAAAAACTTGATTATATCTACTTAATTATCATTTATAATATGATATTACAGCTGAATGTGATTCACACAGATACACACACACACACATACATGCGCACACACACACCTGTACAGACAATGGGGTGGATATATGTAGCTCTATTCTGAATTCAAATAACTCTTTCTGGTTAAAAACAAACCAAAACAAAAATGAACAAACAAACAAAAAAAAACCCCTCTTCTTTCGGCATGCTTGGATTTCTACTCTGGTTTCTGCTCTTGTTTGTATAACCACACGCTGTGAGTTACAATGCTAGTTTATGCAGATTGGTAGTGAAATCCATCTTTTAAACTGGAGAACAGAGTGGCAACTACAGGCACTTTTTGATCTTAACTCTTAGAAAGGTGGATGGTGAATGCTATTTTATTTTTATTCGTGTACTCATCTGTATTTTATACATGATGATACTGTAAATAACATGTCAACATTCATTCAATGTGGGAGGTTTTTTGTGGTTCTGCATACAGCCATCTTGTTCCTTCCTTTGGTTAGATTTTTTTCAGCCTTACTTTGGTCTGACATCTGATGACAAAGATTAATGAGGGAAACAAGAAGATAAAACCATTTAGGATTGCCTTGGACTTTTCCGAATTCCTTCTCAATTGGAAGCTTATCAGAATACCACTGCACTGAGAGTACTGTACTCACAAGGACAGAGACCACAATTTGGAATTGTACATTAATCACTATTGCAATTACAATGATATAAATATTGGCCATGCACCTTCTGTGAAAAAGCATCACCTTTTATGAAAGACAGATGTGCAGTCTTCAGCGTCATCAGCCTACCTTCCTTACTAGCCCCTCTTCTTATGCCATCCCTCATCTTGAACATGTCCCTAGAGGCCACTCTGCTTTTGGTCCTCTGAGCTCTCTCTACCTGGAATTCTTCTCTCCCCTCCTCCTGGAGAATGCTCACTCATCCTTGAAGACATAGTTACTTCTTCTGTTAAGCCTTCCTCCCAGATGTGCACCTCTCCCGACACAGGCTGAGCTGCGTGCCTCTCTTCAGTTCTCCATAGCACCCAGCTCCTTCTGCTGTATGGACTCACTCATTCATGCTATGAAGCCATCTGCTTCTAAGTCTGCCTTTACCACTAGGCCATGAATTCTTCCAAGGCTGAGACTATGCCTTTTATCTCTGTGTTCTTAGTTTAACTCAAATGAATAGATGCATTTAAAGAGTGATTCTTAGAAAGTCTGGAGGATCTTCCTATGCTGACGTTTCTCGAAGTGTGATCTAAGAAACACTTCCATCAGAATCAAATGGGCTGACTGTTAAAAATTCAGATTTCAGGGCTATGCCACTTCTGTTTCATTGGGTCTTGAGGTGGGGTTCCAAATCTGCATACCCCTGTTGGGGCTCAGAAAATGATACCCCCAAGTGAAGGCCTCTGTATAAAGCAAAGTTTGTCTTTTACTTTCTCCTGCCCTGCTCTCTGCCATCCCTCATTCTCCCCCACAGCAAGCCACAGAAACTAGAATGCCTCTTCCCCAAGGAAGGTCATAGAAACCAGAACTTATCCCTGCCAAACGTAGACGTAAAATCTAAACTTATTATTCTAACTTTTCCCTGACTTTCTGTGTAAGAGCTGACCATAAAGAAATTCTGTGATCTGCTTTGGAGGTAGGTCATAAGACCCACATTCCAGCAAGGATCCTGTCCCATACCCAGGAGGAAGGAGTGCTGAGCGGAGAGACAAGGAAGAATCTGAACAGACAGGCCTTGCTGCGTTTCCCTACTCAGTTATTCCCATTAGGTCATACTCTTTGTCCAATCACAGTCCAACACAGTTGTGTATTCCTCATTGAGCCCAAACATAAAAATGAATCATTTTTCCTGTATCTTTGGGTCTTCATTCTGAAGGCTCCTGTGTCATGTAAAACTTTGATTCAATAAATATGTTATACTTTTCTCTTGTTAACTTTTGTTATAGGAGTGACCCTTATAATAGGTAAGAAAAGGAATCACACTTTTGTATCCCTATGCCATCACATAATTCTGACAAACATGACTAGAATTTGAGGTCCACTAACCTATATATCCAGGGCTTTCGAATAGATAATAGAGACAGCAAGACTTGCACAAACCCCCAGTGGTGTCCAGTTCTAAATCCATCCTCTTCTCACTTCCTCCAACTGTCTCATGTTCTCTTCCTTCCTTCTTAAGTCTAAGCATGATAATTATATTTACCTAGAAAGGTTCTTCAGTTGTTTGTACCTATTACTGACCTAAGCTTGCTTAAACCATTCATCCCATTTAAGGGCCAGCTGCACTTTTCTTTCATTTGTAATTTCTCTGGAAGACAATAAGATTCAAAGTCTGAACAACGCAAGGAACATGCGCATCACAGGGGCCAAAACATCAACCTTAGTAAATCAGGCTGTAAAGTAATGAGACCTGGGTTAGTAATGCTGGATCTTCAGTCTTGCTTACTTTGATGTCCTTTTTGAAATCTAAAGTGTTAATATGGAAAAACCTGTGAAAAAGGCAAGATTACTATACAGTTAACTCCATATTCCAACATTATGAAGACTGTGTGCATTACTCGGTTAAGAATTCCTTGCTGATCCCACTACAGGGTATATCCCCAAATGAAGATAAATCCTTCTACCAAAAGGACACCTTCACTCATATGTGCATTGCAGTACCACTCACAATAGCAAAGACATGGAATCAACCCAAGTGCCCATCAATGGTGGATTGGATAAAGAAAATGTGGTACACATTCACCATAGAATACTACACAGCCATAAAAGAGAACAAAATCAAGTTCTTTGTAGTAACATGGATGCAGCTGGAGTCCATTATTCTAAGTGACTTAACACAAAAGCAGAAAACCAAATACTGCATATTCTCTTATAAAAGAGAGCTAAACACTGGGTACATATGGCACAAAGATGGGAACAATGACACTGGGCACTCCAAAAGCAGAAGGGAGGGTTGAAAAACTACCTATCAGGTACTATGTTCACTATTTGAGTGACAGTGTCAATAGAAGCCCAAACCTCAGCATCACATAACATGCACGTGTAACAAACCTGCACAAGTACCTCCTGAATCTAAAATAAAAATTGTAAAAAAGATGCTTTGCTACATATCAAAGTGTAGGTTACAGACTACTTCATTGCCTTTCCAAGCCATCACTGCTCACCAGACCAAAAGGAGTGAAAGATTCCACAATCATCTATGCAAGTAGATTTAAGAGTGGGTTATCCCTCAAAGAAGTACCAATGCATCTATTATTAAGCAAGAATGGTAAGAAAAGCTTCAGAGAAATCCTGAAGACTAGGAAACATTTTAGAGTATTTTTTTTAGTATTTAAAACAGTTAAAAATCTTTTCAACATTTTCAAATTATTTTCATTTGGTTCATTTACCACTCATTGTAAATGAGCTTACGCTGGAGATAAAATACATGGGTGGAGTGGAACAAACATGGATTTACAAGCTGTCTACGTATGGATTATTTATTTATTTATTTTATTTATTTATTTTTTGAGACAGAGTCTCACTCTGTCGCCCAGGCTGGAGTGCAGTGGTGTGATCTTGGCTCACTGCAGGCTCTGCCTCCTGGGTTCACACCATTCTCCTGCCTCAGCCTCCTGAGTAGCTGAGACTACAGGTGCCCGCCACCAAGCCCAGCTAATTTTTTGTATTTTTTTTTTGGTAGAGACGGGGTTTCACTGTGTTGTCCAGGATGGTCTCAATCTCCTGACCGCATGATCTGCCCGCCTCGGCCACCCAAAGTTCTGGGATTACAGGCGTGAGCCACCACGCCCAGCCTAGGTATGGATTTTGACTGTCACTAGATATGCATCCTTGGGTAAGTTATTTAAAAACACTGGGTTTCAGTTTCACCTGCAAAACAATACCCATATTATATACTGTTGTGAGAATTTGAGTTAATATGTCTAATGCATGACTGTTTAATAATCTGTAGATATTATTATATATTAGCAAGCACGCAAAGGTTGCAATACAAACTACATTTCTATTACTTTACATCAACAAACATTTATTGAGCCTCCTCCTAAGTATCAAGCATTCTGCTTGGTGCTGGGGACACAAAAATGAGAATAACACAATCTCTGCCCTTAGAGGGAATCCTTAAAAATGCTTTAAGTATATTAATAAAACTATCCTGTCTTAGGAAATCACATTCTTCCAAAGCAAGTATTTTTCATTGTGTGACAAGGTAGATGGTGGGGGTGACCTGTTTGGACCTAGAAAGGACTATCAGCATTGGGCATGCTATGAAATGGGAGAGTTACACTTGTTGTGAGGACCCATGAGCTCATCGTCTTTTCCTTCTTTGCGGTGACTTTCCTCTCTGGGTTTCCAGCAACATTTATTTTCAGGTGCTAATCCTCAAAATTTATCCCTTTCCCTTTAATGTAAAAACATCTTCCCATTGCTGTAACCCACCCCAAAGGAGCTTGCATCTCTGAATGCTAATCAAGAATCCCCAAAATCATTTTTCTTCCAGTGGAGAGTCCGGGGCTGGAGAGGCAGCCCTCCCCTTATTCATGTATGCAAATGAGGCTGCTTCTCTGCTGCAAAGATGCACTGGCTTTGCTGGGCTCTGTGCTGTAGGTGGCAGAACTAACTCAGATAAGATCCTGTCGTCTTTGGCAGTAAGCCAGTGCATCTTGGGAACAGCAAAGGCCTGGGGCATTATGAAATGAAATCAGGAAGCAGGTTTGGGGAGTGGGTTCTGTTAGTCGCTAGTCAAATCCGTTGGGAGCTGCCATTCCTACCCTCCCTGAGGTCTGAGACCCTCATGAGAATCTGGTGAAGGCTATGCAGCCTGTCTTTCAAATTTTGTCCAAAATTTCTGGTGGTTGTTGAATCCTCTATAGCCCCATCCATCGAATCTAGGAAGAGTCCCCTGTTTGTAATAAGTATGAGCCAGGTTACAAGGTATATGCCTTTTCCTCATTACCCCACTCCACATACACATAAAAAAAAAACCAGTCAAATGCACATTATAGAACTGAGCATAATAACACATGGTCCTTTGATGTGGAAAAAATTAATCTGCACAGTCAGGACAGCTACAAAGCGCCCACTGGACTTGTTCCCTTTGCCTAAAAACGAAGGCCACAGACAACATGTTTGCAACATCTGCAGCAGCCTACATGCAGGCTTACACTTTCGTTTGGTCTCTTCCTGGGGTAGTACCGGAGTGAAGAATATCATGAGGAATCCCAGGACACTGTGGAAAGGGAAGGGATCAGCAAGGCCTGAGATCACTCTTTGAATATAAAATCCATAAACATGGAGTCCCTGTCAAGTCCAGAGAGGATCCCTAAGAAAGCCATTGTTCATCCTGGCAAAGTTCCAAGGACACCTTTTTGCAGACTTAGTGAATGTTTTAGGCTGAGCTTGCTCCCCTATGCTTCTGACCTCTTTTTTTCTGAGATTCTGGCCCCAACACTGACCCTTTGGTATGAAATTTTGTAATCACAACAGGAACTTGATGAATGAGTGGATGGATGGATGGATGGATGGATGGATAATAGATAGCTTGGCCAGATTTATAGCAAGGAGTCATTTGTTAATGGCAGACAAATCAGGCATGGTCCTGTGTGCTCTGAAGTGACGAATTTGTTCATTTGATAAATAAATGATTGTCTCTTGCATGCAAAATGCTTTGCACAATGCATATGTATGTCCTGGCCAGGCAGGAAGCTCTTAGCTCAGTCCCAGGATTCCTGCCTTTTCATATTAACAGAGGGCCTAACAAATGTAGACAGTGCAGTGTTTTGCTCTTGTTTTGCTTTTCATCTGACAGCTCTCCTGGAGAAATTTGATTCTTTTCACTACACACTCATATCCATTCTTCTGGGGCATCTCATTGCCCAAATCTCAGGAACAGGTGGTGCTTGTCAGAGCTGGCTGTGAACTACAAAGCAGTATTTGATCATCTCCCAATCTAGGCTCCATCTACCATCAACATTTTAATTCCGTCTTTTTTGTGTGACATCCTATGGCCTTGAACCTTCTGCTCTTTGTATGTAGGTCTCTTCAGAGTTGCTAGGTCAACGCGTTGCTCAGACCTTTGCTTGTGTTTTTTGTTTTTGTTTTTGTTTTTGGTTTTTTTTGCTTAAAAGGCCTTCTCTCCTCTTTCCCAGTCATCTTAACTAGGATTTGGCAAACTATGACCTGTGGACTAAATATCCAGGCTTACTTACTATCTATAGCTGCTTTTGTGTTACAGCAATGCTCAGTAGTTGGACAGCCCACAAATTAAAAAATACTCACTATCTTGTCCTTCACAGAAAGTTTGTTGACCCTTGAACTAAATCGGTACTATTCCAAGGAGGTGGCTGCAAATGACTTGTTACGTCTCCATAATAGGATAAAGAGCTTGAGGCAGAGCATGTTCAATTCACTGCTTCCTTTATTGAGAAAGTTTTGCATTAAAAAGGTATCAGATCAACTAAACAATATGCCCAGTGACATAGTGGAGTTATAACCTGGAGAGAGCTCCTTTACTTATTACGAACCAGTCGCCCACACTAAGTCACACTATCTGAACCTTTTAAGGTCCTCCAAGGTCCAGCTCAAATCCCACCTCTGTCTCTGACCATCCTATCCTGCAAGGGACCCTTTTGCTTCTATAGAACTTGTCATGAATCTTTGCACATCCCAGTGTTTATATTTGCATTAGAAATTTTCCTTTCTTGTGGCCTTGTTCACCTTTTATCTACGGCAAGTTATATTTTACTTTTATTTAACACGGTATTAGGTATACTCAAATATTTGTTGAATCACAACTTAATAATATCTACATAATGCCTAGCCTATGTCTATCCCTGGAGTATGCACCTTAAATTATTATATCATTAACCCTCACCCCCACCTTTTGGCCCACTTTTACAGGTGAGAAAACTCATACCCAAACCCATTAAATCATCCAGAACTAGTGATAAAGAATGTGGTTCCTACAGTGTATCCAAGGCAATACAGCTATTTGAAGGGCAGAGAAGAGTTTCCGTCAAGTTTCTCTGACTTCAACCCTGTACCTTTAACTCCTAACTGCTCTGTTATTTACCTCTCTGAATATCAGTGGCTTAAATGACTTCTAAGATACCAAGTTCAAAGCCTTTCACTGTTTTTGTGTTTCTCTTTGCAAACAGTATTGATCCACAGAGCTAATACATGGCAAACTTGGGGGTCTGAACCCAGATGAATCTGGTTCCAAAACCTACACAGAGAGGTAGGTGATGCGGAAGCGTGTAGGTTTTGGAATCAGATTCATCTGGGTTCAAGCCCTCCAAGTCAGCCATTGTCTAGCTACGTGTTCTTGGCCAAGAATTTTAGCCTCTCTGAATCTCAGTTTCCTCATCTAGAAAATGGGGATAATACTACTTATCTCTGACAGTTTGAAACAAAGCAAGTAAGCCCTTAATACAAAAGCCTGGAACTAGGTCGGCACTCAAAAGATGAACACTGTTGTGATGAGAAATGCTATGGCCTTAAAGGCCAGCCCCACTGAGCCAGGAGCTCAATGTATTATGGGACTGAGAAGCTTCTTTGGGAAGTAAGTCACATTGTCTCTGGAAGTCTTAGGGCCACTAGATACAATGAATGCCCCAAAGAGTAGTAATCAGGCCAACGGTACATGGCATTTTAGTAGCTAACGTCTCCGATAATAACCCATATTTAGAATTCAGTGATAAATGCCAAATGTTCAATTCCACAGCCAGGTTTTTTTACCCTCCCCCCCCTGCCGCCCACCGCCAGTAATTTAGTCCTTTGGCTAAATCTGTACTAGAAAGACATCAGATGATGCGGGTGCGGGGAGATTAAAAAACAAACTCTTATCTGAGAGTGAAGGAGTCTCTCCTAATTAAGAAACACATAATGAAAAGATAATATATGGAATCTAAAAGAAAAAAAAAGCAAATAATCCCCACTAAGAAGCAGACAAGAATGAATAACAGGCATCCACATGACTAAACTCAGTCTGCTCTGAAGAGGAAGAACAAGGGATAGAGGAAACACTTTCCCTTAGAAGCGATGCAATTCCAAAACATCAGATTATGATTCAGGTTTATTTCCTGCTAGGATTAAAGGTAGATTGGTTGTCAAATTCAAAACGTCCTCCTTTTTATCTGAAGATTCAACTGGGGGATGTGTTGCCTTTTCTCAGTTTGTGTGCAAATTGATTACTCATGAAAGTTATCGCATCCAACCCTGGAGACAGGGAATCCCTCTGTTCTCAGGCAGAGGAGAGTGGCGACAGCTGTCACTCCAGTCTTGAAGGGACCATCCTTCTTCCAGAGTGATCTTGCCTGATTTCACTTTTGAGGCTGTTGGGAAGGAAACCACTGACTGCTTTTCTGACCCACCCAGGGGAGAAGTGCTTGGACTGTTTTCCTACCCTGGGGTAGCCCTGTCAGACTAGCCAAGCTCACAATTTCTGCTGCATCCTTAGGCCTGTGAAGAGACCATTCAAGGCCCCTTCTGTTCTGTTCTTTACCTCTGATTCTACAGCCATAATTTCTCTGCCATATATTCCTGCATGGGCACCCTCTTCCACAATGCTCGGGTTATCTGCCTCTTTGCTCTTAGCCTTGTCTCTTCCTTCCAGCTCTGCATGGCAGGAGACAAGCCTCTGCACATTATTTCCCAGCTGTCTTTGCCAACTGGCTTCAGGCGAGGTTTGGCCAGTTGGAGGTACCCAGGGAGATTAGAGAGAAGCAGGTTGTGTTCGTTTCTTAGGACTGCCATATCCTGGTACCACGGACTGGGTGGCTTAAAACAACAGGAATGTATTCTGTCTGTTCTGGAGGTTGGAAATCTGAAATCAAGGAGTAGGCAGGGCCGAGCTCCCTCTGAAGGCTCCCATGAAGAATCCTGCCATGTCTCATCCTAGCTGCTGGTGGCACCTGCAATCCTTGGGGCTCATTGGCTCATAGCTGCATCACTCCAATCTCTGCCTCCATCTGCACATGGCCTTTCCCCTATGTGTCTCTGTCCTCTCCTCTTCTTATAAGGACACCAGTAATTAGATTTAGGGTGTACCCTAAATCCAGAATGATTTCATGCTGAGATCCTTAACTGATAACATCTGCAAAGACTCTACTCCCAAATAAGGTCACATTCTAAGTTTCCAGGGGAATATGAATTTTGAGGGAGCCTATTCAACCTACTCTATGGTTAAGGAAATAAGGAGGGGTATTTCTTGTCTTCTCTGTAGTTCAGGTAGCCTTTTCAGCAGCTGTCATCAGACATATCCACTACAGTTCCAGCTGACACCAGGTGACCCTACACCTTCTGCCTTTGTTCTTCTAGCTCCAGGAGTGGCAATTGCTAATCTTAGTGCTTCCTCATCTTCCTGTGATTGCTTGTCCAGCTCCAACATCTTTATAAGCATATACTAAATTTCCTCTATTAAATTATCAGGTGTGCGTTTTGTTTTCCTGGGTGGACTCTGATTGACATACATGGTTTATAAGAAATCAGAGAATATGTGCAAGATGAAGGATTTGGGGTGTCTGGGAGCCTCGTGTGTTGTGGCTAGGCATGCAGATTCAGCTTCAGTTCAAACTCCAGCTACTTAATAAGGCGGTGACATTGGGCAAGTGACTTAATCTCTCGGTGTTTCAGTCTCCTCATCAGCAAGGTTGGTATAACGATAGTAACTAACTAGTGGGGTAATTAGCAGAAACAAGCAAATTTATTTGAGGTTTTTACCTAGGTTCTGGCTTATGGAAAGTGCTCTATACATGTTTAATATGATTGGACTATTACCAAGAGGAGGGCAGGGGTTTCACAGAAGACACTTTAAAACTTGGCACAACCTACTTGTTAAAATTGTATAGATATTCCCCGCCGTGTGTGTGTGTGTGTGTGCGCACGAGTGTGTGTATGTATGTACAGTTGGCCCTTCTTATCTGAGGGTTCCACATCTGTGGATTCAACCAACCATAGGTCAGAAATATTTAAAAAATAATGGATGGTTGTGTCAATACTGAATACGTACAGACTTTTTTTCTTGTCATTAGTTCCTAAACAATGCAGTATAACAACTACTTATTTAGCATTTACATTGTATTAGGTATTATAAGTAATCCAGAGATGATTTAAAATATATGAGCAGAAGTACAAAGGTTATGTGCAAATATACGATTTTATATTGGGGATTATGGTGTCTGTGGGTCCTGCAACAAATCCCCTATGGATACTGAGGAACAACTCTATGTATCTCTGTATATATAGAGAGAAATGTAAATATACACACACACATAACCTGAAAATTAGATTTTGATGATACAATGGATGTCTAAAAACTATTGGTCACTCTGTCTATGGTATATATAACTTGTTCTGACCATTGGGCTATTGCCTCAAATATCCCATCTGTGGGTTCCAGCAGCATCTCTAAATTCTAGGGCACAGTAGTTAGATGTTTACAAAAGAAAGAGGAATCATCTGCCTGGAAATACACCACAATCATTAACAAACATCTACGGAGTGCTGTGTGTCACCTAGAGAGGTACAAGCAAATTTCTGGTAAGTTTTAAATATTCTTATTTACGAATTATTGTCCTTCAGTTCAGCCAAGGCACTAAAAATGAAGGCCACTGGCTCAGAATCACTCTAAATGGCCTCAGACACTGACTCTCTATTGTCTGTCACTATATTAGTCAGGATTCTTTAGAGAAACAGAACCAATAGGGTATGTATATGTACATACGCATGTGTGTACATATGTATTTTAAGGAATTGGCTCATGTGATTTTATGGGTTACAAGGTCCCAAAATCCATAGAGTTTCCACAGGCTGGAAACTCTCAATAGTACCAAATTCTATATATACTTTTTTTTTAACCTATATGTAGATACCTATAATAAAGTTTAAGGTACAGCAGCAAAACTAGCAAGAATTTCTTTATCTTTCTTCACAATTTCACAGGTAGAAGATTCATTCTTACTGTAGCTCTTAGTCACTTCAGGACTCTTTTTCTTTATTAAGTTGAGAACTTTTCACTTAAACACTTTATGGCTTCTTTTTGACATATCTGAACAGCCAGCATCACTACTCTTGCATTTGGGGACCATTATTAATTAAAGGTTACTTGAACACATGAACTGCCATACTGCGACAGTCAATCTGATAGCCAAGCAGGCTACTCAGGGACTAATGGGTGGGTAGTGTAGATAGTGCGTATCCATTGGACAAAGGGATGATTCATGTTCCAGGTGGGACACAGGACAGTGTGGGGTTTCATTACACTGCTCAGAATGGCAATTTAAAACTCATGAATAGTTTATTTCTAGACTCCTAAAATTTTCTCTTTAATATTTTCTGACCATGGTTGACCATAGGTAACTGAAACTGCAGGAAACAAAACCGTAGGTAAGAAAGGCCTACAACAACTAATACTACACCCTAGCTAAGTTGACACTTAAAATTAACTGTTAGCGTGCCCCCCACTAGACTATAAACAATTAGAGGGCTGGGCTGTATCCTGTGAGTTTATTTTATTTCTTTTTCAAATTACCAAGCAATAGGTCTGATGTTTGTGGAAGGAATGAATGCTTGAAAATAGGGATACGGTAGGATGGAAAACAAATGGACCAGATCTTGCTTTATCCATTTCATAACGGTAGTAACCTGGGGCACATTATTCAAGCATGTATCACATAGTATTTATCAGGCACCCTCTATATGCTCAGGAAGGAGAGTGGCACTCGGGATGCAGTGGTGAACATAGCAGTTGCAGCTCCCTCCCCTGAGGCTTCCTATTGGAGGGAGAGACAGGTGATAAACAAGGATTCCAAACTGGATGCACATAATAAAGAAGGGCAAAGCGTGTCAGGAAGGGCTGCCTGAGGAATCGATATTTAAGTTGAGACATACAAAGATGAATTAGGAGTCAGCCAGGTGAAAGAGAAGATTCCTAAGATAGAGGCAGGGAGGGTATCTCAGGCAGAGGAAATATATGTGTAAATGCAAGAGGACAGGGCATTGGAAACCACCACATTATGGAAAGAGAGTATGAGGGAGGGGCTGAGAGCCTGAGCTGCAGTGGACAGGCAGGCAGGGATCCGGTTAAATCAAAGCCTCACTTTCTGCCCCATAGAGGAGCTAAGAGGCACAGACGATGTAGGCAAAAACATTCTGTGTGTGATAAACCCTCTGCAAATGCCATTAGGGTTTACACTAAACTGAAATGTGTCAAATGCAATATTGCTCTTTCATCCATGTTTCCTGAACATGAGAAGAGCATCAGCATTTTGATGTGTTTGGTGGAACAAAGCACCAAATATCCCAAAAGGCAAACAATGGCTGCTTGGAGACTGACCCCCAGCATAGGAACCCTTTGCAATTATCCATCCTTGCCTCACTGGAAATATGCAGCTTTTATAGCATATTGGTTATTCTTCCCAGGGACCTGAGAGACTAGGTACTTACAGTAAGGAAACATTTAAACACTATCATTTATAAATGCGGCTTTATAATTGCAATACTGCAAATAAGGGAATTTGGATATGTTCCTTGAGAGCTGTCAGTGACAGTTTCCAAGGAACATGACTATCTTGTTCATGCAGTTATAATCCCTTCTGAACATTAACTGAGTGGTTACGCCTGCCTCCTGCCCTGGGATAAGTACCCACGAGACTGTTAGAGACAGCTTTGTGCTGGGGTTTGGGGCTGTGTCCCTAAGGCTGCTGTTTGGGAGGATTTCGGGGCTGCTGATCAGTGTGGGGATGTGGTCTTCTCTCTCTTGGTTCTGGGCACGCAAAGTGTGGCTGCATTTAGAACAGCTGTCTTCTTGGCTGCCTTCTTGGGAGCTTCTGCCAGGCAACAGCTCTCCAGCTCTGCTCTGACACAAAGGAAAGGAACGATTTCTCAATAATGCAGCACTCAGCTGCTCAGTTGCTCCCCAGCCATTCCATCACTGTGCGCTTATATCTGCAGCCTTCTCCCCTCCCAGGGATAGAAGGGAGTTTGGTGAAAAGTAAGATTCATGTTGATGATGCCAGCACTGTATGAAAATGGAGTTGGCAGAGGTTGTGGTTTATTCATTCATTCACTAATTCATTCATTCAACACCTATTTACTGAATGTGTACTACGTGCTCTTTATTTGTTCTGGGTGCTGGGGGTGCTGTAAGCAGGAAAAAAGAAAATCACTGCTCTTAAGGGAACTGCATTTTAATGAAGGAGTCAGATAATAAATAAATTAAATAAACAAAAGATACACTATGTCAGGTAGTGATAAGTACCAAAGAGAAAAGCTAATGTAGGGAAGAGAGATATGAAATGTTGAAGTTGGGAGGGTTGAAAATGTGGGTACCTTGGCTAAAGCCACTGAGATAGAAAGAATAGTGGCTCTGCAGAGATATCCACATTCTAATGGTTCGAAATTGTTACTACAGCAGGTTCCATGGCATAGGGAATTACAGCTGCTAATCAACTGCCCTTGAGATGCAGAGATGAGCCTGAATTATCCAGGTGGTCCCAATATAATGACAAGGGTACTGTTATCGTTAATTTTTGGTGTCAACTTGACTGGATGAAGGGATACCTAAAAACCTGGTAAAGTGGTATTTCCGGGTATGTCCATGAGGATGTTTCCAGAGGAGAATGGTGTGTGGGTTAGTGGACTCAGTGGGGAAGATCTGCTGTCAATGTGAGCAGACACCACAAAATCAGCTGGGGGCCCAGATAGAACAAAAAGGCAGGGAAAGGTGAATTCTCTCTCGCTTTTCTGGAGCTGGGACACCCTTCTTCTTCTGTCTTTGGACATCAGAACTTCAGGTTCTCTGGCCTTTGGATTCTAGCACTAGGCAGTGCTCCCCCGACCCCCACCTCTCAGGTTCTCAGACCTTTGGCCTGGGAGTGAGAATTACCCCCTTGGCTTCCCTGGCTCTGTAGCTTTGAGACTTGCCATGAGTCACATTACCAGCTTCCCTGGGGCTGCAGATTGCAGATATCTACTGCAGAACTCCTCAGCCTCCGTCATCACATGAGCCAATGCAGCTAATGAATTCTCTCTCATTGTCTATCATTTATCATCTATATATCCATCCATCCTATTGGTGAACCCTGACTAACATGGGTATTTATAAGTGGAAGAAGGATTCAGAAGGTAGAATCAGAAAGATGGCAGCATGAGAAGGACTTGGCCTGACATTGTGTCTTTGAAAATAAAAGGGTGCCAGGAGCCAAGGAATGTGTACACCTCTAGAAGCTGGGAAAGACAAGGAAACAGATTCTCCCTGAGAGCCTCCAGAGAGGAATGTAATCCTGCCAACACCTTGACTTTAGCGCAATGAGATCTGTATCAGACTTCTGATCTACTGCAAGATCAATTGTGTTGTTCCCAGTCACTAAGTTTGTACTAAT
The DNA here is from genome assembly GCF_009828535.3 of Hylobates moloch. NCBI lineage: Eukaryota > Metazoa > Chordata > Mammalia > Primates > Hylobatidae > Hylobates > Hylobates moloch. Next base: position 69,235,568 of record NW_026652292.1, on the reverse strand, counting down.
GTGTCTTAGCAGCAATAGAAAACCAATATAAGCATCCAAAAGGCAACTTCTAAGTGAAGAACTCTGATATAGTTGCCATATTTAGCAAATAAAACTACAAGATGTCCAGTTAAATCTGAATTTCTGATAATAAACAATAATTTATTAAAGTAATACATTATTCATAACTTATTATTTATCTGTTCTCGATTGTGACTGGGCATCTTGTATTTTATCTGGCACCCCAAATCTCAGAGAAAGTTAGCGAGATATTTGGGGAACACATTCCAGGCATAGGGACAGCATTTCTGCTGGGGCAGAATTCTCAGGAGCAGAGGGAAGAGCAAGAGTGAAGACTTGAGTTCTTCGAGAAACTTCTAGGAGGGAAGTGCAGCTGGAGTGAAGAGAATGAGGGAAACAGCAGGAGAAGATGAGTTCAGAGAGATTGTGCGGAACTATTAGGTTAGTGCAAAAGTAATTGAGGTTTTTACAATGCAATGCCACCTTACTCCCAGAAGAATGGCCATAATAAAAAAAATTAAAAAGCAGTAGATGTTGGCGTGGATGTGGTTGAAAAGGAACACTTTTACACTGCTGGTGGGAATGTAAACTAGTACAACCACTATGGAAGACAGTATGGAAATTCCTTAAAGAACTAAAAATAGAATCACCATTTGATCCAGCAGTCCCATCTACCCTGAGGAAAATAAGTCATTATAAGAAAAAGACACTTGCACACGCATGTTTAGAGCAGCACAACTTGCAATTGTGAAAATGTGGAACCAGCCCACATGCCCATCAATCAAAGAGTGGATAAAGAAACTGTGGTATATAGTCAGACTCATAAAAGCAGAAATGGTGACTATATTTAATAATACTATATTTTATACTTTAAATTTACAGGAGGGTAGATCTTAAGCCTTCTTCACACACAAAAAATGATTAACTATGTGAGGTGATGAATATGTTAATTATCTTTATTTCAGTCATTATTTCACTATAAATATATCAAAGCATCAAGTTGTGTACTTAAACATATCCAATTTTTATCTGTCATGTATACCTTAATAAAGCTGGGGGGGAAAGTGAAAAAAAAAAAACTGATTGATATATATATATACCACATACCATATGGAATACTACTTAGCCATAAAAAAGAATGAGTTAATGGCATTAGCAACAACCTGGATGGGACTGGAGAATATTATTCTAAGTTAAGTAACTTGGGAATGGAAAACCAAATATTGTATGTTCTCACTCATAAGTGGGAGCTAAGCTATGAGGATGCAAAGGCATAAGAATGATACAATGGACTTTGGGGACTCAGGGAGAAAGGGAGGGAAGGGGGTGAGAGATAAAAGGCTACAAATTGGGTTCAGTGTATACTGCTTGGGCGTAGGTACACCAAAATCTCACAAATCACCACTAAAAATTTAACTCATGTAACCAAATACCACCCATTCTTCAAAAACCTATGGAAATAAAAATATTTTAAATAAGGTAATCAAGGTTTTTGTCATTAAAGGCAATGGCAAAAACCGCAATCATTTTTGCACCAACCTAATGGATTAAAAACATCATAATGAGGATGTTGGCCTTTGGTCTGAGCGAGCTGGCTGACACTGGAGGATTTTGAGTAGAGGTAGACCAGTGTTTGGGGCCTCCTGAGAATGGAGAGAGGCTGACGGTAAGCAACTTGAGGGCAGGGCCTTCGGCCAGCCTTGCTGAAGAGGCGCACACAAGCTGGGAGGGCAGCAGGCCTTCAAACTGGTAAACTTGTGTGGTGCCACCTGCCACCAGAACCAGTAAGGTATAGAGAAGTGCCTGGTGGGAGAGCAGAAGATGTTAAGAGGAAAAAAGTGATTCATCAGAAGAAATCTGGTCTGTGAGCCAATTGTAAGGGACAGGGGTGAAGAACAGACGTATAGGGGCCTCATGAGGCTGAAGACACTTGTGTTCAAAGCCCAATTTCATCACTCTGGAACTCAGCAAGAGAGACATGTGTCATAGCACCTGTCTACTCAGTTCAGAGCAGCAGAATCTACACAAGATCCCGAGAAGCCACACACATTTCAATCTTCAAACGCACCTGGGTTTTCTTGGAACAGTTGCCAGAAGAGAAAAAATGATGACTATAAAACTCTTTTAGAAGCTTAATAAATCACTCACTACCTCTAATCATTACCAGTACTTGGTGTTTACTGGGTACCAGGCACTGGGCTCAGCGCCTTACCCCCAGCACCATTAACTATACAGATGAGGAAAGGGAAACCAGAGGGAATGAGTAACGGACCCAAGGATGCAGCTTTTTGGGACTCATTAGGATTTGTCCTCCTTGAACTTGGCCCCCAGACCGAATCCATCACCCCCATCTTAATTTTTATGCTCATGCTTGGGAATGTATCTCTATCATCCTATGGTATAATGAGCTGAATATGTGTCTGCCTCCCTAATGAGCCTGGGATCCTAGTAGGCAAGCAGAGAAACAAATTAATGTTGAATGAATGAATGAGGCAAACCACTGACAGGCCAGGTTGCAGGTGCAGCAGGGCCCATGTCCCCTTCATCCTCAGCAGAAACGGGTCAGAGCTGAGGACCCTGCCTTCTGCCACCACTTCTCCAGTGTCATTTCAATGTACATCACTTCTAATTTCATTGTGTGTTTTCCCACAGAGAGTATTCAAAGCTTTGAGAGGGATCAGAGATTGAAGCTTGTTTTTATTTTTCCTCCACCTATCTGCATTTAATCACATAGGGAGCTTCTCTTCCTTGTCTTCTTCCTCGTGTTCTATCTCATTGTTTCCCTTTCGTTCTTCCATGCTTTGAGAGCATGCTTGTCCCCTGGGTCCTTTACAGAAGATCTGTATATGGTGTTTGAAAATCTGTTTCTGTTCTAGCCCATAAATTGATGCAATATATTGTGGCTTCAGCCTCCACTTTTTTTTGGTTTCTGTGTGTGTATGTGTAAAGTTTCATGGTTGACATCTGTCTGATCCTGCCCATTCTGGCACTGAGTCTCTAGATGTGAGAAAGTATGTGTTTATGCCCTCTGTGAGCAGTGAGAAGCTTGGGGTGAGCATATTCATTGGAAACGGCTGGTCTAATTGACAGAAATAACCCAGGTGCCTTCCAGTAAGAAAGGCAAGAAAACACAACCACAAGTTCACTCTGGGCTACTACATTTGATGGAGTCTTAGTTTCCCAAATTATTTATAAACCAGCAAGCATATATCATAAGACTCCTAATATTACAGAATTTTGAAAGCTAGCATACTCCTGGACATTTTTTCAGTAGTGACAGCTTAAGTTGATTGGGTTTAAGAGGGTCTGCCTGACCTCGCACTGCTGCCTGGGTGTCAGCCTTGAAATTGTGGCTGCTCTCCTTGTTCACGGTCTTGTCCTTTTCACCATGCCATGACACATGGTAACACTTTCCCCTTTTCAAATAGGACATTTGCTTTCAGTTGGGTCTAGCCTCAAACTTCCTTGCTAGCTCTTGGAAAATTCTTGAAACCCGTAATTCTCCTATGACATTCAGGACTTTCTGTTTTCCAATGCTGTTATGTATGGGCAAATATCAGTTTGCCCAGCAGCAGAAAGTAAGCTGCCCAAGGGCACTCTGAAAGCAAAGTCTGTTACTATGTCCCTGATGATCTGAGGCAGAACCTATGACCTTAAGTCCTGAAAAAGGACCTAGTTTATTTCTGATTCAAAATACATACTCCTTTGGTCTGAAAACATAAAATAAGGGTTAACATATACCTCCTTTCCTCTGGAATCTTTTGCATGATACAGGCTTTCTTTGAGGTACAGAACCTTCCCAAAAGGACAATTTCCCATCTATCCTCACAGAGACTCTGCTGGAGTTTGTTCTTTCTTAAATTGATTCACCTGAGCCAACACACGGACTCCTAAAATGCCATCTACTATTTTAGGGGGCTGGTACACAACTAGTTGCTCTGTTACTCCATCTAGACAGCATCATAGCTCTATGACTTGGGTAATTTTATCCTCATTTTACAGATGAGCAACCTAAGGCTTACAGAGATTTAAGTGACTCACCATTCATAAATGATCTCATTTTGTCCTCCCAACAAGATTAGGACTTAGAATCCTTATTTTCAGAGACCATCATTGGTGTTTTCTAGAGGGGTTAAGTGCTTTGCCCCAGACCCATAGCTAGAAAGTAGTGGAACCAGGTTTCAGTGTAACTTCTTTTGACCCATACACAGGAAGGTGCTCAGCAAACAGCAGGTGCTCCATAAACACCTGTTGAACAAATGGACGATTCTGCAGCCCAGGTTCTTCCCACTACACTCTACTATTACAAAGCTGTTATCCCTCCACCTGGCACACAGTTCTGACACCAAGGCTGATTAGAAAGCATGTTGCCAAGTCCTCTTTTCTCAGGCCACTTTGGGCTGTCCCAGTTCCTCTGGTACTTCCCTGTCACCCTTGCTCCCAGCAGTATCTTTCAGAAACAGGAAACGACAATTTCTCATTCTACCATCTCTCTTCACAATCATGTGTGAAGGTGAAGAATGACATTTCCTTCCTCTTAATTCCTCCAAAATGCAAACATGTTATTCAGGAGTTCTGCATCAAATCCCAACACCTGATATGCCTGATATGCAAACCATTCACTTTCTCTATTTGTGCAGCCATGGGACCTTATCACTATTGCTGTTCTTCCTTTTGATGATGAAATACATCCTCTATCACTCTTCACCTGTGTCCCTGGCAACTCCCTCAGGTTCACATGGCCTCTCAAACCTTATTTGTCTTGTTAAAGTTCTTGTGGGTCCAAAATAAATCATGGATTTAGAGAAATCATCACTGTGTCATTCATGCTTGAGTGCTGGCATGACTAAATAGATAGACACCTTCAAACCAGGGATATGGTTTAGGAAAACCTTACAGTTAGAATAAATTTTGTCTAGGAATGTTCTGTCCAAAAGCACCCAAAGTAATCTATTTTTTCCAGACATCATGTAAGGAAATATGCCCACCCATAGTTTTTCCATGGACGCTTTGCAATTCAAACAGATGGAGGAAGGTAGGAGAGGACCTGAGATGAGGGAACACAGTTTCATTTAAGGATAAAACCCTCTAATAAAAGGCTTTTTCTGAGGTTTCATTCTAGCTTAGCATGATCATTTTGTGTACTAAAAATAAACAGAGATTATGCATAGCTAGGATTTGGAGGGGAAAATCAGCCTCTCTCTTCACCCTTCTCTTTCCACTTACTGCCTTTGAATTTTTTTTCTTTTAATTTTAGGTATGCCAAAAAAATAAGGTTTTCAGGAGTGTAACAATTAAGGATTTTAGGCATCACAATGTTTTCTTCAGGTCCACACAAACACACACACATATACCCTTCCATATTTCCTTACCATGGCTACAGCACAAATGCAGTATTTTTCACAGAACTGATGCTATTTTTAGACTGAATTGTAGGAAGTCTGCAGCATTAATAAATAGACAAGAAGCACAGAGCCATCGCGCATGGTAATATGCCAGTGCAAAAGCTAGCTTGGCCTTTAGCCAATGAACTGTGGTTAGATGTTGCAACAACGGAAGTAAAAGCACCGCTTACAAAGGAATGATTAATAAGCTGACAAACTTCAGGCATTTATTTCCTATTCTTTCGTGCCAGCTGTATTAATACTAGCATATTTTAAACTTTATTAGTAAAGTCTTAGAGTCTGGTACTCTTAGGTGTGTTCACGAAGAGCTTCTTAAATCAGCTGCAAATTACTTGGAGAGGTGAATACTTGATAAATGTTACTTTTTCCCCCATTACCCTAATAGACCATGTCTGTTTATTTGTCTCCATGACACCTTGCTCCGAATAATAACCATTATGGTTCCCCAAACCCAATGCTGCAGGAAATCGTCTACTGTGGTATTAGCATCTTGTGGTAACTGATCCATGCGCCTTGTTGTGGGACTTCTTTGGTCATATTTGCTTCAAGGAATTTCTGTCCCTCCCTGTGGCAAATGTTCTCTGTGTGCCAGTTTGACATTCCTAGCACGGCAACCACTTTCTAGAAAGGGAGCCAGCCAACAGACTCCAATATGCTGTCTATAATAAACTCAAGATCTCAATCAGCTGAAAAGATGGAGTAAAATGAGGAGTTATGGGATGGAATTAGGGTGACCAACTTGCTTCAGTTTGCTTGGGACTGTCCCAGATTTTAAAACTAGAAGTTCCATATCCCAGGAAACCTCTCAGTCCCATTCAGTGGGTTGGCTTGTTACTCTAGATGGAAGAGTCACTGGCCTGAGCCTGAAGGAAACTAGGAAGGGACTTGGCTTTAGAGACAGACCCAGGTTCAAATCCCAGCCAGGTCCTACCAGCTGTGTGACTCTCCTCAAGCCTCGGTGCTATCAACATGTGATTAACCTCTAGTCTGAGGTTAAGGATCCCACTTCTTTTTTTTTTTTTTTTTTTTTTTAATTATACTTTAGGTTTTAGGGTACATGTGCACAATGTGCAGGTTTGTTACATATGTATCCATGTGCCATGTTGATTTCCTGCACCCATTAGCTCGTCATTTAGCATTAGGTATATCTCCTAATGCTGTCCCCGCCCCCCCCACCCCCCACCCCACAACAGTACCCGGAATGTGATGTTCCCCTTCCTGTGTCCATGAGTTCTCATTGTTCAATTCCCACCTATGAGTGAGAACATGCGGTGTTTGGTTTTTTGTCCTTGCGATAGTTTACTGAGAATGATGTTTTCCAGTTTCATCCATGTCCCTACAAAGGACACGAACTCATCATTTTTTATGGCTGCATAGTATTCCATGGTGTATATGTGCCTCATTTTCTTAATCCAGTCTATTGTTGTTGGACATTTGGGTTGGTTCCAAGTCTTTGCTATTGTGAATAGTGCCGCAATAAACATACGTGTGCATGTGTCTTTATAGCAGCATGATTTATACTCCTTTGGGTATATACCCAGTAATGGGATGGCTGGGTCAAATGGTATTTCTAGTTCGAGATCCCTGAGGAATCGCCACACTGACTTCCACAATGGTTGAACTAGTTTACAGTCCCACCAACAGTGTAAAAGTGTTCCTATTTCTCCACATCCTCTCCAGCACCTGTTGTTTCCTGATTTTTTAATGATGGCCATTCTAACTGGTGTGAGATGGTATCTCACTGTGGTTTTGATTTGCATTTCTCTGATGGCCAGTGATGATGAGCATTTCTTCATGTGTTTTCTGGCTGCATAAATGTCTTCTTTTGAGAAGTGTCTGTTCATGTCCTTTGCCCACTTTTTGATGGGGTTGTTTGTTTTTTTCTTGTAAATTTGTTTGAGTTCATTGTAGATTCTGGATATTAGCCCTTTGTCAGATGAGTAGGTTGCAAAAATTTTCTCCCATTCTGTAGGTTGCCTGTTCACTCTGATGGTAGTTTCTTTTGCTGTGCAGAAGCTCTTTAGTTTAATGAGATCCCATTTGTCCATTTTGGCTTTTGTTGCCATTGCTTTTGGTGTTTTAGACATGAAGTCTTTGCCCACGCCTATGGCCTGAATGGTATTGCCTAGGTTTTCTTGTAGGATTTTAATGGTTTTAGGTCTAACATTTAAGTCTTTAATCCATCTTGAATTAATTTTTGTATAAGGTGTAAGGAAGGGATCCAGTTGCAGCTTTCTACATATGGCTAGCCAGTTTTCCCAGCACCATTTATTAAATAGGGAATCCTTTCCCCATTTCTTGTTTTTGTCAGGTTTGTCAAAGATCACATAGTTGTAGATATGCGGCATCATTTCTGAGGGCTCTGTTCTGTTCCATTGATCTATATCTCTTCTAAAGTTAAAAAACCATTCATGTCTGCAAATATGGAAATAGTAATAGCTACCTCATGGATCTGAGGATACAAAGCAAAATCACATCTGCAAGTATCTACACATACAAGAAATTGCAAACTTCAGAGCCCTGGTTGCTGAGTTCCAAAGTGGATTAAGATGGACTTAGGCGGGTCCTAAAAAACCAATGATAAATGACACAATGAAATTGTATCCTGGATGGCGTGTCCCTGCATTTGCCTCTGAACATGGTTTTATTTTTGTCTATAAAGCTGAGACTTCTCTCAAGAAAGCAAGACCGTGACAGAGAAAGGCAGCTCCTTCACCATGTCCCTAACGTTACCAGAGACCTTGTCTGAGGGACGTCACCCTGGCTGAACAAATGGGTGCTTATGTAAAAGACCTGCCCTCCAATAAAATTCCATTTTGGGGTTGCATAAAAACAACAATTCCTGGAAATGTGAAATTTTTAATTAAATGTATTCAAAGGGAGTACAGATTAATGCCTCTAAGCAAGAGAGTATTTAATGCTTCCAGGCCAGCTCATGCCTGCTGAAGTAAAAATCTTCATGCCAGTGAGGCTTTTAAGTATTGATATTTCCTGCATTAATAATACTCTAAACCACATTCATAATAATATAATTAGCAACACAATTCATACCATACAGCATGTGAGGACTCCGCATTATTAATTACAGCAGCATAGCCTTTGTATGGAATGCCATGATCTAATTTTAGCTCTCAAGGTAAATGATCATAAACTTGGGGGGCAGGGGAGTCCAGCAGAATGATACACCATGCGCAACTCACGTTCCTCTGATGATCACAAAATGACAATAAATATTCTATGCACAGTGCCTGCAGGGAGGAAACCCATTTTAAAGTCCAAGCTTGAGTGAATTTGGCTGTACTTCCAAATTTTGTATGTAGCAAAATGTGATTAATACCCTCGACGTTCTCATTTTATCTCAGCCTCCATCCTAAACCCATGGAGTATCATGATACTTTTATGTTGATGAACAAGATGCCTTAGTAGGGGTTTTAGAAACGAAGTTTTATCCCAGTGGGACTTGCCTCATAATTTCCATTCCCCTCCTAAACACCCTGAGCTGGCCTTGCAGGAATTCTCGTCTCCAGCACTGGGGTAAGGGAAGTGCGTGTTTTATCATTGATGATTTTGCTAAAGGCTTATGCTAGTTCTGAGTAATGAAAAAATGTATTGGAACACATAGCTGTGTTAATTTATATTTCTCAAGTAGCTTAAAAGGGCTTCTGCTTTTTCTGTATCTTTACAAACACTATCTATTATCATTTAAAAAAAATAGCTTTGCCCATGTGGTAGACAAAAAGTGACAGGAAATTGTTATTTTCACTTTCTAAGATGAATTAGAAGAGCAAAACTCAGTTGAAATGCCAAGAAAGAAGAGAATATCCGACCTTAGAAGTATTAGGACAGATTCAGATGAACTTCTGTAGGGTCTCCCTTGCTATCCATCTATCTGGACGCTACACTTTTTCCATCATAAAGACCTTCCCAAAGCCCTCATGTACCCTGAGGTCTCTCAGCTCAGGACATCACATCAGCATGGCCACCCCATCCTAGTGTCCAGACCCAAACTACATACTAAGAAGTGTAATAAAGCCAGAAATGTAATTACAACACATCTGGGGTTGAGTTTTGTGCCAGTCTCAACTCTCCCCAAAGTGATACACAGCTGCCATTTTTGACAGGTTGAAAGAAAGTAAGAATTTCTCCAGCCTAGCAGACTTTTCCATGCATCTGGGGCAAGGGGCTTCGGGTCAACCAGCTGCTATGATTGCGTGAGAGAAGGGCGGAAGTAATCACTAGTTCTCTAAAGAAAACCATTTGGATGACCATGGAAGGGGAGCTAACCACTCTCACAGGCAGGAGAGACCCTCATCTAACATGATACAATATAAAAGGCACAGATGGGATTTAGGGGTAGGAAGACATGCGTAATGGTCCTGCCACCCCTTCTCATCACTGTGCTGCCACTGTACCCTCAGCTTCCTTTAATAGAGCCTTTGGTGCCTGATTGTTTCTTGCATTCTTCAATATGGCGGGTACCTCAAGCTTTCCTTACAGTTATTCATTTATTCATCCAACAAATATGTTTTGAGTGTCCACATTCTGTGTGCCAGGTTCTATGTCAGATACAATAAACAAAGCAGACATAGTCCCTTCCTTCAATCCTGGGTGATTTGCACTATTAGCGGGGAAGAACACGGGCTGCGGAACACACCAAGGAAGAATACTCAATCGAGACTAGGGTGGGAGGGCTGTGTTGGCAAAGGCTTCCTGTGAGAAAAACATATCAGAACTGGGATCAGATGGTTTAGTTATTGATTCTAGTAAATGCCGGACAATAATAGTAAATAACAGTAGTAGCACTTACTGAATGCTTTCATTATGCTAAGCCCTACGCTGGGTGTTTCCACAGAGCATCTCCTCTACGAAGGTTTTATTATTATCACCGTATGTAAACAAAGATACCGATGTGTAGAAAGCTCAAATGCTTTTTCTATGGTCCCATGTAAGAAGCAACAGAGCTGGGAATGGAACTTGTGTAAAAGGGATAATACAAAACATGCATTTCTAACCACTGCACTATGCTGCTAACCTTTGTGACTTGGGAAAGATCCTTGCGAATAAGCCTCAAGGTATTATTTGCCAAAGTAGATGAAGCTGCATAGCACAAAAACCCAATCCCAAGTATGCTTACTTAGTAAGAAAGTTGGACGGAGCACTAGGCCACAAAGGGTAAGGGGGATGCATCTGTCCCTACAGGATGGTCGGCCCTCTCCCCAGTCACTAACTTTGTTTTCTATACTGGACCAGGAGAAGAACAGCCCATATGAAGGATGCCCATGTAGCTCATTTGTGTAGGAGCAGATAGCAAGCATCAGCCTTTTATATCCCTGGCTGGGTGTGACCGTGGTGATAGAGCTGCCTTGGGAAGATGAGTAGCTAGGAAAGAGGTTCTCAATCACTCGTGCTTTATGGTAAATGTCTGAGGGCTGTGGCTTTCCAAATTGATTGTGGTCCACCCCAGCCAAGTCGCCTTCCTACACCTCGCTGAGTGCTCCAGCATGCTGTGCTGCTGGTCAGATGCCTGGACGACCTCTGCTACTGTCCAGAGAAGTTGGTGCCTCCATTGGAAGTTGATGATTTTCCTTCAGGAGAAACACAAAGGACCTGGTAGCTGGGTGAGAAAAGGAGCCGGGATGTGATGAACAGGCATTGTGTTAACTTAAATTGTACTATGGAATGAGCACATTTGTTCTCACTCAACAGGAAGTCATCCCAGGGTAGAGGGAATCCCAGTTCTGCCACCGTTGGGAATCACATGACTCAGGTGGGTCCGGGGATGGAGAATGGCTCAAGCAGGGAGTGGCAGGGCTGCTGAACACCTTCCCAAAGATTCTGCAGGGCTGGGAGGAAGGCCTAGAAGGATGAGCACGGTTAGGAGTCAAACAAGTGGGTGTTAATCCCATTTCCCTATTTTTGCCTGTGTGGCCTTAGGCTGGTTACTCAGTCTCTGTGTTCAAAATAAAGCCCTTTTTAGGGCTGCTCTAAAAATGAAACAGGATGACGTAAATGAAGTGCTGGGCCCACTCCAGTGCTGGTGCTTTGTCAATCATAATGTTACTCATATTCCTAAACTCATATTTCTGTATTGCCTTTTTGAGGTTTTTACAGTTTACGTTTTTATGATTGGTATAAGCCTGTGTGTGTGGCTGAGTGTCTAGGTTTCTTTTGTGAAAGAGGGACTTTCTTTCTTTTTAGAGTTTTCCTTACTTATGTGGAGAGACTGCTTGAAGAACTAAGGCTCTTAGAAACACCAAGACTTCTAAAACCCTTTTATTTTTTGTGACAAAGCAAGCAAACTATGGGAGAGTTTGACAGGGAAAAGGAAAACACGATGTAGGTTTTACTGAGAAACCAATAATTTCCCTTATTCTCCCTTCTTCTAGAAGGAAATGTGAAGATTTCCTTAGTTTCCTCCTTCTGGGTGAAGACCCAAGTACAGATCTACTGCTCTCTTGGAAAGAATAATTCAGGAAAAAACAAAGTATGTGTGAAACATATTTAAAACAAAAGCAGTTTTAAAATCCTTAACAGTCTCATGAGTTCTCCATTCTTCTCACCTTCGTTTTGGAAAGAAAGCCCAGAGGGGCATTGGGAACTAGGTAGAGCATGATGTATGAAGTCAATGCTTGCCTATCTTCTACAGTTATCTGTGGGCACAAATTACAACAGTTTACAGAGAACTTCATGGAGGGCAATTTAGTGCTTCTAATGTCCTGCTGACAATCCTGAGAGGAAGGTCAATGAGGGATCCTCTACTTCCTTTTAGAGGCATTGAAACTGAGGTATAGAACTTATGTGCAATACCCCTGCTCCCCAGCTGGTCAATACTGGAGCAGCACTAGATCTACTTCCTCTGCCATCTGTCCTTAACTGCCACTGGTTTCTGAAGCTCCGGTTCCACTCAGATGCCTAAGGTATCTAAGGTATAGGTATAGGACAGGGCACTGGCAAGAAGGTCTGCTTATTACTTACAGGAGTTGCCTCCCGGGGAAAGAAAGTGAGCCAAACTGTCAAGGGTGTTTTACATTTATATCGTGCTGCTTTTTATCCCTTTTGGCATCAGAGCTTAAGCCAAGGTACCTGGGCATGGCTGATCTGGCATTCAAGTGCCTGAGGAGGCTGGCTTGTCAAAGTGGCTCTCAGAGTGCCCAGTGTTTGAGTCACACCCAACCCATGGACTGTTAGGCTTGTGTCCTGGGACTTCTTGCCTCCCCTCTTAAAGCAGCAAAAGATAAAAGTATAATCACTCTCCAGTGAGCCTGGACCAAAGGCCAAGAGCAGAACAACAAGCCCTGTTTTGCTTTCTCCCAGCATTAAGAATCAAGACTGACTTTGTGTGCTGTGCTGCTGAGTGTGGTGTGTGACCTGTGAAATGAAAAATCCCTGCTCTGTGCCCAGAGGCTTCCAATTCTGCTGTCCAGGCTGTTTTCTTTTTATATCTGCTGGAAGGGAATCAGAAAAGTCCAACAAGCAAAAAAACAAAAACAAAACAAAACACAATGATCAAGATTCAGCAGAAGCTAGGAAGTGTTAAGAGGTTTCTACAGCTTTTCCCCTTCCCACCATGCTTGTCTTGGTTCATCAGTTCTGATGTATATTTCACTCGCTTGCTGAGCACCTGCTAGAGGCCACCTATAGCAGCTAGAGGACAAGTTTAAGAGTCAGTCAGTATAAACTAGCTGTGTGAACTTGAGCAGATGATCTTCCTTTAAAGCCTCAGTTAGTTAGCTTATTTGTTAAGTAACACCATCATAAGACTGAGTCAGTTGATCACTCACTCTTTTATTCATTTATCCCTTCATTCACCAAATACTTATTGAGCCTCTACTATGTGTTTGGCACTATTACTAAGTAGTCTGCATGCATTTTTAATTTAATCATCATGACAACACCAAGTAAGTACCTTTTGCTTTCCTCATGTTACAGATGAGGAAACTGTGGCAAAAAACAGATGAAATAAGTCATCTGAAGCCACACAACCAGTAAGTGTTTGATTTGGGATCAGAATTAATGCATCCTCAAGTCCTAATCCTGTACTAGTGAACCAAGAGTAAGACTCAGTCCCTGATCTTAAGATGCTTGTAAGCTAATCAGGGAGACAGACGTGTAAATGGTTAAGTGATACGTAGGCAGAGTTTCACACAAGAGATATGTATGTAGGGAGGTACCCAAGCTGTCCTACAGTTGGGGATCAAGGAAAACCTTTACAGATTGAGTAATCTTGGGTTAGACTTTGGGAGACACATGGGTACTTTCTGGGATTAAGCTTTGGGAGACAGGTGGGTATTATCTGGGTAAAGAGAGGAGAAAAGGCATTATAAGCAGAGGGAGAAGGATGTAAAAAGGTGTAGGAAAGATCAGGCATGTTTGGGAAATCATCAAAAATTCAGCAAGTTTGGAGTTCATGGTACTTCAAGGAAAAAGGAGAGACATGGAACTAGAAGGATAAGCAGGGACTTTACTTCCCTCTGGTCACATACACAGACAAGGGCAGTTTCTGCCCCTTTCACTTAGGTGACCATGGTGATGACAGTGGTGATAATGATACTAGAATAGATTTTCACCACACCTAGCAGCTTATGAAACACATCCACATACACCAGGGCAAATTGCTTGATCCCATGAAGTAGGCAAGGCACACAAAAATAGTTTAGCTTCCAAGTGATTACATAAATTTGTGCCAAATTTATTCAATTACTCCCCCCAAAAGAGGTCAAACAATGGTCTTTTCATCTGGAGTCCAAAACTCCACTGGTATTTCTCTTATCTAGTAAGACAAAATTAATCAAATTCACTAAAAGTCCATCACTACTGTGGCAGAAGTGGTGTTCACCAAATATCCATGTGTTCCCCTACATTTCCCAGCCAACCTTGCAATAAAGTTGGGGTCATGTGACTAATTCTGGACAATGGGTGTATTAGTCCATTCTCACATTGCCATAAAGGACTACCTGAGACTAGGCAATTTATGAAGAAAAGAGGTTTAATTGATTAACAGTTCTTCAGGCTTAATAGGAAGCATGACTAGGAGGCCTCAGGAAACTTACAATCATGGCAGAAGGTGAAGGGGAAGCAAGCATGTCTTACGATGGCAGAGCAGGAGTGGTGGGGGAGATGGTGCCATACACTTTTAAACAATCAGATCTCATGAGAACTCACTCACTGCCAGGAGAACAGCAAGGGGGAAATATGCCTCCATGATCCAATCACCTTCCACCAGGCCCCTCCTCCAAATCAACATGAGATTTGGGTGAGGACACAAATCCAAACCATATCAACGGGCTTGGGAGTGGACATGAAGTGCCAGGTTAGGGTCAAGCCTAACTGCTTTACCCCTGATACTGCAACCTTGGACATCATTTTGCCATATGGTATAGTTTCAAGATGAAAGAGGGTGGCCAACCTAAGCCTGACTTTACAAAGCAAAAATGTCTTTATTGAATTAAGCCAATGGAAATTTGGGGTCTTATCTTTACTCCAGCATCCTAACTACTATAGTTCTCAAAAGGTTGGCATTTTTTCTACCTGTCTTTGTATTTTATTTCCCAACAACTGTCCCTTTCAAATTCATTTGTAAGCCTCAATGGACCACTTAGAGTCGCTGGCTATGTCCTTTGAGAATCATTTATTGAACGTCTCTTCCTCTCCTACTTGATTGCAAGTTCCTCGAAGGCAGAGCTGTGACAATCATTTTGAAAAAGAAATTATTTACAGGAAGGGTCTGGCACAAAAGAAATATGCATAGAATTGGATTTTATTTGTTAAAAATCTATAAAAAATGACCATTTTGCTTGGGATACTTTGAGGGCCCCAAGTTAGCTTTACTAATTTTAGAAATGATATCATTTCATGTCAGATGATTCTCTGACTTGGGCTTTCAGTCTTTGACAACTTTTTTATCTTTATCTCAGATTAAGAAAATGCAAAATTTACAGAGAAGCATCTTATCTGTGTTCAACAAGAGTTCTTTGCTTTCCATGAAATGCTGGATAAGCTATAGAATGAAAAATAGTGATGTCTACCAAATTAGTAGTATAAGGATTGGTTACAAAATGATTACCTGTTAAACTTTAAAATTGTGCTTATTGTATAATAGAACCTGAGTATTTTCAGAGTTAT
Organism: Hylobates moloch; assembly: GCF_009828535.3. Classification (NCBI taxonomy): domain Eukaryota; kingdom Metazoa; phylum Chordata; class Mammalia; order Primates; family Hylobatidae; genus Hylobates; species Hylobates moloch. Next base: position 69,220,041 of record NW_026652292.1, on the reverse strand, counting down.
GTGGGGGCACAGAGCAGGTGAAATCCAGGTGATCACCATGTGAAATAGTTTGGATATATGTCACCACCAAATCTCATGTTTAATTATAATCCCCAGCATTGGAGGTGGGGCGTGGTGGGAGGTGATTGAATCATGGGGGTGGGTTTCTCATGAATGGTTTAGTGCCATCCACTTGGTGCTGTCCATAGTGAGTTCTTATGAGATCTGGTTGTTGTAAAGTGTAAAGTGTGGCACCTTCCCTGCCTCCTTGCTCCTGCATTCTCCATGTGATGTTCCTGTTCTAGCTTCACCTTTTGCCATGAGTAAGAGCTCCCCGAGGCCTCCTCAGAAGCCAAGCAGATGCCAACACTATGTTTTCTCTACAGCCTGCCGAACCATGAGCTGATTGGACCTCTTTTCTTCATAAATTACCCAGTGTCAGGTATTTCTTCGTAGCAATGCAAGAATGGCCTAATACACCATGACTGGGGTTCCTGAATCTGTGGATGACAGTCAAGTGTGTGTCTCCCTGCCTGGGGCATCCCAGGTAAGGGCTGAGCAGCATCAAGAAAATCTGTGCAACATTTGCAACTCATAACATACCACTTATCACTTCACCCCTCAGACCCACAAGAACACAGAACCAATGCAAGAGAAGGATGCCACAAGGGTGACCTTAAATCTCACCTCATCTATCACATAAAACATAAATGACAAAGTTTGGTAATTTGGCTACCATGCATGACAGCACTCACAACAGATGGGGTGATGCATAGGATCATTCCCTATGCAACGAGAATTGCTGCTCTGGGGAATGTGTGGGGAGTCTATATTGAAAAGGTTTTTTTTTGTAGAGGAATGAAAATGCACCTAGTTAGGTTTGCTGTACATGTTTTGTTTCCCAACTATTTTATGCCTCCTTCTTTTTTTACTTCCTGGAGAAATTTCTGGCAAGAACTTCTGGCAGTCTCCTGTTTCCCAGATGCCCGGCTCCTCACTGTCGTGCACCTAACAGCAAATCCATAACAATCCTCCTTCACGATTACATCAGGTGGTGGGGCAGGGCGGGGGGGCGCGGACAGGAGGGCATAAGAAGGTCAGTACCCTAGAAGGCAGCCTCATTTACTCATCCACTAAGAAAATAATGACTGAACACCTACCAGGTTCCAGGCACTTGGGAAAAGGCAGTGAACAAGACTGACGAAGGCCCCAGCCCGCAAAGCCTCATATTCAAAAGCTGGGACAGAGATGAGAGAAAAGTAAAGAAATAAACAAGACATCTTGGATGGCGATAAATGCCATGAAGATAATAAAACAGGGTTTTGTGACAGCAAATGGCCAGAAATGAGAATAGCAGGTTTGATGAAGGTCTTTTCAAGAGGACATCCAATCAGGACCCAATCATGTGATGATGTGCGGGAAGAACCTTCCCATAGGCTGGAGGGGAAGGATGGGCTTGGTTTATGTGACAAAGGCCAAGTGGCTGTAGCAGAGGGAACTAAGGGAAGAGAAGCAGAGGCTAGATGATGGTGAGCCTTATAATCCATTCAAAGACATTCCAAGTGCAAAAGGAGGCCATCAGAGGGGCCCTTGTGGACATTACAATACAATATTGAAGTCCAAAAACAATAGTCTATTCATTGACCTACGCTTATTTCCTAAACTCTAAATAACGTTCAGTAATTTTTTTTTTTTTTTTTTTACCAATTTACAAATGGTTTTTTTACTTGTGCCTTCGCTTTTTGTTTTTTGTTTTGTTGTTATACTTTAAGTTCTAGGGTACATGTGCACAATGTGCAGGTTTGTTACATACGTATACATGTGCCATGTTGGTGTGCTGCACCCATTAACTCATGATTTACATTAGGTATATCTCCTAATGCTATCCCTCCCCCCTCCCCCCACCCCACGACAGGCCTCAGTATGTGATGTTCCCCACCCTGTGTCCAAGTGTTCTCATTGTTCAATTCCCACCTGTGAGTGAGAACATGCAGTGTTTGGTTTTCTGCCCTTGTGATAGTTTGCTCAGAATGATGGTTTCCAGCTTCATCCATGTCCCCAAAAAAGGACATGAATTCATCCTTTTTTATGGCTGCATAGTATTCCATGGTGTATATGTGCCACATTTCCTTAATCCAGTCTATCATTGATGGACATTTGGGTTGGTTCCCAGTCTTTGCTATTGTGAATAGTGCCGCAATAAACATACGTGTGCATGTGTCTTTATAGCAGCATGATTTATAATCCTTTGGGTATATACCCAGTAATGGGATGGCTGGGTCAAATGCTACTTCTAGTTCTAGATCCTTGAGGAATCGCCACACTGTCTTCCACAATGGTTGAACTAGTTTATAGTCCCACCAACAGTGTAAAAGCATTCCTATTTCTCCACATCCTCTCCAGCACCTGTTGTTTCCTGACTTTTTAATGATGGCCATTCTAACTGGTGTGAGATGGTATCTCATTGTGGTTTTGATTTGCATTTCTCTGATGGCCAGTGATGATGAGCATTTTTCATGTGTCTGTTGGCTGCATAAATGTCTTCTTTTGAGAAGTGTCTGTTCATATCTTTATACAAAAATTAATTCAAGATGGATTAAAGACTTAAATGTTAGACCTAAAACCATAAAAACCCTAGAAGAAAACCTAGGCAATACCATTCAGGACATAGACATAGGCAAGGACTTCATGACTAAAACACCAAAAGCAATGGCAACAAAAGCCAAAATTGGCAAATGGGATCTAATTAAACTAAAGAGCTTCTGCACAGCAAAAGAAACTACCATCAGAGTGAACAGTCAACCTACAGAATGGGAGAAAATTTTTACAATCTACCCACCTGACAAAGGGCTAATATCCAGAATCTACAAAGAACTTAAACAAATTTACAAGAAAAAATCAAAGAATTGTTTTTTTCTCCCTCTGTCTTTTTTTCTTTCCTAATAATTACTCCATACCCAGTCTATTGCAGGTATTGTGCTAGACTTTGGAGACAAAAATTAAATTCCTGCTTTTACATGGAGACAAACAATAAACACATGTAGAACGTGTTTGGAAATGTTACACTTTATGAAGGAAAAACAGAGGATCATAAGCAGTGTCATGCATGTGTGTAGGCACAGGCTGGCTATTTTTGGTAGAAGGTCTTTGAGGAGCAATTGGAGAAAAGATGGGAGAGGAGAGAACCCTATGAACCCTGTGAACAACCAGGGGAAAAGCAGCCGAGGATGTGGGGACTGCAGGTCCAAAGCCAGTGGCAGGGAGCATGCTTGGTGTGTCTGAGAAAGAGCAGCTGGCTTGGGGGAGTGATGGAGGAAGACATGCGGGAAGCTGACAGTGATGGAGGAAGACATGCGGGTAGCTGACAGTGACCAGGCCAAGTGGGCTTCATGGGTCTAGGGGAGGACTTTGGATTTCACTCTGCGATGACAAAACCCTGGAGTTGTTGGCAGAGGTGCTATAACATTATCCCATTTAAGCATAAAAGGCTCAATCTGCCCAGTGGTGGAGAACAACTGAGTGGAAACAGCTGGAGGAGCCATGTTCCTGGGGGAAGGGGAGAGGTTTTGGATTCAGAGCATGGTGTGAAGATGAACCAGCAGGATTTCCCAACAGGGTAGATGGGGCTGGGAGATAAGAGGGGAGTGAGAGAAAACACCAGGGACATTGGCCTGACTGCACAGGAAAAGCCAGTTTGGGAAACCTTGGAGGAACCAGTTTAGTTCTGACCAAGATGAATTTGACATGTCTGTTAGACTTCCAAATGAAAACATTGAGGAGGCAGTTGGTTGTATCAGGCTTGACTTTACAGGAGAATTGGTGGCTGGGAATATATTAATAAATGAAGGAGTTGTCAGCTTAGAGATTGTATTAAAAGGCATAGGACTCAATGAGATGTTCTAGGAAATAGGTATGAAAAGAGATAAGAAGAAATGTGTGTGCTGAATCCTGGGGCAAGAGATGGAGAGAGAACAGCTAGTGAGGATAGGGAGGAGAACCAAGAGAGCATGATGCCCATACACGAAGGGAAGAAGGATTTCATGGAGAAACACCAGCTGTAGCAAAGAAAAGGAAGTTTGGATCTGCCTACTCTCCTTCCTCCCTCCCTCCCTCCCTCCTGCTCCTTTTCTCCCTCTCTCCCTCCCTGCTTCCTTCCTCCTTACTTCCCTCCCTCCCTGTTTTCTTCCCTCCCTTCCTTCTGTTTTTTCCCCCTCCCTCCCTTCCCTTCTGTCTTTCAGTTTCCCGTTAGTCTGAGATCCTGCAGGATAGATATTTCTGGTGCTCTTCACAGATTGAAGGGCCTTGGGTTTCTTCCTGATACCCCACAACGCATTCAAAGACATAGCAGATAAAGAGATAATCATAATCTAACCGCAAAATGCATCCCTTGCACTCTGTTATTATATTAATAGCGTTGCTGGTACTTTCCTCCCAACTTTTACCCATGGAGAATTGAAAAGACACTCGGAGTGAAGGTTCAGAATCTTCAAAACGTGTACACCATCAGCATAAATCACTCATTCTGGATAAATCCGCTTCAATTATATATTTAACTCAACTGAGAGCTCCCCAAAGAAGGGTTATTCCGTATTCACCAGCAAAGTATTTTTGATACCCTCATGGGGACAATGATTCGCCAAAAATTCATGCAACCTTTTTTATATTAATGCAGAAAAATTTGAAGATTATTAAGTCCATGCTTCTGACAGCCCCTGCAGTTACAAATAAAATAGCTAATGAGAAGAAAAACTGCCCCACCGGCTTATTCCCAAAGCCCCAGCCATCTTTATGCAAGAATGCTGTGACAAATGGTACTTTTCACCTTTCTAACATGCCCGTTCTCCGATTATAGATTTAGATGGATAACATGACCACAAGAGTTAGGCCCCAAAGCAGATGATTGCCTCTGGCACCCGTCGTATGCAATTCGAGGTGAAATTTCCAAGAGCCAAATGAAATAATTGCAACAGGGTAAGTCTAACTCTGCCAGTGAATTTATAAAAATTAAAAGGTCTGAGAGGTAATGCTCATGAACCCATTTGTCTCATTTTTCCTCATCAAGATTTAATTGAAATGAACTCTGGTAACTGTAAGAAAAGTTACATTCTTATTTCAGGCTAGCATTTTTTAAGCACCAAACTCTCCTTGGAATCAGTTTGATGCACTGCTATTTCACCATTGATATTAGTGCAAACATACTAGTGAAATTAAAAAAAAATAGGCCATTTAATCCTATCAAAAGATAGCCGTTTTGCATTTAAGGAGCACAGGTATCTACATTTGAAGGCACAATTAAAACAACTTCTAGACGAATTCTAAAATGTGAATTGGCCCCCTACCATGTAAAACTAAAGGAAATGGAAAGTCGAAATATTGTCATCTAAAATAATTACCATATATAGACAGATATAGTCACTCACTTATCTGCCACTTCAACATATTGTATGTAAGAAATTAATGTGAAGTGCACTTTTACATAAGCATTAGAGAATCTGAGGACATAAAAGTATGACAGTGGGGTCTTCATTTGGGTTTTTCGAGGCTGTTATCGTGTATACTGCCACTTACAGCTTGCACATGGTATGACAGCACTGGCCACCAGGATCTCCAGCTCCTTGCCACCCCCTTGCCATCCACACTGCCAAACTGAAAAAATGGTTCTTGCCAAAGTCACTAAAAGCCCCCTCTTTGCCCACCACTGTGTATGTTCCACCCTTCTCAGTGGTATTTAACCTTGCTGTCCATGCCATCCTTTTCATATATAAAACTCCTTCTTGAGTTTCTAGCTCTCTCTTCTCCTGGTGACCTCCTTCAACTTCTGATAGCTTCTTATTGGCCTCCTCCCAGGGTTCTTTAGCTGTCTCTCCCCCAGTGTTGGTCTTGCCCCACTCTTCTGCTCTAGGTCGACTTGCCTCTTCACTCAAGACCTTCTCAGGACAAGCTTGTCCATTGTGGTGGGTTGAATAATGTCCTCCCAAAAGATACACCCAAGTCCTAACTCTGGAAACTGTGAGTGCACACTATTTGAAAATAGGGCCTTTGCAGATGTAATTAAGGTAGGGATCTCTAGATGATACAATACTGGATTTAGGATGGACCTTCAATCCAATGACAGATGCTCTTATAAGAAGGGGAGAGGACAAAGAGAGACAGAGGAGAGACAATCATGTGAAGAGACCCGAGGCAGAAATTAGAGTTAGGCTCGCACAAGTTCAGGAATGCCCTCAGTCATTCAGGAATGACTGGAAAACAGCAAGGTAAGAGGATTTCTTAGACCTTCAGAGGGAGCACAGCCATTGCGACACCTTGACTTGGGACTTTTGGCCTCCAGAACTTTGAAAGGATACGTTTCTGTTGATTTAAACCATGAGGTGTGGTAATTTGTTGCAGTGGCTGTAGGAAATGGATATATTCACCCAAATGAGACCTCCACTCCTACCTTTAAGCCCAAAGACTCCCAGTTTTAGAGCTTCAGCCAAGATCTTGCTCCTGAGTTTCAGATGCTTGGTATCTTGACTGGGATGTCTTACAGACAGCTCCTTCTCAAGACACACATCCAACCTAGGGCTCCTGCCTGCTCCTTGTCGATTCAGCTGCCAATGCTGCAGACTGGCGATTCATACCACTACTCAAGAACTACTTACACAACCAACCTAGACCCTAATTATAGAGGCAGCAGTGGGAGGGAGGGGCCCAGCACCCAGACTCTGAAGCCTAGATGTTTGGACTTGAATCCTCGTTTAGGCTTAACTTATTATTTGCAGTTTTCTGTCTTGTTACCTCGGTTTTCTCATCTGTAATACAGGCCAATAATAATACTTACAAAGGGCTGAGAATACTGCTTGGCACATAGAAAGTATATTTTCTTTATTTTTTATTTTATTTTATTTATTTATTTATTTATTTATTTATTTATTTTGAGACGGAGTCCTGCTCTGTCGCCCAGGCTGGAGTGCAGTGGCGCAATCTTGGCTCACTGCAAGCTCCGCCTCCCGGGTTCACGCCGTTCTCCTGCCTCAGCCTCTCCGAGTAGCTGGGACTACAGACGCCCGCCACCACGCCCGGCTAATTTTTTGTATTTTTAGTAGAGACGGGGTTTCACTGTGGTCTCGATCTCCTGACCTCGTGATTCACCCGCCTCGGCCTCCCAAAGTGCTGGGATTACAAGCTTGAGCCACCGCGCCTGGCCTATTTTTAAATAAATTTAAAAATTTACAAACATTCATTTGGAACTCTCTTGGTTCTTTTTTTTTCCCCAGACAGAGTCTTGCTCTGTCACTCAGGCTAGAGTGCAGAGGCACCATCTTGGCTCACTGCAACCTCCGCCTCCCAGGTTCAAGGGATTCTCCTGCCTCGGCCTCCCAAAGTGCTGGGATTACAGGTGTGAGCCACTGCACCTGGCCTGAACTTTCCTGGTTCTTGACCCCCAACTCAAGGTTAGCGAGTCCTCGTCCTCATCTGGGGATAAAGACACAGGCATGGAGCAGGTGGCTCTGAAGAGTATCTCTGTGCCCATCTGTGCAGTACCTTAGGAGCCCATGTTCCATAATTTACCCTTTGACTCTGATGAGGTTGCTTTCCTCCAGGTAGTCCCATAATAAGATTCGCCCAAGGCTTCTGATCCCAAATCTTTCCCTCATCTGCAATGCTCTTCCTCTTTCCACTCATTCTTTCTCCTCCTCCCACCTTTCTCCTCAAGTTGGACTCAGCTTTGATGCAGCCTCTTCCAGATAATCTCCACTGCCCTGCAGGCTGAAGGGTAACGATCTGTTTATTATCTGCCTCTTCTATTAGATTGTCAGCTCTTCCAAAGCAGGAATTATGTTTTATTCCTATATGCACCTTGAAGACTTGGAATGCAGCCTGCATAAAGTGGGGATGCAGCGAATCTTTGTGAAATAAATAACCATTTGTTTACCAGTTTCCGCATCCCTCTGGGTGATGAATGACAGGGTGGTCCGGAAAAAGGATCTGGCTACCAAATTATAGTCCTAAAGTTCTCTGTTTGGGAAATGTAATAGTCAATCACTATTTATATTCCAACAAAGCACAACACCCTACAGTCTGCGGACTGATTATATGCAGAATGCATTTCACAAGTAAAACAGCAAAGTGTGCTAGTGGCAGAGATGTGATCTTAGGGAGGTAAAGGACAAGGAACAGGATTTCTAGAAGATTAAGAGCATAGAACAAGACCCCAAGACCTATGCCTGGAAGCAAATGAAAATATAGAAGCATGGCGTCTTATATGATTAGGAGGTATTGGAGTACAAAGACTTTATGGGTTCTGAAACCTATAGGTCAGTTATGACCTAGAATTATTGAAGGAATCTGGTGTAGGCCATTCTCCTGTTCAGAGCTTTTTCTAGATATCATAGAGCTAACAAGTACACAATTTCTAAGAGACTCTTGCAACCTTAGTGTTGTTTCAAAGTTTTTCCTGGTTTCATCTGAATGCCTAGCACTAGCTTTTAGGAGCACTCAGTGGTTTAGTGTTGATGACAGGTTGGCAGAGAAAACCAAGTGTCTTCCATATAGGAGACAGTTAACATGGGAAGTTGTAACTGCATTAGGGGTCTACTCTTAACAAGACCAACTTCACTGCTCTGGTTAGCTATTTTCTGAGGAGTGAGTAGGAAAACAGGAAGAGACTCAATCTCTCCTTTCAAGCCCCACATTCAGTCTATCAGCAAATACTATTGATTCAATCTTTAAAATACATCCAGGAGAACCGTCTCCACTGCAATTACTCTGGTTCTAAGTCCTCATCATCTTCTGTCTGGATTTTTGCAATAGTCTCCTGACTGGCCTTCCTATTTCTCCCCTTATCCAGCTTCTGTCTGTTCTCAACACAGCAGCGGAGCCTTCCTGCTCAAACTAGGACCGACCAAGGCACACCTCTGTTGAAAGACCTGCAATGTTAGCCAGATTAAAAACCCAAGTACTCTCAGTGTATACTGTCTGCCCCTGGAAAGGATTAGAAAAGTTACTTCCTCATGAAATTGGTGCCATTAAGCTTAGATCAGAAGTATGAATATAGTAGACTACCATGAACATACCAGTTCTTCTCTGTAAGAGTTACAAAATATTTTGCTAAAGGGCAGCAAAAAATAAAGAATACAAAAATTAATAAAAATATTAATGGCTCTAGTAGGAGGTCTGAAGGCAACCAAAAATTCAAGTGGTGTGCAAGTCACCTAGACACGTGGATGATCACCAGTGTTAGATGTGTCCTTCTGAGCTTGCCCAATCTATATTCACGGGACTTTGGTACCAATTGAGTCTTCAGGAATTCTTAAATAATGTGATGTCCTGGGGTGTGTACTGGCTTTGGAATCAAAGATCTTACCTAAGTAAGTTAAATAAACACATTAGGCCTCATTCTCCTTATCTGTAAGATGGGATATTAATATCTACTTTGAAGGATTGTATTTATTCAATCCTCTTCATTCTGAATTCTGTTGGTATATCACTTTCTGTAGGAAGCCTTCTTAGTCCTACTAGAATTAATCTCCCCATCTCTGCAGTTTCCTTCTCTATGCCCAATAAATCATTGTGTTTTCTTGCTCATCTTATTTGTTTGCATGTCTGCCTTCTCAAGACCCTAGGTTCCTGGGTAGCAAAGAGTAGGTCTTATTTCATCTCTGTATTCCCAGTACCTAAAATGGTGACGTTTGTTAGATAAATGAAAGAATGAGCTCTCAGAAGCAAATGGAGAGTGTATTTCCTGTGTGAAAGTCATAATTTTGTATCTCCAAGACATTTTCCCTTATTACATTGGTAAGTTATATCAGTAAACTAGAAGAAAAAGAGTAAAGAAGGAAACCAATAATGAGAAACCATTTGATATTAATAAGATTGGTGAAAATTCCAATACCAAGCGTTGACAAGAATGGGCATGATGAGGACCCACATGTGCTTTTGGTGGGAGTGCAAATTGGCACAAGCCTTTTGGAAAACAAAGCTTCAGATGCACATGGCATTTTGGCAAATAATTCTACTCCTGGATGTGTGCCTTTGAGAAATTTGGCATACATAAACAAAGAGACTTGTACAAGGGTGTTTATAGTAGCACAGTTTATAATAGCAATAAAATTGGAAACTACCTGTATGTCCACCAATGGGAAAACAAATACATAAATGTTTGCATATTCCTATAATACAACTCCTTGCTGTGTTTAAATGAATAAAAGCAACAGGGATTTACGTAAATAAACCTTAAAATCATACTGCTGAAGAAAAGACGAAAGTGCAAAAGGACTTGAACTTTTTTGTACCCCATTTACATTAAGTTAAAAATCAGAAAATAGAAATTCATATATTATTTCTGAATGTATACATGCATAATTATGCATCAGATAAAGCAAGTAATGGTAATTACAAGATTCTGAATGGTGGTTACTCTGGGGAATGAGAAGAGTAAAATGGAATTTAGGGGGGTCGACTGAGGTTGTAATGTGGTTATTTCACAAATAAAAAGACTCAAAGTATTCCAAAATGCTAAGATTTTTTAAAGTTGTATTATGTATACATTACTGTTCATTCTATTCGTCTTAAAACATTTCATACAATTTTTTAAAAGTTAAGGAAAACTATCTTAACTGTGGAAACTGCATGTTAGCTAATTCCATTTTCAAGGCACCTGTGTGTTTGAGACAGATTTCATAAATTTCTTTAGTATGTAACCAAATGGACCAACTCCATGAAAAAGTCCTCTGTAAATATTTGTTCCCTTACTTCGACTACCTATTTTAATTTTTTATTTATTTTTGAGACAGAGTCTCACTCTGTTGCCCAGGTTTTAGTGCAATGGCGCGATCTCAGCCCACTGCAACCTCCGCCTTCTGGGTTCCAGCAATTCGCCTGCCTCGGCCTCCCAAGTAGCTGGGATTATAGGTGCCCATCACCACGCCCAACTAATTTTTGTATTTTTGGTAGAGAGGAGTTTCACCATGTTGGCCAGACTGGTCTCAAACTCCTGACCTCAGGTGATATGCCTGCCTTGGCCTCCCAAAGTGCTGGTATTACAGGTGTGAGCCACCATGCCCGGCCAACTATTTATTTTTTCATGTTTTTGCAATGGAAATATTTTGAGGGAACACAGTACATTTGAGTTTCTTAAAGATATTACTAAGTATCTGGTATGCAAATATACTCTCTTCATTCTTTTTACGTAATTTTTTTTCCTTCCTACTTTGTAAGCCTTAGGTGTATAATTCATTCATTCATCCAACTATCCAACAAATATTTGCTGAGCCTCTACAATTTATAGGCTGTCTTCCAAGTCCTGGGGGTAGATTGTGGAAAAATAAATCTTCCATTTGATTTAGTCTTTATCCTTGTTTGTTTGTATTACATTTTGTGTACCTGCTTTAGTTCCCTGAAGGCAAGGAAGAAGAACATTTTACTGTTGTTTGTGCCTGATACATCATAAATGCTTACACACAAATATTAGTTGAACATATCCATGAATTAATGAATATATTTCAGATGGCGGTGACCCAGGAGTGTGTACAAAGCATTAAAAAATCCATTCTTTATTATTCAAAATTTTTTGAATTTTATCTTTTTGAGAATGTTCCCATTTTTAAACTAATGCTCTGAATTATAATTTTGTTAATAAAAGTTTGCTCTTAAAAAAACTAACTAAAAATATCCAAGTTTTTTCCCTTTCTAAACATTCAACCACTGCAACTACCTAGGATTCCACCTTTTTTCTTGTTTGTAACTTGGCATACCTGTAAAACAAAGGCTACCATAGGACTGAACACAGTCTCCCTCAGAGATAGTTCTAAAATGATGCTTATTACTCTTCTATTTTTTTATCCCATCCCCTTTCGCCCAAATATCATAATTTTCTGTTTTTAAGATGATGATTTCTGAAGCACAAAGTTCCTGGAAGCTGACTGCTTTAATATCAAATCCAAGCAATAGTTCCTTTCTCAAGGAAGGCAAAGTTGTAGGCAACTCTCAACAAATACCTTTGTACCACAGATCCATAAAGGTTTCTTTCTGACACTTTCGGACTTGGATGACTGAAAACAAACAAGCTGAAGTGAAAAAACTGAACAATCACAAGGACAGTGTCTCTACTGGCAGGTGATGATCATCAGTCAGAGAAGGGACCTATCTAAGTAAACAGCCTGAGACTCAGGATGGGCTTGGGCAGGTTGCGGCCAGGAGGTGGAAGGCACTGACTCCACCACAGGGCAGGCCTGAAGTGTAATCAGCCTCCAGATTACCAATCACTCTTACACAACCAATGTAGAAAACACAGCTCCAAATCTCCATGCATTCTGAGGAGCCATGTCAAAGAAAGAAATAGCCCTTCTCCATACTAGGAAGGCAAAGAAGGATTTTCTTCGGCAGATTTAATGTCCTCAGTAACCTGAAAACAGGATTTTTTTATTATTAATTTTTGAAACAGGGTACCTTGCTCTGTTGCCTAGGCTGGAGTGCAGTAGCAATCATGGCTCATTGCAGCCTTGAATTCCTGGGCCCAAGTGATCCTCCCACTTCAGCTTCCTTAGTAGCTGGAACTACAGGTACATGCCACCATGCCCAATTAATTTTTTTTTTTTTTGAATTTTTTGTAGAGATAGGATCTTGCCCAGGCTTGTCTTGAACTCCTGGCCTCAAGCAATCCTCCCACCTCGGCCTTCCAAAGCACTGGGATTACAGGCATGAGCCACTGCACCGGGCCTGAAAATAGGATACTTTTATTGTCTCCATTTTACAGGTGAGAAAACTGAGGCATGGAGAGGTTTTGTTGTTGTTGTTGTTTGTTTGTTTGTTTTCTGTTTCTGTACCTCAACCAAGAATCCTTAGCCCGTAGGTACTAATGGAATTCATACTTTTGAACCTGACCAGGTAAGAAAGCTTCTTTTCCTATCAGTTACCTTAGGCTTAAGTTCTTTCTTAGGAAATGTCCTGCCCTGTCCCTGCCTCAGCAGTTCCTAACAGTGAAGAACGAACCTTTTATAAAGAGTGTTGTTCTAAGCCCTTTGTGTGAAGTAGCTTAAATATTCCTCATAACAAGATACGTACCACTTGTATCCCCATTTTATACTTGAGCACACTGAGGCCTGTGGGATTAAGTGATTTGCCTAAGGTCACCCACATAGCTAGTGACTGGCCAAGTAGGAATTCATGCCCACACCCTCAAACTCTTAGCCACCACTCTGTCTGGATACGACACCACCACTAGAAACTCAGAATCCACCCTCTAGATCTCTCTCCCCTCCCCCTGACATCCCACTAGACATCTATCATTATTGTAATTCAATGGCCTGAATTTTTTTTTTTTTTTTTTTTGATTCACTCTTCTGGCCCAGGCTGGAGTGCAATGGCACAATCTCAGCTCACCACAGCCTCCGTCTCCCAGGTTCAAGCAATTCTCCTGCCTCAGCCTCACGAGTAGCTGGGGTTACAGGCATGTGCCACCATGCCCGGGTAATTTTGTATTTTTAGTAGAGATGGGGTTTCTACATGTTGGTCAGGCTGGTCTTGAACTCCCGACCTCAGATGATCCACCCGCCTCAGCCTCCCAATGTGCTAGGATTACAGGTGTGAGCCACTGCACCCGGCCAGCTGAAATGGTTTTTGAAACTCATCTTTTGTTTCCCATTGCCACTGGGTGCCGCCATTTTAAGACTTTTAATCTACTGTGGAAGTCAGGAAGACTCCTGATCTCCTTCTTGGTCCCTAAACTTTCCCATGAAGCCAGAGTGTTTTTTAAACCATTAGCTCTCAAGCTTGGCTACACATTGGAATCACCTGGGAAGCTTTAAAATGCACTGATGCATTCAAAAAATAGAATACCATTCAGCACTGAAAAGAAATGAGTGATCAAGCCATGGAAAGACATGGAGGAACTGTAAATGTGTATTGCTAAGTGAGAAAAAGCCTGAAAAGGCAACTGCATGACTACAACCATATAACATTCTGGAAAAGGCAAAACTATGGAGACAGTAAAAAGATCAGTGGTGGCCAGAGGTTAAATGGGAAGAGAGGGATGAACAGGCAGAGCACAGAAGATTTTTAGGGCAATGAAATTGCTCTCTATGATACCACAATGATGGATTCATGTCATTATAAATTTGTCCAAACCTCTAGAATGTACAACACCAAGAGTGAACCCTAATAGAAACCATGGACTTTGGGTGATTATGACATGTCAATGTTGGTTCATTGATTGTGACAAATGTGCCACACTGGTGGGGGATGCTGATAGGGAGAGACGCCATGCATGTGATGCAGCCAGTGCTATATGAGAAATCTCTGAACTGCACAATTTTGCTGTGAACCTAAAACTGCTCTGAAAATATGGAGTGTTTTTTTTTTTTTAAGTTAATATGGGCAAGGCACCTAGAAAAAAAATACTGATGTCTGGATCCCCTCACAGAGATTCTGATTCAATTGGTCTGGGATATGGTCTGAGTACCAGGAGTTTTAAAAGCTCCCCAAGTGATTCTGATATTCAGTAGAGTTAAGAGAAACGTTGTTCTAAACCAAAAATACAAGTTTATAAGAGGTGTCACATCTATTTAAAAAACTGCGTTACTATGGGAAATTCCTTAGCATGGCAGATGGTACTGCCTTGCAAACGCCTCAACCTGAATTTTCTAAATGGGTCTTTTAAGAATTTTTACCTCAACCTTCCTACACATGTGTGTACACACGCATACATACACATACACCAACAAACATGTGCTTGCACGCACATACTAAGTACATGCTAATCACATGAAGTATGTCATGCCCCCGGAATACACCATGTTGCTTGATCTTTCTAAGCCTTTGCACATTCTGTTCCCCTGGCCTGGAATACCCTTTCTCTCCTTACTTGAATGCGAAACTTCTATTCACTGTCAAAAACCTCCTTAAATGTTCCTTTCCTCTGCCTGGAAGCTTTCTCTGATCCTCTAAGGTGGAGGCTTTCCTCTCTGAGCACACACGACAGACGTATCTGCTCTCACTGATGCATAAGCAGGTGTTTAGATTATGTCTCCTCCTTTATTGTCAAATTGTTCTGAAGCATGGAATACAGGCTCTGTGTCATCTGCCACCAACCACTCTGCCCTCACTCACCCCTGTCCAATCTCGCGTCACTCTCCCTATCACCCCATGCTCCAGCCATGGCTCTTCTTCTTCTTCTTTCTGCCATGGAACCTCTGTCGGGATTAATTCCTGAGTCAGGATTGATTCTCTAGCATGGCAGAGGAGTATTATGTTCTTCCCCTGTTTCTCCTCTAGCTAAAACCAACTCATCCTTAAAACAGTCCAACCATCACCTTCTCAGAGAAGCCTTCTGAGATTTCTCCCAGACTGGAGGCAAATTTCCTTTGTTATATTCACTCATAGACTTATTGTGTTCCTTTTCTCTAAATTTGAAGTTATACACATATGTTTGTGACATCACTTCACCCAACCATAAGCATATAAGAGCAGGAATGTATTTGTTTTTGCTTATGTTTATATTTCTAGCACCTAGCACCAAGTCTGGCATCCAGTAGGCATCCTTTAAACAGTTGATATGAGAATGAATGAATGCCTGGCACACAGTAAGTACTCAATTATTTCAGTTATTATTGATAAACTTGGTGAGAGCAAGCAACACATCTTCCTTTTTAGAACCCCCAGGCTTTGGAATATAGTGGGCACTCAGTAGGAGACTGCTTTGTGCATTATCAAAGCTAATGATATTCCTTGGACTTCATCTAATAATCAGCATGTTAAGTATGTCAAAGGTATTTTTCTCCATCTTAAAACCACAAACAATAAAGACTGTTTATTCACAGTCATTGCTGCAGCTAGAAAATGCCTGAAGCCACTGGGAAATTAGTAAGGAAGTAATGGTTTAAAGAGGGGTGAGAGACCTCTAATAAGAGAAAACCTAAGTAATCTATGCTGTTAAAAGTTGAACTGACTCCACATATATATAGCAACAGAAAACATGGTTTTAACTACTTTTATTTAAATGAGTCAGTCTCGTTACCAGCTTGTAGTTGTACATAATGAAATCAGTCCATCATACATTTTTAAGAAGGGAAGAAATAAAATAAGAACATTACTTAGGTTCAGATTTGGGGGAGGCAGATTCTAAAATTTTCCAGAAAACTCCATGGTCAAAAAACCTAAGTTAATCTTTTTTTAAGTAGATTTTTAAATAGTAACTCTATGTGTTAATATTATCATATCCAGAGATTATTCCAGAAAGTCATATTAAAACTGTGGCCATACTTTCCTTCCATGAAGAATTTGCAGAATTTTCATAAGAAGATAGATCTCCCTCAGGATTCCAGGATCTCATTTCTATCTGTGATTTTTTTTTTTTTTTTGTATTGAAAACCTCCATGTCATGTTTCAAGAGTCTCTTTGGGTTCATGGACCAAATTACAAACCATAGTATGATCAAAAACTTTCAAAACCATCTCATCAGATATTCTAAACCAGCACAGCAGAAAGACTGGAAGGCGATCACACCATGGTGGACCTGATCATGGACACACATGGAGGCCCTGCAGTCCCCAATTCATGGCTGTTCTTTTAGAGGATCCACAGATTATTCCACAGATCTCCAGATCAGACTCCACAGAAGCCCTGACATCAAAGATTCTCAATGGGTAGTAAAATAGAACAAATACTCAATTACAGTGATTGTCCAAGGCTGAATGTTAGTTAACACCCTTGCAGGGTTACGGGTGGGTCCCAGGCTCTCTTCCCCTCCCTCATTCTCCTCTCTTTTTGGGCTTCCCCCTTCTTAATGGTCTTCAAGATTTTAATTATCAGATACTCAAAAGATTCACAGCTTATATCTAACTAACTGCCTTTTTGACAACCCTCAGTGTCTCAAATGCCCTGAAATCCAACACATAAAAAAATAAACAGGCTGGGCACTATGGCTCACACCTACAGTCCCAGCCTTAGTCCCCAGGAGGCTGAGACAGGAGAATCACTTGAACCTGGGAGGTGGAGGCTGCAGTGAGCCGATATCTCATCACTGCACTCCAGCCAGGGTGACAGAGTGAGATTCTATCTTGGAAAAAAGAAAAAATAGCAAACAATCAAAAAATACAGCTCAATGCCTCCTTCCACTTAACCACCCATGCAAAAGACAACTGAAATATTCTTCCTGTCCCTACTCAGTGAAGGGGGCCAGCATCTAGCCTGCTCTACAAGCTAAAATGCAGAAGGCATCATTGTCACCCCCATCTCCTGTGAGGTGTCCTTATTCAATTTAATCATCAAAGTGTGCTTATTTTTCTTTTCTAAGATCTTTCAAATGCATTCACTTTTCTAAGGGATCTTTCAACAGCTTCCATTGCTTTCGGTAAGCTTTATCATATTATAAGTTTTATTTGTTCACTGTGTATGTTAAAATATATTAAAGGCAGGGTCTTCACATAAAAAAAAATTACCAGAAAGAAACTCTCCACAAAAAAGCCCTAGGCCCAGATGGTTTCACAGGGGAATTAGGGCCATGTAAGTCTCAGGAGAATTCTACACAACCTTTAAAATTGAAATAACTTCAATGCCATCCAAATTGCTTTGGAGAAAGAAAAAAAATATTACCCAAATGGTCATGAGGCTCAGATATTAATAACACTCAACACTGACAATGACATCATATAAGAGGGAATATCAACTAAATTTCTCACTTGAATCCAATTCTCTTTTACAATTACATGAAATTGTAAATAAATATCAGCAGTAATTAATGTGGCCCAGTAAAAGGAGTGGATTTTTTTCTAGAAATGAAATATAGATTAATTAACAAGAAATCTATCATGATGAAATTAGTTTTACAGACAAGAAAATCAGCATGAAGTCAAAGCTCAGACCTGCCACTTACTGGCTATCTGGTCTTGCCCAAGTTAGATAGCCTGTGAATGTGGGTTTTCTTAACTTTGGAGTGAGAACAGTAATGATACCTAGTCCTAAGCTGGGCAAAGATTAAATGAGTTGATGCATGTAAAGAAATTAAAATACTGCCTTGAGCATCAGTTGCACTGAATAAGCATCAATTATTCTTATTAATATACTTACTCATAATAATAAGAGTAACACCATCTCCTTGGACATCAGAAATACATTTGATAAAATTCGACATCCATTTTTTTTTTTACTTTAAATAGCTCTTAATAGAATAAGAATAGATAGTACCTTAACATGAGAAATATGTCTATCTCAAATCATAGATAATCACTTTGCTTAATGAAAAAATCTAGAAGCATTCCTATTAAAGTCAGACAAAAGAGAAGGATGTTAATTATCCTCACTATTATTTAACATTTTTTCTGATGGTACTAGCCAATATAATTAGACGAAAGAAATAAGATATAAAAATTTTTAAAGACTTGGTAAAATCATTATTATTTGCAAATGATATAAAAATTTAGCTAGAACATCCAAGAGGGTAAACTAAAAAAATTATTAAGAATATTTTAAAGGTGTCTGGGAATAAAATTAACATATAGAAGTCAATAACTTTCATAAGTACAAACCAAATCAATTAAACTACAAAATGGAAGAAAAGAGCCAATTTGTGATCATGAAAGTTATTAAGAAATGGAAAATATATACATATATGTCTAAATGTATGCATATGACCACACACACATGTATCTATACATACATACATACACACACACACAAGAAACTCTCAAAATGTTACCAAGAGACACAAAAAAGATCTCAAAAAGGAGTTCATTGGAGAAGCTATCCAAGATTTTGAACAGAAAGACGAAACATCATCATAATAGCAATTTTCCCAACATAAATTTGTAAATTTAACCGGATTTCAATAAATACCAATTAATGTAAGTTCAAATTAGATAATCTAATTCCAAAGTTCAAACGAAAAAGCCACAAAGATTTACAAATCCTGAAAAGAAGAACGATGAGGTTATACAGATTCTAACAAATGCTAACATATATTATAAAGCAATAATAATTTAGCAAGTGTTATATTGGATTAAGAACACAAAGCCAAAAAATATGAAGAATACAGAACAGGAATTGGAATACAGAAATGGGCTCGAATACTTAAGGTAATTTAGAAATATGCTAAAAATAATATTTCAAATCAGTGAGAAAAGGACGTATCAGTCAATGAATAGTGTTTGGGCAACTGAGTAAACAGTTTCCTCTGACTTTGTAACCCCTAAAATTTCAGGTGGATCAATTATTTAAACATAAAGAAAAAAATCACCCCATTTTAAAGGTGGCATTAGAAAACATAGAAGAATATATATTATTACTAGCTCAGAGGGCTGTTACTAGTTACAAAACATAAACCAGATGACGTAGGGAAAATACCACATCTCGCACAAACAAAAAAATATTCAATGGAAAGCAAACTTAAAAAAAGACCTTATGAACTTGTAATGCAATTGTAATATATCACAGCAAAGTTGCTTCTTTAAAATATAACATCCTACATATCTATAAGGAAAAGCAACCCAATTAAAAAATAGATTATGAACAAATAATTCACAAGAAAGAAAATAAAGTGGCTCTTAAGTATATGAGAAGATAATAATATCTCTTGTAATAAGGGACATACATATTAAAATGAAAATGAGATGCTATTTTTCACTGCTAATAGTGAAAAAATTTTAATAACTTCTAGTTCTTGAAAAGTGGGAAAATAGTCATTTTCATATGCTGCTGGTGTAACTGAAACTTGTTACAACCGCTATGTTGAATAACTTGAAAATATCTATCAAAATAACAATGTATATATCTTTTCATCTGGCAATTCTACTTCTAGAAATTTCTCCTACATATTTAGTTTTTTAGTTGCTCCTGTGCAAAATCAAATATGAAAAGATATTTGTACATCATTGTGAATAGTAGAAAAATATTAGAAACAACCTAAATGTCCATCAATAAAATACAGGCAAAATGAATGATGGTATATCTTTAGAGTGATAACCTTCTCTAGGATATATTTCTATTGCTTTTATAAAGAATGTCACTGCTCCACAGTTAGCACTGCAGACATAGAGTGTGTGTGTGTGTGTGCGCGTTTGTGTGTCATGCGTGTGTGTGTGTGTGTTTAAAGCAATATATGCTTGTATATTCATGGAATATCTCTGGAAGAAAATGCAAGAAACTGGCAATGTTAACTGCCTCTCTCTAGAGAGGGGAACTGAGCGTTTGGGAGGCCGAGGCGGGCGGATCACGAGGTCAGGAGATCGAGACCATCCTGGCTAACACGGTGAAACTCCGTCTCTACTAAAAATACAAAAAATTAGCCGGGCGTGGTGGCGGGCGCCTGTAGTCCCAGCTACTCGGAGAGGCTGAGGCAGGAGAATGGCGTGAACCCGGGAGGCGGAGCTTGCAGTGAGCCGAGATCGCGCCACTGCACTCCAGCCTGGGCGACAGAGCGAGACAATGTCTCAAAAAAAAAAAAAAAGTTTACATTTTAAGCGTTTTTACACACTTTGGATTTTGTGCTATATTAATAAATTACAGTACAAATAATTTTTTTAACAAAATGAGATAGTGAGGGTTAGTTAAATGGCTTGCAGTGTTTGGCACAGAGTCATCCGGCAATAAATGGCTGTTATATTCGCTATTATAATACTGATTAGGAATTGGAAAGTGATGGTGAGAAATGGAAAATTTATAGAACCAAGTGGTGGCCTGTTTTGGATAGAGGATCCCTGTCCCTTAAATATTAGAGTGAACCATATCAAATAGTGAATATTTAATAATTTTTGACCTGAAAAAATAGCAATTTCATATAATTCAATCCAATATTATTTTTGTCTGTGTAAATTAGACTGTAAGGTGATGATGACAATAATGGTGGCTGTTTGTTCAATTATTTCTCGCAATCTGAACCTACTTCTAGATTTAGAGAGTAAGGAATCAGAGAATTAAACTAATGGGTATACTGGGCTGTATAAATCAATTTTGTTCCTTAGTTTCGGATACTGAGTAGCTTAAATGGGAGTACAAAGGATTTATTTGAAATATTATTGAAAACTCATTGATTCCTGAAATAGGATAGAAAGAGAATGGACACTGAGGGTTAAGTGAGGGATGTCGGTTTTTGCAAGAGCAAAACTTACAGCTTACAAAGCATTTCAATATAAGTGGCGTCACTTATTCTTTAACCTGTGCAGGTAGGTGTTAGCCCACTAATGCATCCCGAAACCCATTTTACAGAAGAGCAACTGTTCCTGTTCTTAATTGCAAGCCAGAGCTAGCAGACGCAATGTACTCATCCCTCAGCATACTCAGGAGATTTGTTCCAGGACCCCCACGAACACCCAAATCCGTGCATACTCACAGCCTGCCCTGCAGAACCTACAGATAAGAAAAATTGGCCCTTCATATATGTGGCTTTCACATCCTGTGATTACTGTATTTTTGAACAGTCTGTAGTTTTAAAAAATCCACACATAGGTGGACCCTTGCAGTTAAAACTGATGTTGTTCAAGGGTGAACTGTGCAATTAATGTTGAAGTAATTGACAAAGGACAAGACCCACTGTCAAGGCCTGACCCCTCTTCAACAGTCACAGGAATTTCGCAGTCTCTCCAAAGCAAGGTCTTATCTTTCCTGCCTTCTGTTAGTGAGATACCAAGAATTCCAAAACTTATGAAGTTACTTGTGTATATGTGTAAATTCTGCTAATCAATTTTAATCAACATCATGTAGACCTCTCTTTTTCTACTGAAGGTTTCTACTCATAGTAAACTGTTCAAGAATTTGGTAGGTGGCCACATATTTTTTCTTTAGGTAAAGCACAGACAGAATCCAAGGCGAAAGTTGGAAGAGGAAGGATTAAAAAAAAACTTCTTCAATTCCTAAGGCTACAAATACTTTCAAAAAATAAAATCCACATTGTCAGTTCTCCAGAGTTGACTTCTGCTCTTAAGTCAAAAGTTTCATAATGATCCATGGCATGATGGAATGGAAAAAGCGTTGCTCCATCCCTACCTACCTTCTTTCACAAAGTTTAGAAATTAGGCTTGAAGAGGAGAGAGAGGAATTAGCTGCCTTCTTGAGTAGACTTTGAGTCTTATGCTATGATTGGCCAAGAAAAAATTTTAAGGAGATCAGAGCAATATGTATGAGACTCTCAGGAGCATATACGTAAGTAGTATCAAATAGGGAGACCAGAGTAGACCCAGACCTACAGCAGATGCTTAGTAAATGTTTGTGGGCTGAATGGAAGTGAATGAGTCCTTCAAATGGAATACCAAGAAAAGACCACCCCAAACCATCCTATACCAGTAGGCAGATAAACCTGGGTCATCCTCCATCCATCCATCTATCCATCCATCCATCCATCCATCCATCCATCCATCCATCCATCCATCCAGCTGCTTGGTGTCAGTGTCCTCATTTGCAGCATGGTATTTATTATTTTATATGTGGTAGTTAATATTTCTATTCTGTATTCTTTCTTTTCAGAATGCTTAAGTTGGAAAAGGGCTTAGAAGCCATGTTTAGCTCTCTCATTTTACAGATAAGGAAGGCTTATCAAATAAAGTTAATGACACCCCACACCTACCCTCACATTCAGGGCTGTTTATGAATTGCAAATAAGAATGTCAAGTCTCTGGAGGAAGAGTGCTGCAGGTATTCAGTCCATGATGTCAAGGACAGTTAACAGCCTTCGCAGAAGTGCTCTCAAGTATTCCAAGGCAACCCAAAGTGTTTGCTTTTTAACACTCCGACTTTTCAAGGAGTACATCTCAAGTTGAGTAGAATTAAAATGTTTGACCCTCTATTCACTGCATATCAGGTCCTTGTTTTAGGCATTAGGGAAAAAGAAACACAATGCCTGCTTTCAAAAAGTTTACATCGGCTGGGCGCAGTGACTCACGCCTGTAATCCCAGCACTTTGGGAGGCTGAGGCGGGTGGATCACGAGGTCAGGAGATCGAGACCACCCTGGCTAACACGGTGAAACCCAATCTCTACTAAAAACACAAAAAATTCGCCGGGTGTGGGGGCGGGCACCTGTAGTCCCAGCTACTGGGGAGGCTGAAGCAGGAGAATGGCGTGAACCCAGGAGGCGGAGCTTACAGTGAGCCGAGATGGCGCCACCGCACTCTAGCCTGGGTGACAGAGCAAGACTCCACCTCAAAAAAAAACAACAAAAAAAGTTTACATCTCAGTGATAGCGATGGGAGGCAGAGAAACAACAGAAGGGTAAACTGATGATTATGTAAGATAATTCAACTGATGAAAAATACTACAAAAAACAAAACAAATGATGAGGTGTGACAGAAAATAACTAAGGTAGAAAGGTTTCCTAAGATAAGGTAATTAGGAAAGACTTCTTGGAGGAAGTCACATTTTTCTTACAATCTGAATAATAGGGAGCCAGTCAAAAAAATTTGGTTAGAGTATTTCAGGCAGTGGGATGATGATAACGATGATAATTATAAAAGAGCAAATATTTATTGTACGCTTACTATGTGCCAGCTTTATCATGAACACTTTTCTGGTACTATTTAATCCTCTCAACTACTCATTGAGATAAGAGACTATTATTAATTATTCCTGTTTTATTGGTGAGGAAATTGAGGCACAGAAATGGTAGGCAACTGTCCAAGGCTCTACAGCTAGTTAAGGGTCCTGACGCAGCAAGTACAAAGTCCTTGGCATGATAAGAAACTTGGTATGTTGGAAAAGCAAAAATCAGGCCAGAAGTTGGGGGCAGGGGGCACTGGAGCTTCAAGGAGATGAAGTTGGAGAGGCTAGATCCCGTAAGGTCTTGCAGGCCAAGCTAAGTATTTTGGGTTTTATTTGGAGTGCAGTGGGCTGTCACCAGATGATTTTAAGCAAATGAATAGTTTTAAGGTTCTCCTTCGAGGAGTGACACAGCTTGATCTACATTTTTTAAATATATGTGCTGACACTAGCATAGGGATAAGAGCCTGGGTGATAAAGGGTGGCCTTGAAACCTGGGGTTTTGAAGTCTCAGATCAACAGGGATGGGAGGTATCATGGAATGAGTCCAGGAGGGTTTTTTATCCCATTATGCTTAAGCCCTGAGTAGTTTTTGGTGTTCTCGATCCATTGCATCTGTGGGCAATTTGGCAAAAAAAAAAAAAAAGCCTGGTCCTCTCAGTAGAAATGACTTCAATCCAGGTCTTTGATCCACATCTCTTAGGAGGTAACATTTGTGCAGCATGATAGTGAGGAGGGCACTAGGTCCACAAGCGATGTAATCCCAGCCTGGCGGTTCACCTTCTGCATGCAGTTAGATGAGTCCCAGGACCTTTCTGAGCCTCAGTTTCTTTTTCTGTAAAACTAGGCCATTAACAACTCCCTCTCAAATGTCTATTTAGGATTAAATGAAGCCAGCTTTGTGCCTTGCCCTGGTAGGACTCCAAGATACTAGTTCACTGCCCTTTCTTCTCCTTTGAGATGTATGTTGTGGACACTTTTAAAATTATATTTGTTTTCTCTTAATTATGGTAAACAAACACTTACAGCTGTTCCCAAATTCATTATCTAGATCAAGACCAGGGACATTAGGTTCATATGCCTTCTCTTTCACATATTTGTTTTTACTACCTATAGTGTGCCTCAAACTCTGCTAGGGACAGACGATGAGGCCATAGAATCTACAGTAACAGTTGCTGTCTTTAAAGAACTTGAGTTTTCTGTATTCAGCAAGATGGTGCCTGGGCAAAGTGGAAGAGTGATCAGAGAACAGCCACAGAGAAGGGTGCTGACTGAGTTCACTAAGCAGTGAAGCCCACCAGCTCCCTTTCTGATTTCAGGCTACTTCCCTGCCTATGCCTTAAATCAAAAATAAATTCAAACAACTCCCTCCATGCTTCGCCCTCCCCATTTTCCTGATATACTGTTTTTTTTTTGTTTTTGTTTTTGTTTTGTTTTTTAACCATTCTAGACAACTGGGAAGACTGTTTCCTGGGAGCAACGGATCTGAGCTCCATCTTGCACTTAACGTGCAATCCCTCAGCTTTCCCTTAGACTGACTGCCAATTTCCCACCTTACCGTCTCTCTTGACTTTCAGTGTCTTGTTAAACAACAATTTCTTTCTCTTTCTCTAGTGCCTGAGACTGGGAAATTACTTTCTTTAATCCAGGCCCTATTTGTACACTTAAGGCCAGAATTTTGGCGGCATCTGTGGCTCTGAAGTTGTTTTCAGTTAGAATTGCTCTGCTGAAATGCTGTTTTTGTTATTTTGTATATGTATGTATTTGTTGTTTTGTATATATGTGTGTGTGTGTGTGTGTGCGTGTGTGTGTGTGTATTTTTTTTCATGTGCTGATAGTCATTTTCTTTGGCCTGACTTCAGAAATCTCTGATTTCTAGACACTGACATGTCTGTAACTTATGGTTATTCACTTCTTTAAGAGTTAACTGCTTTAATTCCCTTATCATGTAGTCATATGTACTACTTTTCTATCTCCAAATGCAATTAAAAGTGCCCTTCGGGTGTTCCAAGTTTTAATCATTCTCTGTGTGCCGCATTCCCATGGCTCCAAAGGGTTTTCTCTGCCTCCTCTCAGATGGGGCCTTTCTCCAAGAAAGAGGAGGCGGAGAGGAAAAGGAGGAGGAGGAGGAGAAGGTGAAGGCGGAGGAAGGGAGAAGTCAGAATGAGATCTGACAGCTTTGTTTCAGAGGCCAAATCCCTCACCTTCTCTAAAGCACTGTCTCTCCTTTATGGACCCATGCCAGGGTCCCAGTTCTCAACCCCATGGTGGAGTGGTGTAGCAGGTTCTAGGAACAAGCCAGGCCTGAGCCCAGGAAAACACTGCTGCAGGATCAGCTTTGTGGCCTTAGGCATTGATGGATTTGTATGTGTATAATGCGGATAATGATACTTATCATTTCATTAGGTGCATATAGTTCCTAATATATATATAGAGGGAACTAATGGTATTATGATAATTGTTATTCTGGTGGATCCTTGGGGACAGCGGAGCTGGTTTCTGAATCAGACTGATGTTACAGAGCTCAATGCCGGTCCTTTCCAAACTGCCTGTGACACGTGCTCCTCCAGCCTTTGACTAGTGGCTACTTGCCATATGAGCTCGATAACCCTCGATTTGGTCTATATCCCAGTCAATGAGATGAGTCCACTGGTCATGCACTATCAGTCTACCTGACAATGCCAAATAGTTATAGTAGTCTTAAAGTTCTTATTCTCATTTTCTGAACTCACGACAGATTGGTACTAGACAGTTTGCAAGCCTTCAGTGACCCATGGGCCACACTTTGAATAGCACCTTTTATGCTTAAGTCCTTTCAGGATTTATAATATGCTGGGCATTGAGTGAGGCATAGGAGATTTTCTGGTGTGGCTTCTGCCTCCTCAGAACGTCAGGGCTTAATGAGGGTTTCTTGCAGCTCTGTCAGAATGCATGAATGGTTAATGGTATACCTGGATTCCAGCCTACTGTGACCACCAGTAACTATGGGTCATCTCAACCTCTGAGCAGGGATTCCTGTTTCATCCTCAGGCTCGGCTTGCCATTTAGGTGGAAAAGGGGGTTGAATTGTAATCCCTTCTCCTGTCATGTAACCAAGGGAAATATCCTGGCTGGGAGTCAAAACCTCACAAAAATAAGAAACAAAAAACCTCGGCCAGATTCCAAATGCTGACTTCAGCCACACTCATTCTGCTGCAGGCCACTTTATGTCATTCTGATGGAGGTCATTTTCCAAAGCTAATTGCCCAATTCTTTTAGGCACTGGACTATGCTCCTGTTGCTATCAGCGGAGGCTACATGCAGGGACCAATGTTCTTTAAAGTATAACAATAACAACAGCAAAAATCTTCATTCACTTGGGAAATTAAAGGTACAGGATCAAAAACCACTACTGTGAAACCTGAATGCTTTCACACTCAGTTGATGATACTACTTATTTGAAGATTTAGACTTACTTACAACAAACAGCCTATAGATAATATCAAAAATATCCCAATGATAATGATTATACATTTGTGATAACACTTGTACTGG
Source organism: Hylobates moloch (assembly GCF_009828535.3). NCBI lineage: Eukaryota > Metazoa > Chordata > Mammalia > Primates > Hylobatidae > Hylobates > Hylobates moloch. Next base: position 69,193,087 of record NW_026652292.1, on the reverse strand, counting down.
GGAGAGGTGCCAAATACAGGCACATGTTCCAGCTCCCTCAGGCTACACTTCTTGGCAGACATCCACAATCAGTCACTCCTTCTCTTCTTTCGGATCTTGCCTGCAGCATCAGAATCTCAGCATGGAATTCAAAGCCGCAACCAATGTATGGACTTGGCTTCCTGGAGTAGTAATTTACAGTTTAGGAAGTGCTTGTCACATGCATTATATTTTCACCCTCACCTGTAGTTACTGTGATTCAGAATGGACATAATTATTCACACATGAGAAAACTGGGGTGCTGAGAAATTAAGGCACTTGATCAATATAATGTAAAAAATAAACGGCAGCAGTACAAATTGAGTCCTGATCTGCTGCACTCAGAAAGTATAGGAGGAGACTGGCATTTATTATGCTTCTTCTGTTTGCCAGGCTCTTTCAAACTGTGGTCCATCTAATCTTCATGCCAACCTTGTGAGACATATTATTCTTTCCAAGTTTCAGATGAAAAAAATTGGATTCAGGGAGCTTAGGATACTTTTTCAAGGTTATGTCGGTAGTAAGGGGAAGCATTAGGATTTGAACCTACATTTTGCTGACTCCAAAACACATTTATTTGTCTTCTTCTTATTATTATTCCTATTATTAATGCCTCTGCCATTCAGCCTTCTACTTGCAGAAAACATTGTTAAGAGCAGGATATGACGAAGGTGTTTAGGGGAGTGGTATTAATGACACCAACAATTTGAACATGACTTCCTTGCTCAACATTAGAGAAATGATTAAACACATCATAGCACCACACAGGTATATTTGTAGCTATTTGATGGTTAATGATGACTATGTAGAAACATGCAAATGTTTACTAAATAACATTAAGAAATTGCATGTAACCTGATTGCATTTGTGCAGAAATTATGCATCTGAATGGATAAAGAATAAGAGAACACACAAAGAAAGAAAATATCTTTTGGCTGAGATACAGGATAAGATGTTTTAAAGTCATGTAAAACATAATGCTTAAAAAAAATAACACCCCACTTTCAGCACTAGACCAATCTTCCAGACAGAAAGTCAGTAAAGAAACATTGAACTTAATCTGCACTAGAGACCAAATGAACCTAATAGATATTTATAGACCATTCCATCCAAAGGCTGTAGAATGCACATTCTTTTTCTTGGCACATGGATGATTCTCAAGGATTGACCATACGTTAGGTCACAAAACAAGTACTAAAACATTCAAAAAATTGACATAATATGAAGCATCTTTTCTGACCACAATGGAATAAAACTGGAAATCAATCACAAGAGGAATTTTGGAAACTATACAAATACATGAAAATGAGACAATATGCTCCTGAATGACCAGTGGATCAATGAGGGAATTAAGAAGGAAATTGAAATTTTTTTTTTTTTTTTTTTTTTTTTGAGATAGAGTCTCGCTCTGTTGCCCAGGCTGGAGTGCAGTGGCACAATCTCAGCTCACTGCAACCTCCGCCTCCTGGGTTCAACAATTCTCTGCCTCAGCCTTCCGAGTAGCTGGGATTACAGGCACCTGCCATCATGCCTGGCTACATTTCGTATTTTTTTAAGTAGAGACAGGGTTTCACCATCTTGGCCAGGCTGGTATGGAACTCCTGACCTCGTGATCCACCTGCTTCGGCCTCCCAAAGTGCTGAGATTACAGGCATGAGCCAGAAACATTTTTTAAAATAAATAATAATAGAAACATAACATACAAAACCTATGGATACAACAAAAGCAGTACTAAGAGGGAAGTTTATACCTGAAAGTGCCCACATCAACGAAGAACAACTTCAAATAAACAACCTAACAATGCATCTTAAAGTACTAGAAAAACAAAAGCAAACCAAATCCAGAATTACTAGAAGAAATAACAAAGATCAGAGCAGGAATCAATGAAATTAAAATGAAGAAAACAATGCAAAAGATCAATGAAATGAAGGTTGGTTTTTTGAAAAGTTAAACAAATTAGACAAACCTTAAGCCAGATTTAAAAAAAAAAAAGAACCAAATAAATAAAATCATAGTTGAAAAAGGAGACATTACAACTAATACTGCAGAAATTCAAAAGGTCCTTAATAGCTACATGAGCAAGTATGCCAATAAGTCGGAAAATCTAGAAGTAATGGACAAATTCCCAGACACAGACAACCTACCAAGATTGAAACATGGAGAAATCCAAAACCTGAACACAGCAATAATGAGTACCAAGATCGAAGCTATAATAAAAAGGCTTTCAGCAAAGAAAAGCCCAGGAGCTGGTGGCTTTACTGCTGAATTTTACCAAACATTTAAAGAATTAATACCAATCCTACTGAAACTATTCCAACAAATAGAGGAGGAGGGACTACTTTCAAACTCATTCTCAGAGGCCAGTATTACCCTGATCCCAAAACCAGACAAAGACACATCATAAAAAGAGAAAACTACAGGCCAATATCACTGATAAATATTGATGCAAACATCCTCAATAAAATACTATCAAACCAAACTCAACAACACATTAACAAGATCATTTATCATGACCACACACTAACAAGATCATTTATCATGACCAAGTGGTAGTTATCTCAGGGATGCCAGAATAGTTCAACATATGCAAATCAATCAATATGATACATCATATCAACAGAATGAAGGACGAAAGCCATACGATCATTTCAATTGATGCTGAAAAAGCATTTGGTAAAACTCAACATCTCTTTATAACAAAAACCCTAAAAAACTGGGTACAGAAGGAACATGCTTCCACATAATAAAACCCACACATGACTGACAGACCTACAGCTGGTATCATACTGAATGGGGAAAAGTTTTAGTCTTTAAGATATGGAACATGACAAGGATAACTTGTTTTAGTCTTTTCTTTAGGATAACTTGTTTTAGTCTTTTCGAAAAGACTCAGTTTTAGTCTTTAAGATATGGAACATGACAAGGATAACTTGTTTTAGTCTTTTCTTTAGGATAACTTGTTTTAGTCTTTTCGAAAAGACTAAGTTTTAGTCTTTAAGATATGGAACATGACAAGGATAACTATTATCACTGTTATTCAACATAGTACGGGAAGTCCTAGCTAGAGTAATCAAACAAGAGAAAGAAATAAGGGGCATCCAAACTGGAAAGAAAAAAGTCAAATTATCCTTGTTTGTCAATAACATCTTATATCTGGAAAAACTTAAAGACTCCACCAAAAAACTATTAGAACTGATAAATTCAGTAAAGTCGCACAATACAAAATCAATATAAAAGTCAGTCACATTTTTCTATGCCAACAGTGAACAAACTGAAAAGGAAACCAAGAAAATAATCCCAATTACAATAGCTACAAATTAAATAAAATACCTAGGAATTAACCAAGTAAGTGAAAGATCTCTAAAATGAAAACTACAATGTATTGATGAAAGAAATTGAAGAGGATATACAAAAATGGGAAGATATTCGATTTTCACTGATTGAAAGAATCAATATTGTTACAATGTCCATACTACCCAAAGCAATCTACAGATTTAATGCAATCCCTATCAAAATACCAATGACATTCTTCACAAAAACACAGAAAACAATCCTAAAATTTATATGGAACCACAAAACACCCAGAATAGCCAAAGTTATCCCGAACAAAAGAAGCAAAACAGGAGGAATCACATTGTCTGACTTACACTACAGAGATACAGTAACTAAAACAGCATGGTACTGTCATAAAAACAGACACATAAACCAGTGGAACAGAATAGAGAACATATAAATAAATCCATAGTCTACAGTAAACTCATTTTCAAAAAAAGTTCCAAGAACATACATTCAAGAAAGCACAGCCTATTCAATACATAGTGCTGGGAAAACTGGATCTCCATATGCAGAAGAATGAAATTAGACCCCTATTTCTCACCATATACAAAAATCAAATAAAAATGGATTACAAAATTAAATCTAAGCCCTCAAACTATGAAACTACTAAAAGAAAACATTGGGGAAACTCTCCACGACTTTGGACTGAGCAAAGACTTCTTGAGCAATACCCCACAGGCACCCCAAAAAGGAACAAATGGGATCACATCAAGTTAAAAACCTTCTGCACAGCAAAGGAAACAATCAACAAAGTGAAGAGACAATCTACAGAATGGGAGAAAATAGTTGCAAGCTACCCATTTGACAAGGAATTAATAACCATAATACACGAGAAGCTCAAAAAACTCTACAGGAACAGATCTGATAATCTGATTAAAAATAGGCAAAAGATCTTAATAGACATTTCACAAAAAGAGACATACAAACGGCAAACAGGTCTATGAAAAGGTGCTCAACATCACTGATCATCAGAGAAATGCAAATCAAAACTATAATGAAATATCATCTCATCCCAGTCAAAATGGCTCTTAGCCGAAAGACAGTCAATAACAAATGCTGGTGAGGATGTGGAGAAAGGGAACTTTTGCACACTACAGGTAGGAATGTAAATTAGTACAACCACTCTGGAGAATAGTTTGGAGGTTCTTCAAAAAGCTAAATATAGTATGATCCAGCAATCCAACTCCATTCTTATGTACCCAAAAGAAAGGAAATCAGTATGTCAAAGAGATAGCTGCACTCCTATGTTTATTGCAGCATTATTAACAATAGCCAAGATTTTGAAGCAACTTAAATGTCTGTCAACAGACAAATGAATAAAGAAAATATGGCACATATACACAATGGAGTAGTATTCAGCCATATAAAAGATGAGATTCTGTCATTTACAACAAAATGGATGGAACTGAAGGTCATTATATTAAGTGAAATAAGCCAGGCACAGAAAGACATATATTGCATGTTCTCATTTATCTGTGGGAGCTAAAAATTAAAACAAATGAACTAGAGATAGCAAGTAGGGATGGTCACCACAGATTGGGAGGGGTCAGGGTGGGGGAAAAGGAGGATGGTTAATTAGTACACAAACAGAGTTAGAAAGAATTTTAAAAATCTAGCATAACAGGGTGACTACAGTAAAAAATAATTTAATTGTTCTTTTTAAAATAATTAAAATAATATATTTGGATTGTTTGAAACACAAAGGATAAATGCTTGAGGTGATGGATACCATATTTACCCTGATGTGATTATGATGCATTACATGCCTGTATCAAAATACCTCATGTAACTTATAAATATATGCACCTACTATGTACTCTGAAAATTTTAAAAATTTGACAAAAAACAAAAGAAGCATTTGTAACCCAGCATTAAGAAAATGTGGCCAAAGGAAATAGAAAAAGATAATCATTCATCAAAATATTTGTTTTCAATACTTAAAAGAACGCATTTCCAATGTAATGAAAATACCATATTGATATTTAGAGTAAGGATTACTGATTTAGAGCAAGTAGAAGAAATAATATTAGAATAAAAATTTAACATTAGGAGCTCTGAGTATTTAAGTGGGAATCTGCACCCTAGAGAGATTTGAGGGCCTCATACCATGTTGCCTTTTATTTTCTCAGTGCATTCAACTCTTTTGCTCCTCAGATTTCACGGTGAAGTTCTAGGTAGTGATTTTAGAAATGAATCACATTTTTTTTCTAGATGCTGTAGGGCAAATGAATTCAACTGAGTTTTATTTGTGTGGTTTTTATTGTTGTCATTTGAAATTTTGCCTTCCATTTACCAAACCATCCATCTGCCAAGCATACACTCAAGAGATATCTACTGGGTACTTATGTGTCTTCACATTGCTCAGAGTCTAGTTCAGCAGACAAACGAGTGGGGAGACAATTCTTATATGGGACCTGCCAAGAGTTAATCCTGAGACTATGTGCACAGAACTCCCAGAGCACTGGGGAGAGGCTCCTACCCCAGCTGAGAGTCAGAGAGATGTTCTCACAGGAGTTGATAGATGAAGGAATCCTGAAGGATGAGAAGGATTTAGCCTGGGAAAATTGGATGGTGACAGAAGGGTAGCAACAGTGTTCTAGGCAGTGACAGTGAGTCATGCTGTGCAAAGTCATGGAGGCATGAGAGCATGACCAATTTGGATCAACTGTAGGTGGTTCGTGTGGTCCAGGGTGGAGTACAAGCTGGGGAAGGGGCATGGAATGAGGCTGGGAGGCAGCAGAGGCAGGATCATGGAGGGCTTTGTGTACAAATGGAAGAAGGTGTGGTGAAGCAGAGCAATTGATTAATACACTGAAAAATATAAACAAGTCAAATTTAAGCCCCCTGCTGAGACTGAGAGGATCATGATATCCTTAGGAAAATTAGGAGAGGATAAAAATTCTGGAATGACCTGAAGTCCCCAGATGAGATTGACAATATGAACTGGAAGCAGACTTACTTGTAACAGTATCTTAAATTCCTTTAAAAAAGAGAATGTGCCTTAGGCATTCTTGTAAACATCCCACTCCATCCCTTTTGTGACTAAAATATAGTAAGTAGATGCCACCAAACTCTTGGTTAGCTAACTGATATGAAATTTATGAATGAAAGCAGACTACCCCAAATCATCAGAGATGTAGACAACTGTATAAACCAATGCCGTTCCTACTGTTTCTTGCATTCTGTTCAGTGAATGCAAGGAATGCCTACTCTATTGTTACAGGAGATAAATGAACATGAAAATGGCACATTTCACTCATTGCCAGCCTGGAAGTTTGTGGTGGCTTCCTTTAAATGTTTAAGGATATGATTTCTGTATTGTCCACCCCTCTTTTCTTTATACTGTTGGAGATAAAATAGACATCAATTACTTCTTCAATTTTAAAATCTTATTCTTTAAAGCTATTTAAAGAAAACATGGTTATTGCATACAGTAAACATTCACATGCAAGAATTTCATATTAGAAATTTGAAATGATGGCAATTTCAAACTGAGTTAGAAGCTTTCATTTTGATGAAATAAAAGCCAAGAATTAAGGGAGAAGGATCAACTCCCGTGTGTGTTGACCCATGGAGTCCTTCTCATGAGCTCTGCATACAGGGGAATTCAATGAAAGATTCTGATGTACTCTACCCAGAAAAGAGGTCTAGAAGCATTTACAAAGCTACTTTGGTGAATGAGTAATGAAAGCTCTGCGTGCATTTATCCTACTAGAACCTAGCGAGAGAGATGGTGTAGCCCATTTCACAGATGAGAAAATGAAGGCTCAGAGAGATCAAGCAACTTTCCCAGGGTCACACAGCTAGTAAGAAGATGATGTTCTCAGATACATACTGTTTAACTTACTCCCAAGCCCATGTCACAGTGAGAGGGTGCTTGTCTTGACCATGCTGTTACTGGAAAAAAAATCTCTTGAATTATATCACTCAGCCAGAGTGTATTGTTTTGGCTCAAAACACCTACCTGTGTTGGTACCTAAAACAAACTTGAAACTTATATTTTAACTATGTGAAACTTCCTAGAGCTCCCCAAGCCACTAACACTCTCCATCCTTCTCTGACCCCTCTCACAGTGGGCCCTCTGTTTGGACTGTCCTCTGCCTTGTCTGCCTGGTGATCACCTACTCATCTTTTAGAATCAATCCAAGGGCCATCTCCTCTATGAAGACTTTGCAGCCTCCCTCTCCTAACTTCTAACAACCTCTCTGTCTTTTGTGCCTGGAATCAGATCATGGGTCCAGATCCCTGATCTGCCACTTACCAGTTCTGTGACCTTGGGAAGTTACTTCTCTGTGCCTCAGTTTTCTCCCCTGCAAAATAGGACTAAAACTAGTTCCTACCCCATATGGATGCTGTGAGTATTTAAAGAAAAAAAAAAGAAAGACAAAGGAAAGAAAGAAAGAAAGAAAGAAAGAAAGAAAGAAAGAAAGAGAGAAAGAAACTCCCTGCAAGGCACATAGCAGCAATGCCTGGCACATAGTAAGTGCCCCAGAAATGTTAGCGAGTGCTATGTTTCTCACTGCACCTGGGAGCAATTTCTCTCCAAGAGTGTATTTGTTTTTCTTTCTTACATTCTAGGCAGTGATCTGCTTGAGGGCAGAAACCTGGCACAGAGCAAGTGTGTTAGAAATGCTTGTGAAATGAACGATGAATAAATGGGCAAAACAGGATCTGGTGGGAACTGACAAGGCTCCACAGCCAGGCCTCATTGACCTGGATGACCCAATGCCCACTAAACTGCACTGCCTTCTCATGGTTGCTGAATTGGATCCCTTCGTAAAATGCCAGGCGGACAACAGGACTTCTGCTCCCTAACAAACAAGGCAAAGGACACATTTCCGAGTGCCTGGCTTGCTTCTCCCATTCTAGTGCTCAAGTTCTAGCACCAGAGAGTGCTGCTTACTGAAAGGCGCCATCTCCCCATGTCATGGAACAATTTTCCCCAGTACACTGAGGACGTACTTCGTGACACCCACCACCCAGTATTGGAATACCCAGCAGCCATAAAATAATGACTTCCCCATCCTGCAGGTCCTTTCCCAGCTCTGGCTTGGATAACTACTGCAGGGACACTCAGTCAGCGAGCCACAGCCCCCTCTAGAGGTCACGGAGGCAGCCTGTAGAGGAAGTGAGACCGCACAGTGACAGAGCGCCATCTCTGCAGGCTCAGCGACTTCCAGCCACAGCTCCACTGGGACCACCGAGTCAGCCATCATCGTACCTCTTAGCTCAGGGCACCTCTAACCTTGTCATGCTGGGATGCGACAGGAGGGAACGACAAGAGGGAACAGCAGGTGATTTGACAACCCAAATCAAATGACAACAGTTGTTCTTGTTGTCGCTTCAAAAGCACCAGGTCACCAGAGCCCCCTCCAAAGTGCTGCTGGCAAGCGTCTGTGTTCAGCCCCATCATCTGCATTCACAATGTCCACAGCTCGGCCATCCTCAGGGTCTCGGCTGCTCCTCCCTCCAAGGGTGAGAGCTCCCTTCGGTCAGCTCTGTGTATTTCCTGACTGCAGGTCTCCGTGAGAATGATTAGAATTTCATTGGAATAAATGAACTTGTTTTGACAAAGCTAGATGGCTATAATTGCCTACTTTCTGCTCTGCTTAATTTTGTTACATTGGACACTGCATATTGAAATTTCAATGTCTGGAGCCTTTAAAATCTCTATCCAGGCCGGGCGCGGTGGCTCACGCTTGTAATCCCAGCACTTTGGGAGGCCGAGGCGGGCGGATCACGAGGTCAGGAGATCAAGACCACGGTGAAACCCCGTCTCTACTAAAAATACAAAAAATGAGCCGGGTGTGGTGGCGGGCGCCTGTAGTCCCAGCTACTTGGAGAGGCTGAGGCAGGAGAATGGCATGAACCCGGGAGGCGGAGCTTGCAGTGAGCCGAGATCGCGCCACTGCACTCCAGCCTGGGCGACAGAGCGAGACTCTGTCTCAAAAAAAAAAAAAAAAAAAAAAAAAAATCTCTATCCATCCTTTCCAACGCAGGACGCATCAGTTTTTAAAGTTCTTCAACTGCATAGAAGGCTTTGGATTCATATTTACCAATGTATCCATCTGACCTCTTTTTCTGATACTGGGAGTGGCATTGAAGCTTCTTTTTACCTTATTTGCACAATACTTCAGATGACCTTCTGGGGCTTGAGGCAAAGGCCAGGCTCCTCAGATGGATGTGGTGGCTTCAGATCTTAAGGCAACTTTATAAAGAATGTATTTTGTGACTGCTCCACTGTCTTAAAGAAATTAGATGATAATGCTACTAGAAGAATCTTAAATCCCAGTTCTAAATGGTAGAAATGACCTTGTGTCTATCATTCTCAGTGACCTACCCCATATGGATAACCCCCATAGAAGCCCATGTTCACTGCTTTTGGGCAATGAGTTTGAGATTCTGCTCAGCCATGACCTGTCAAGTGGCCCACATCAGCCCCAAGGATTTGTGACTAGGAAGCACGGCTTCTATACTGAGCTGCTCCTTAAGACCTGAGGATCATTTCCTGGGCTATCTCTGGCTTTGTATCTCCCTCTATTTGAGCACGCTTCACTGGAACCACAGCTGACCACATCCCACCAGCCTGTGACTACCAACTGAGGACAGAGGCCATAGCTCCACCATGAAGACCAGCAACTGAAGAACTGCCAGGAATAATGAGCGAGTGAAAAAGAATGGAACGAAGGCAAGGAAGGTAAATAGCTACTGAATCACGATGCACAAGTCAGGAAATAAAGTAGCATTAGACACCCCCAGAGTAAGAGTAGAGAGTCGGCGCTGTGTTTCTCTACGTGGCTCCAGCACATCAAACAATGATGGGTACACAGAAGGTGCTCAATACATGATGAAAGTGAACACAAACGAGGCACTTTCTGTCCCCAGGCCCTGTGCTAAGCCCTTTACATGGATTGTCTGACCCAATCCTGGAACTAAACCCTACGAGGAGCTGATACTATTTTTGGCAAAGTGAATGAAGGCTTACTGATAGATGCTGACTCTCTAGCGAAGACAGGAAAGACATGACCCAATTCCTATCCATATCATCAGTCTCCCGTGCTCACTAGCAAGAGAGCAGCATTCTGCAGTGAAGCACACGGATTCTTGGGTCAGGCTGCCTGAGTTCAAGTCCCAGTTCTGCCACTTGTGTGTAAAGCTGGGCGACTTACTTCACCTACTGAAACCCTCGGTGCCTCACTTTGCTACAGGGATGGTAATGGGGCACAGGGTCCGTTATGAGACTACTTCAGTCACAAGATACATGGCAAAGAACCTGACATGCAGCAAGCACTGTGTTCATGTGGTAGCCTCAAAACACTACTCCCTATTGCCCAAACCCATACATGATTTCCTTGCTATCATTGTCAGGAGAGGGGTAGTGCCTTCTTTCCCTTTTACAGGTCTGACCTCAGTCTTTGTGGGCCACAGGATGTGGGGACCTGGTGGGCCTTGACCGCAGGGTGAAAGTCAACCATTTATAGATGACAATAAGAGGAGTGGGGAGAAGAAGTAAGGAAATTTGGTGTTTATTAATCTGTGTCAAATGCAGCTAAAAGATGTAACTAAGAACCTGTCCAAGATCTTGCTATAGGGTGAGTGACCAAGCCTAGGATAGACTTCAAAGTCCCAGCTTCCTATGTGGGGTCAGTTGAGGACACATGGTGTGGAACTTCTTTATCTGCAGGAGGAAGAGCATCTTCCCTGTTTTAAACGAAAACTCTCCTGTTCCCTGACAAGACGATATGCCCAGCAGTACAGAGCAGCCTTCTGGATTGTGGAGAGAACAACTTCATAGACCATCACGCCCCAGGCCACCCACCCGCACTATGTCAGTTGCCCCGCAAGAGAGCCATTCTGACTGTGGAGTCCAGAGGTTTGGGAAGATGTAGCCTCAGCTACCCTGGCTGGGACCACCCGCCATCCACCCACACTCCTGGGCTGACTTTGGTTTCCCTCTGAGCAGAGACCAGTGGGCTCTTTGGTGGTTCAGGGCCACCACAATGGCAGGGGTGTTAGGATGGGCGGGTGGGGAGCACAGCTGATTCTGGCTCTTGTCAGGCCTGGATTTAGCTCTGGGGCATCTAGGCTGTAGAGAGTAAGAATCTCCTTCTTTTACCCACCACCAAATCTGTTACATGTTGTGCAGAGAGTGCTTATGAAGCCTTAGAAATATCTGTGTTTCAGCATGGGATTGGATTTCTTCAGGAGACTCTATGGGGCAGTATATTGATTCTCCTAAGGGGTAACCGGTGCCTGGATGGAGGCAATGGGGTAATGAACTCACCAATAACGCATTTGAACTTGAGACAACCACAAGGGAAGCAGCAACAAAGCATTTTGCAACAATGGGACATTGCTAGCCTTTAAATAATTAATTCCAAGAGACATACAGATATAGGACTCAACTCTGACAAATTCCAGGTTTGATGCTTTGTTAATTAAACCCTGTCCTGCACTGAAAACACACACACACACACACACACACACACACACACACACACACACACATATACATACATCTGGGACAGAACATAGACACTGCCATATCACCAGTACCTCATTTTAACTTCTTGGTTCAGGATGCATATAAACCTCTGGAGTACTTTTCAAACTCACCAAAAAATAAAATCATTCGATTGATCTTACCCTGAGGTAGTTGAGGGTGAAGTTTGTTAGCCCCATCCTGGTGATGTTTTTGGACAGCTGATCCAGGACCTGAGGATCTTGTGCCTAAATGGAAAAAAAAACCCCACATGTATTTTATCACTACAGGACGGTCCTGAGAAAATCTCAGACTGCGCTACAGCTGCTTAGAAATGCAATCTTGACATTGTTGATTTTATTTGGAGGGCAGGCTGCTGGAGGTAATTTAATTTACATTTCGAAGACACTTGCATACAACACTCAAGGACATTTTCAGATCAATTGTGCAAGACTGGGGAAAAACCAAACTGCTCAGATGTGCTTTCAGTCCTTGGGAGAAATGACGTTACTTCCTCTTGGAGAGGCCTTGGCACTCGGGTCTCCAGCCTGAGTCACAGAACTCTGCCAGGAGAGCTCCAGGTCTAATGCCCCCATTAGAGAAGCCAGTTCCCCTAGACTGGGCAGATCCATGCTTCAGGACTGGCCTTTGTTTCCTGCTGTGATAGTGGTGGTGTTTTTACAGCTTGGGGTTGAGGGCTGTATTGGAAAACTTTGCCACTGACTGACTTGAAATACACACACACACACACACACACACACACACACACACACACACACACATATATATGGAGAGACAGAGAATTCTAACTCTCCTCCCCATTAAGCTGAGTCTGGAAATAGATATACCCGACAATTTTTATCCTGCAGGACTATAAGAGTAAGTATCACATTTTCCAAAATGTCAGCCACATTTTAAGAAGGGATATAAAGTACCATGGGCCACACCAAATGTTCTGTTTGGCTAGAAGAAAATGAAAATTCTTTCTGGGATCCATTTTAAAATGAGTCTCTTGGTTGATATTCTTTCTTTCTGTTTGCCTTTCCTTCTTCCTTAATTGATATAAGCAAATTGGCACTAAACAGAGGGAGACAGAAGTAAACATCCCCTTGTCTCCAAGTCTGCCTTCATGAGACTAGATTATACTAATGTGACTTATTCTTTTCTGTACATACCTTTTCTCATAGTGATACTACCAATTGGATTTGTGTATATAAATAAAAAATGCAGGAGAAAACAGAGCATGTCAGTTTCGTGTCAATTTCCTAAAAGAGGTCTTCCCTGACATTGAGCCTATATTTATTAAACCACTGTCATTTGCTAGGAAGAGTTTGTTCTGTCAAGTAGCCAGGGTCAAGGAACTTACATTTCAGTCAGAAGACGGGAAAGATAATAATAAAGGAATGCAAAAATGTTGTTCCTGCTGCTGTGGCTACCGATGGCGATGATGAGAGCCAATCGCCAAAACCCGTAGAGGACACACTATGTGCCAGGCATTGTTCTAAGTGCTTTACAGTCATTAACTCCTAATTTGATGATCTGAAACATGCTCTATTACTGTACCCATCTTATAGATGAGGGACTAGAAGCACAGAGATGTCACATCATTTGCCCAGTCACACAAAAGCAAGGGTCCAACCCTATGTGGTCTCAATCCAGGGCCCAGGTTCCCAACTGTTATCCTTTGCTGCCTTTTAGTCTATTTTGAGAATAATAGAAGTGAATATTCCAGACTTCCTCAAAGAGAGTGGAGAATGTAAACTAAGCTTTAAAAACCAAGGGCTTGGAGCATAAACAGCCAGAAATCACAGAGCAGGAGAGTGGAGTGCCACAGCAAAAAGCATAAGGCTAATGGGAAGGGCAGAGCTTGTGTTAACTAGTCGGAAAGAGGTGGCTGACAACTAATGCGTGGAGAAATAGCCGGGAATGGGACAGCTGGGAGACAAAGTCAGAACCACCTCGGGCAAAATCTTGATTTTGCTACTTTTGGGCTAAAAAACATGGGGCAACTGATTGATTCTCTGAACCTCAGTTTCCTCGCTTTTAAAATAGGAACAATACTAACTCAACTCTCTGCCTGACTGTGAGGATTCAATATCATGAGATACACAAAATGTTTAGCTCAAGGCCTGGCAGAGTAAAAAATCAGTAAATGGTAGTTACTGTTATGCTATTTTCTTTTGATTGTTCAGGGTCTTTCAAATTAGGCTTATGAAGTTTGATTTTGCTCCAAAGATTTTCATGGAAGCATCATGTATTATAGAGGAGAGACTTAAATTTAAGTTGATGCCTTTGACGACTTAAGAGATTGCACCTGGCTAGCTCCTACTTCTATTTAAAATACATCTCCAGATCGGCATAGAACCCACCCTTGCACCTAATTTGTGCTCAATAAATTTGATGTGATTTATGGTCAAACAAAACCGAGAGAAGCCCAAACATTCCACTTCAGATTTAGCACTGTGATCAGGGAGGACCAACTTCTGACACAAATCTGAAGATACAGGAGTCCCATGTTTCGTCAGATAGTTCTAATCAAAACTGGAAACTGTTTTTCTAACTTCTCGTTTTATTTCATTCCCCAGTTATACATAACAGGTTTATTAGCCCCAAGCAGAGCAGTACTTGATAATGACTGGATGGAATTTAAGAAAAGTACAAACTGTTTATTGAAGTAACCTCAATTTGGAGTTCAAAATAATAAAATATAAAAAATAGTCTCAAAATGTACCAATCTTGGAAATAAAAAGGGGAGAAAAGGGCCTGTGGATTGAAACGGTTGAGAACAAAACTCAATATTTAGAGTTAATTACCTAAAGCGTGACAACTACTGGAATTCTTTCACAGAGAGAGGACTGGGTTTTTCCCCTTGAGTGAAATGAAGGAGGAAAAAAAAGAAAAGAAAGCAAAACAGAAATTAAATTACTTACATGCATGGCTAGGATGCTTCTCGGGACTAACTCTCGGTATTGTCTAATGGTAAAGTGCCATGTTTTTATTCTCATGAGATCATCAAAGGTGAACTCCAAGATCAGTCTGCCTTCTGTACATACCTAGAAGTGACAAACCACACAGTCATTCATTACGCACTTTGTGAAAGCCACATTTTGTAACTCACGTATCAGCCACTCAGCATGGTCTCCCTTTCTGTCCTTGGGCAGTGCTAGCTCTTGGTAAAGATGTGACACAAGTGATGTGTCCACTGCACAAGGTACAAATGTCAGCTCTAAAATCAGTGGGTTCAAGAGACTGTACAGCTGCTTATAAGGCCATGATGTGCTAGTAATTGTACTAGTTACTACTGAAACTCTATGACCCTCAGTTTCTTCATCTGTAAATATGGAGATAAAACCCATCTTATAGTGACATTGGGTCAAAAAGTTTTCCTCCACTTTCATCATCCTTCAACCACAGAGGCTTGAGCCCTTATTCGAATCTTGGTTATCCTACTCTGGGACAAAGTACCCAATAAACTCATTCATGGTTAAGTGTGAGTTACTACAACTTGATCTGACTGGAGGAAGTTTTTATTTCCAAAACAAAATTCCGGAGGACAATGTTTAACCCAAGGCAGTTATTATCAGTTACTGACATGTAGAAAATAGAAGCATGGTCGAGAGTATATTCCTTGAATCTCAGCACATCATCAGCAATGATAAATTCTGCTTGCATAAAAGGCCAGTCTTAGGGGGATGGGACACTTTATCTTTCTAAGAAAAATATATATTATTAATGAAACATAATAGAATTTTGAAAGGTCTCTTCCTTGATAGAGTAATCAGTGACAGAGTAGCATTTTAATCTTTTTTTTTGATGTTCATAGCATTTTTAGCATGTAGTTCCTATTTTATTTACCATTCCTTTCACTATTAACAACTTTGAAATGAAGGAAAGTGCTATGCTATCCCAAACCACTGAGCCTATTTCAACTGTGAGCTAGGAAGTGGTGGTAGTGTATTGGTTCAATTTAAATAGTCACAACTCATTAATCAGACGATTTCTGCCTTAGGAAAGCAGTACAAAATAGTGGGTGGATACTTTGGCGTCAGAGGGTTCTGGATTTGAATCCCAGTTCTACTTTTTACTCATTCTGGAAATTTGGGGAAAATCTAATAAATTCCCCAAGTTCCAGTTTTTCTCACTGTAAAATGGAAATAGAAATATCCTTGGGTAAGAATGTTAGGAAAATTCATTAAATAAAGTTATGTATGTAGGCTACCTGGAATTGTGCCTGGCATGTAGTAGGATAGCAGTAAATGATAGTGCTACAGATGAAAAGAATGCTACCCAAGAAAACACAAAGCGCTAGACCAGTAATGTTCATCGTGTGCCACCTGAGACCTAGGGCTTCACTAGCGGCGGCATCTCAGGGGCTCTGCTGGGAGGAGCTGGGCCTCCATCTCGGCTTTGAGATCCTCATTGACTTTCTGGATTTCACCAAGCAGCTTTGATTTTTGTCTGTTTTTTACTGCATTGGGCTTCCAATCAAGCTTTTTGGAGAAAGATTTCCTAGGCTAAAAACAAACATACAACACTCCAGACACTTGAAAAAACACACTCAAAAACAAATAAATGAGTCAGTAAAAATTAATTAACTGAAGAGAGAATGTAAGTATTTGTAAAACTATAGTCCATGAAGTTAGTGAACAATTTATATCAGCCTTTTACGAAGTATTAATAATCACTTTCCTCTTTGGAAATGTAACACAAAACACCACCACTTATTGAGTTGCAACTTGGTCCACAGCACTGGGTTGGGTGCATTCCATGCCCTCTAATTGAAGGTAACATGTTCTTTAAGCAAGTCAAATGCCAGTACAGGAGAATTACTAACAAGTGTTGATGGGACACTACTCGAGAAAGATGCTGTTAACGTGTGCCATCTTTGTCTTATCAAAGATCTCAGAGACACTGTGGGATAATTATTGATAATCTGGGTGAAGACCTTTGCCTCAGATCCAATTAGCAGGATCTGTGGGTAATTTCAGGCATGTGGGCACATTGCCTCGAAACCCCTTGGCTGTGTAGTCTTCGGTGCCTTGTTTCTGGTGTCTCAGCCATGAGAGTTGAGTGCATAGAAAAGGGAGAATACTTCAGTGCCCCCAAACCTCTCCCCTTGAGCATCATCAACTTTGGAATTAATTTACCAAGACATTAAAAAGAGTTGCATGGAGATTAAGCCACACAATTCCCCCTGGGGTGTCGGCATGACAGAAGCCACCTGCGGTGACAGCTTTCACAAAAGGGAGGTAGCTATGGGGAGCCATCAACAGTGAAATGTCTTGACAAAAACACGACAGGGATTTTGGATGCTATAATCCTTTTTAAAGGGGGAGATTATTGGATATTTAAACAAATATTAGCTTAGTTAAATGTCAGTGTTTAAAAAATTATCTAGTATATTTGTTTTGCATTTATGAACCACAAACGCAGGGCAGGTGAAGGGTCTGGTTTACTTCTGTTGGGAGAGAATTTCATAATGAGAAGGCATGTATGTAGTCCTACTGACAGATTACTCAACTGGAGCATCTGTAAGGTCAAGTTAAATTGTGTCCTTTGTTCACGGTAACACAGCGAGCTAGTTGGGGACCTTTCTTGCAGTGAAACTGTCATGGGCCTACAAATGGAAAACAGCAGCAGGCCTTGGGCTCCTCCTATTTTCAGTCAAAACCAAGGGTTTAACTGGGGTATACCATGTGCAAGGCAGGAATCCTTAGAATCAAATCTGAGTTGACTACGCTGGATGTTTTCCTTAAGGAAAAATAAATGACTTCTTTGAATGAAAGGACAGAGGAGGATTTTGGTCACTGCTGGTCTTCCCCAAGTAATTACACCCACACCTTCCAGGCCTTAGACAGCCACTCCACACCCTGTACCCATCATAGAAATTAAAGGAAACCAAAGGCTTTGTGATTTGTTTTACATGCAACAGCCAGCAAATGGAATGGAGGCAAATAAGAAAAAATATATATGTATTTCCTATTCAGAAATGACAAAAAACAGGCATAGCCTATAAAAGGGAATTAACATCTTCTCTCTTCAGAAAAATTCTGTGCATTCCTCTTAATCAATACAATTAATGTAGCTTTTATCCGAAGTCGGCCTTTTTTTTAAAAAAAACTGCCTTTCACTTGGAATCCAAAATCAAAAAGGTCCCCAATTAAGAAAACATTTTCTGTTGTGCTGAATTCATGTTACCGTACTGTGAGCTCTGACATTTTGTTTCTGTGGTAACCAAAATCAGCTGATTAGTTGGCATGGCAACAGAAAAGATGTAATCCCAGCAGACACACTCTAATCAATGCCCCCAGTACAGATGGTCTCCGGAGGATCAACAAGAAAGAGGCTGGCAGGCATTCAGCCGATCACGTGCTAGCTTGAGACTAGGCCAGGAACAAGAGAACTAAAAAAGAACATTTCTCAAACTAACCAGTAGCTTTTTAACCCTTTTCTTTCTTTGGCTAATTGTAACGCAATACTGACTGTGTATATAGCTGTAGAATACAATGATTCTCATAAAGCTTTGATGAAATCAAGTGTGCTTGTTAAGTGGGAGTGTTTATGTAATTTTCTGAGTTTGTATGCTTGGAACAGCATGCATGGAGTAGTGCTTTTAGATTAACAGTTGTTCAAAGCTCATTGTATTTTCCTTAGTGGTACTGCATATGTAAACGCATTCATATGCATTATACACACACACACACACACACACACACACATGATCTGATCATTGATATTATAATTTGGTTAGAGTCAGGAGAAGAGTAAAAATTCTGAAATATAATGTAGTATACAGGCTAAGGTAAGAAGGATGAACTGTCAAAGACATAAGTGAGTATTCATATAGGAAAACTGGTGGGTGCATTTCCATGGTACTTCTCTGTAGCAGTAAAAAAATTCATAATAAACAAACAATTGAGAACAGAGAAAACATAAACCAATCTTTAGAGAGATGATAAGGGTGTCCAATAATGGCCATAACTTTGTTCCAGTGTGTAAAATCTAAAATTAACCCCAAGAATGTACCCTAGAGAGTGTTCCTCCCAGAATCCACCAATGTTCACATCCTCAAGTATAAATATTACTCGGAGTCTTTAATTCTGAAAACCTTGATATCTGCTCTTCTGATTATTAAACCTTGTTTTCTATTTGATTAAAAAACCAAAAACATAAAAGAAAGGCTTCATAATATGTGTTTTAAAACTCTAATTACACATTTATCCATAATCAATAATGTTCCTGGTATCGGGAAATTGCAAAATGCTCATGATACTCCTGAGGAATAGTTAATATTTCTGTTGATTAGGATTGCGACTGATTTTTGATTCACCAGTTGACCAAATTTTCATAAAAGCAACTCAGAACCACTGGGTCAAATGCTATTTGGGGAATGAGAGTTTATTGATAGCCTAAATTAGAACACTGTGATGCTGCCTGCACATAATATGCTAAGTACTAATAGCAGGCTTCCCTTTAAAAATAAGCATTGGCTTCTGGACCCTTTTTCTTTGTAAAAAGGTCTGAAAGGTCATTAGCCCACTGTTTTGTAGTAAACAGCCATAATATTTTATTACACGTAAATGAGTTATTTTTAATTAATATAAGAACAATAACATTGGAAAGTTTTTTGAGTATTATAATCACCAAGGAGCATAAAAACAAAAAACAAAAAATTGAGAGGGGAAAAAAAGAAAAAAAAAATGGATCCTTTCAAATTTCCTAAAAATAAATGTGCATAATTAGCATCTGGACTAAGTCCATGAAACTCAGCTCCATTTCCCAGAAAGTGATATTTTTCATCACGGTATGGAAATATTCATTTCAAGAGTCGGCAAATATACTTCCTTGGAGTCGCGTCAGATGGGTGGCCCAAACAATTGCTGCTTGGGGCAAGGGAGCTGTGTTCAGGGGAGTGCTCAGGTCTTTCTGGTGACTGCCTTAGATATCTGAACAAATCACTCAACCATCTGAGAGGAAAATTTCAGGATAAGAAAGAGTGCAACACAGGAAAACCTTAGTTTCTGGATTTGAATGAAAATAACACTTTATCGATTCGTCAGAAGAATGGGATTCTTTTCAATCATCTAAAACAAGTCCCAAATGTTCAGCACTAAACTTTCAGAGCAGCTATATTCATTTATGAATCAGTTTTGGCCTGAGAAAGAAAGAAATTGAGTAAATATATAAAAGGACTACTACAAAATGCATTTTTATTTTCAATGGCTACTGGCTTTGGAAGCAGCTCCTTAATTACAGCAAAGTTTTTAATTTAATTATCATGGATTTTTTTTTCCCTTTGCGGCATAAGGAGTTGGTATGTTTCTCTTGAATTACCTAAAAATAACATTAAGCCTAGAGGAAAAAGGAAAAAAAAAAAACAAAACAATAATGAAGCAGCAGAGAAAGGCTTTCTCTGCAATGCTAAGACTTTGTAACACTAGAAATGAATGGCTTGCAACATGAATGGCTTACATGTCCATCTGATCTACAAGATTACGTAAATGTTCTGCATCTCCAGAATGAAGTGAGACATGGACAGATTAAACCATCATTCAGGTGATCATTACTTTCCAGGTAGCAAAAGTCTCTTGTCAGCCAGGACTTCTGCATCCAGTGTGAAGCTTCTTTGTCTCTGAATGACAACTCTCCTGTCTGCCTGTTAGAACAGCAAGAAAGAAAAACCCTGCCCTTTCCTACATTTAAAAAAGTCTTCTGACAAAATTAAGACGCCGTAGAATCAATGGTATCTGATGATTTGTTTTTGTATTTTATAACCATTTCCTTTGCCTTTGGTTTTGTACACCAGCATGGGCACTGGAGAGATGAAACTATACCAACAAGATCAATGAATAGAGAAGAAACACTATATTTTTATTCTTGTGGCAAAATTGCATAAGTAATAAACACATCTTCAGTTTTATACATTGGGCTTCTGCAATTAACCCTGATGATTCAATCTCTCTTAAGTATAAAGAGAGGGTTGTCATTTGTGTTTTGAACTAAAAGAGATAGCTATCATTAATATCACAAATTAGCTTCATGTTGAGTCTTAGTCAAAATGCAATGAACTAGTGTTCATTAAAACAAACTGTTTCTCAGATTCTGTGATTAAATATTTGTTCTTACTAATTTTTCTACCTGCAAAAGGACATAAAGAGATTATGTGTAGTGTTCCAGAAAGGTCTTTGGTGAGAGGGAATATTCCATATGTCAATTTTCTATGTAGGGCAAGGATCATAGATCTAAAATGTGTAGAAGATGAGGTTAAATCTCCATCTCTTCTATTTTTCATTTCACAGCCTTCATGGGGCTTTGAATTCAGCCTCAAACATTGTGATAATCTGATCCTGACACTTGCCCTCCCCTCATTCACTCTTTTATAAGTATACTTGTTCAGCTGCTTGTTGAATTCCCTAATTTCATTGACATTTTAAAGTTTTTATGTTCCTTACAGATTACAGTTGGGTCATGGTTAGAGGATTCTTCCCTTATTCAAATTTGAATCCAGTTCTAAAAAGTTATTTCAGTAACAAAGCTCAAATACAGTGCTGACCACGCAAAAATAGGATATGTTCTTTCAGCTATAGTAGATCTTTTGTATAAAACAACAATTCTAATCTAGCAACTAAAATTTAAAAGGCAGTAGAACCTCTCTTCCTCTTAGTTTTGGGCTCCCTCCTCTTTAATTTTCATGTGCTCAGAATCTCATGCACACATCTTAGAACAGCGTTCACCCCAAGAGTCAAGCCATGTCACAAACAAGAAAGATTCTCTCATGGTGTTGAAAGTGTCTGGGAGATGAGCAATCAGCCCCAAGTTCCATAGGAAAACCATAATTATTATTCTTTAATGCACACAGAGTAGGAAAAGCCGGGCATGTGACAGAGCCTGTCCTGTACCTTGGTAAACATGGGCTTCCCGTGCTGGGTGACCATGGTACACTGGTCGCAGTCCACCGTGATGGATGAGTTGTGGTATGACTCTTTCGAGTGTTTGAGAATGTAATACAGGTCGGTCACCCCTCCTTCAAACACAGTGCTAAAGTAACGGGGGATGAGGGTCCTGCCGATAGCTGGGAGAGAAACACAGAGAAACAAATCATTAACAAAAATATCCCACCAGCCCCACACACCCAACACCATTGCCAAACCTCCTAAAACCGGATACTGATCATCTCAAGAAACCATACCAGGAGGCAAATTTCTCTTTAAAAACAGCCATGACCCTTCTGGGTTGCAGTTAATAAAATATAATCCCCAACTATTCAGGAAAAATGTGTCCAGTCATCTCTCCAGATTTTGTGTCCACTGCAAGTCAATAAAATAAGGGTTAGTACTTTAAAAATAATAGGGGGGAAATGCATGAACTACTTTGGACCTTGTATACTTTTGGAGTGAACATGCTTATAAAAATAAGACACTTCCAATCTACTTGGATTTTTATTAATGCATCGTGTATGTATAGGCCAGTTACCCAGTCATGTTTTATTTTTGTTACTAGTGATAATATAAATTTTAATAACATAATGCCTTGTAGTTTGTAAAGTATTTTGGTATTCTCTCATTGGATCTTCAGAACAACCCCAAGAGAGTGCAGGACTGAGATCCAAAAATGTTACTATGGAGGGGAAAAAAGGTTATTTTGAATGTTTCAAGGTCACGTGACTTGTAAGTAACTATTTGGGGTCTCTAACTGCATGTCTATAAACACCCAAATCACTGCTCTTCCCAACACTATGTCTCCAACTGCTTTAAACCATGGAAATCTTTACAAAAGAATTCCCATCTCCATATACAAAGAGATCCATAACTATGTAAACGCTGATTATTCTATCTGCTTTTGGAGCTGTATAAGATATCTCTCTAGAATAAAAGGCTAATTTTAAGAGAAGCTGGTACCTTTCACTTGGTCTAAATTGGTCTCTTTCATTCCGTGTGTCTGGTCCTGCCCCATTTTAGTTTCAGCGATTGTGTAAGTAGCTGGGCCTTTCTGATATAGGACACTTAGAAATCTGTAACAAGCCCTTTTTTCAGCAGTGATTTGAAATCCTCTTACACTGGAAATCCGAACTCATAATATCAGGAATTTTGCCTATGTGCAGATTTTAAGGCAAAGTTCTAAAGCACTCTCAAGCAATCCAAGGTTTTTAATAAATCTCTTACATTCACTATATAATACCCTTTGAAAGACAAAAATAATATTTAAGATAAATAAACTACCAAAGAAAGCTTTAGCTAGGAAAGATCACCCAATCGTCACTTGAATGTTTTAAAATATTTAATTTCATTTTAAAAGAATCAGTGATAATCCATTTTGTATGGATCTGTATCTCTTTTCTACGTGAACTTGGAAAAAATAAGTATAAAGAAAATACCCTGCCAAATTGTTTTCTGAAATGATTTTAAGGAATCCCCATATGGATGACTAGCCTCTAAATAATTTACACAGTTATTGCCTCATATTTGCTGCAGGTAAAATCAATCAACAAGTGTGTGCTAAATATTCCAGGATTTTCGGTGATTCCATCCTAGATAATCCTTCTACATACATTTTCTAAATACTGCCTAATCCCCAATACTGCATGCTCATTTTCTAAATATAAAATTCAAATGAGAGTAATTTGAGTCCACCATGTCCTTTAACAAATGCATAGCTAATATTATAAAGAAAACTTTGTAATGCTAAAATCCGTATTGTACTTCACTAAACAGATAAAATTAATTGAATGCATTTCAAATATTCTAACTTAAAGCTAATTATCATAAATCAGCCTAAGTAACTTGACAATTTGGGATTCACACTGTTGAGAATAAATGCAAACCATAAAAATGCAGATGTAGGCCAAAGAATTGTCACATTAAAAAGGTTATGGCAAATCACCACCATTGGATTAGTAACATTATACTTCATTTATCATGAATCCTGCACAAGTTAATTCCTTTAGAGCACTGTTTGCTATATATCACCATCGTTTTCACTCATAGTATAAGAAAAGTTGAATGGGAGGAAGGTTTGAGAGTCTTTAACTTTAAACCTAAGTTTTTAATTACTTCCCCAAATCCAGAAAATGTACAAATTATATAGTAAATATACTTAAAGAGAAACACAGCTTTGCTTTTTTGAATAATTTCTAGCACTCTAGGAAATGGTTGCCATGGATACTGGAGGTTTGTTTTCAGCCCTGTTTCCTTTGTGAGCCTGCCCTCCCATTTTCCCATGGTCCTGTTTAGACCATTAGCCACAAAGGTTCATTATCCACCATAGTAGACTAAACCCACAGTCCGGTGGCCCAAGTAAACCATGACAATGGTATTCACGCCCTTGTGTATGTAGTCCCCTCTCCATAAATCTGAGCTTGGCCCTGTGATCTGCTTTAATCAGTTGAATGTGGCATGAGTATCCTTGTATCAGTTTTGGGCTACACCTTTAAAAGAAATGGAAGCTTTCACTTTGTTCTCAGGAAGAAGTCAGTTGCTACATACAAAGTCCTACTACTCTAAGACTGCCATACCAAGAGAAGCCCAACCTAGCCGTGTGGAGAGGTCATGTGAAGGAGAACTGAGTCTTCCAGCCAGCAACCCCAGCGGAGCTTCCAGCCAACAAACAGCACTAACTTGCATGGGAGAAGCTGTCCAGGTAAGTCAATCCTTGAGCTCCAATTGAGCTGCCTCAAGCTGGTGTCACATGGAGCAGAGATGAGCTGTCCCTGACATGCCTTGCACAAATTTCAGAATCATAAGTAAATAAATGTTTATATTTTAAGTCAACATGTGTTGGGGTGTTTTTTTAATGTGTCAATAGATAACTGTAGCCCCTTTCAACCACACTAGCCACAAAGGTAGTCAAATCAGAATTCTTCCCTGAAAGAAAGAGGGAAGTTTTGCCAGGAAAAACTTGCAAGTCATGGAAATATAGGAGCCTGAATACAGAAGAAAAGCAAAGCAAATTGACAGAGAGTCTTCCTGGGCTGATTTGGGCCCTAGTCTCAGCTGGGAATAAAGCCAATGCTATCCCTCAGAGGTCACACTTACTTACGCGAGGTGTGCCCCTCCTTTTCTTTCTTTCTTTTTGCTTTTTTAAATTGGCTCAAGCTAGTTCGTGTTAGATTTCTGTCATTTGCAGATAGAGAAATCCTGCCCACTGTGGCCCTCTTCCGGCACGGACAGGGTAGTAAACTGAGAGAATAAAGAGGAAGTGATGAGAGCGATCAGCTACAAGAGATATCTGACTCTCTGTGCAACACACTGTGTTAGAAGCTGCAGGAGATTAAAAAGGTGTCAGAGATTGTATTAGTTTCCTGTTGTTGCTGTAACAAATTACCACCAACATAGTGGTCTACAACACCACAAACTTATCATTTCATAGTCCCGACAATCAGACATAGGGCTTGCTGGGCTGAAGTCGGGTTGTCAGCAGGGCTGAATTCCTTTCTGGAGGTTCTCAGGGAGAATCTATTTTCTTGTTTGTTTCATCATCTAGAGGATGTTCACACACCTTTCATGTGGCCCCTTCCTCCATCTTCAAAACTCACAGTGGGAAGTTGGGGCCTGGCGAGGCATCATTCTCACTCCCTCTTCTGCCTCCCTCTCAACTTTCAGGATCCTTGTGATTGCCCGGAATCCACCCAAAGAATTCAGGATAATCTCCCATCTCAAGATCCTTAACTTATCAGATCCGCAAAGCCCCTTTTGCCATGTAAGGTCACATTCACAGATACCAGGAATTCAAGCACGGATATCTTGCAGGGGGCATTATTCTGCTTCCCACAGAGACTATACTTGCCAAGAGCTCCTGTTCTACAAGGGGGAGCAATAAAAAATACAAGAAACACATGCATACACCGTGCACATACGCACGAAATGTGCAATATATAAATAATGCGCAGTGAATGGAACAGACAGCCAGAACAAAATTCCATGTGCCTGAAGAAATCATTCTATTGATCATTAATCAATTTCTTCTGTAAACATTCACTGAACCTGGAGTAGGTATAAAGCCCCGTGGTCGACAGTCGATGCTGCAAACACAAATTTTTGTCCCTCTCTTTCAAATTCATTTTTGAATTTGAATTAGATTTTTGTCCCTGTCTTTCAAATTCATTTCTATCAGGAGAGGTAGCAAGTATCTAAGTATCTCTAACACGATGTGATCGCTGATAAAGCTTAAAAATGGATTTATGATTTTGAACTCTTTATCAGTATCTCCTGTATCCTAAATTCAATGTATGATTCTATTATTTCTGAAGTTCTGAGATGAGCATGTTCTTTTAATGCAGTCAACCATGCCACTGCATTGCACAGTCAGATATAAATGACTAAATCAGTGAACATTTCAGGTTTAGGTTCAGTGGTCACCTAACTCGACAGCCACACCAGTTCCAAATCTATTTAGATTTTATACTCTTACAATCATATGTCAAAGTTACACTTTACATTTATACTTTAATCCCTGGAATTAAAATAATTTAAATATTGATATGCATAAATCTACATTGTGCTCCTATGAAAAGGATTATGTCTTCTGAATATTGTTGGAGTGAGATTAAGATTATAGTAGATTATAAAGGCAATGGTATTTTTCTAAAATATTTAGATCAAAGGTCCAAAAGTTGCGAAGTGTGGAGAGCCAGATAACACAGGAAGATTTTCTGTGATGTTAGGTGAGTAAAATATACCATACTTTATTTATCTATGTATTCATGAAAGACAAAAGAAAATCACACATTAAATTACTCAGGTGTTGAAATGTGTATAAAGAATGTACACTTTGTAGGTAAATATGATTAGACCAGAAATAGCTAAGGTTTAATTCGTAGCTAATTGAGCTGTGGATCCCTGCTCTCAAGCTCCTTAGGGAGATTTTCATTGTTGTTCTGTTTTGTTTATATCCATCCCTACTCCCCAGAAATTCTTGCTATGGAAATTGACAGGGTGACTGTGTGGTGGAGGCAGGATCTAGCTTCCATCTTTTCTTGTAGGTATTACTTGTAGATATTAGGATATCTGCAGGATATCTGTTGATGTTAACTAACTCTTTTCCTTGTTTAGAAACAAAATGGTGTAATACAAGCTGGAAGCTCATAAAGAAGACATAAACTACTGTGCATCCTCCCCAAAGCAGAAGGTCTGCCTTTTAGAGCACATTATCTCTTTTAGTAATTATGAAATGCATTAAAAACAAACTTAAGGATGTTTATAAGTTATTCACATGAAAGAAATTGCATGTAGAAAATAACCACATATGAAAATATTCAAACTTGTTATTGAAGTACAAAGTTAAAATAATAACAAAAAGATCAAAACATAAACCTGGTGAGGTTGTGGTAAAACAGATATACACAAATACTTTTAGGGAAATCAACGTAGTGATTACTTCTTATTTTGAGAATTTCTAACTCTCTGGAAGTCTGTTAGGTGGGACTCTAAGCTCTTGGTAAATACCCTTACCAAACTGCAATTCTCAAGTTTATGTTTAAGTGCTCTGAAGTTCTACAAGTCTTTTGAGAAACCATCATCTAATGTAAGATTTTTAAATTTCAAGGCATAAATTACAATTTTAAATGCCTGCAATTTCTATGTTTCAAAGACAATTCACTTCCAAGAAACAAAAGGGGTTGAGAGTCTGATTTTAATAAAATGTGGAGTAAGAGGAAAATTTGTACCTAACAATATATTAATGCCATTTAACATATGATCACTATTTAGCTGATGATTTTGCAACTCTGAAAAGAGAGAACCATATAACCAAGCACATGTTTTTAATTAGGCAAACTTAATTATATTAAAATTATTTACTATACTAGGATTTAAAAAAATTTTATCTAAACATGAAAATAGATAAATTCGTCGGCTAAATCTGGGTAGTTCTATGTGGTTCTGCTAAAGCTACTGTAGTTCTGCTATATCTCAAAATCCAAATGGAAATTCTATTATTCAGATACATAATAAACATCAAGTCATTAAACTTTAAATTTATCTGTATTCAGAAATCAGTAAATGCATTATGCTGACATACAAATGAATATGCTCCCAGGAGTGAGATAAACAAGACTGATGATTTTATTTACGGTAAATAACCATTATATATAGCCAAAACAATAGAAGTAAAATGTGCTTGACCCGTGATGATGGGGGTGATACTAGTTCAAGGTAGATCTCATTGTTCTTGGTGAAGGGAATGCAAGTTGAATTAATTAATTAATTCTACTTTTATAAATTGGCATGACTTTCATTCTAATATGCCTATTACTTATTTTCTCAAACTAATTTACTTGAATATTTTCTCTCTGATGACCTGTCTTGCGATTTCAAAGATTCATTTATTTCATATATACTTATTAAGTAACTACTACAGGCCAGATATTGTTCTAGGTGCTAGAAATAGACAAGTAAGGAGACAGAGAATAAACTTGATGGCTCGGGAAGGCCAACTAGTTTAGATTGGCCAGCCTGGAAGGCTGCCGTGAAGAAGTGATGATGGAGGTGAGTCCCAGTTGAACAAAGCCATGTGAAGATCTGGAATTAAAGAGGTCCAGGTCCAGGAACCACAGGGGCAAAAGCCCTAAAACAGGAATGAATTTCGATTGAATGAGTTTCGTGTGCTCCAGTATCAGAAAGAAGGCTTTGTGGCAGGAGCATGGTCAAAGAGAACAAGATGATAGAGATGAGGTCACAGAAAGAGGCAGGGTCAGATTACGTGGGACTTTCTAAACCATGGCAAATGGCTTCCATTTTATCCTTAGTGCAATGTCAAGACATTGCAAGATTTTAGCCAATGATATAATTTACTCTGTTTTTCCTAAATGCATTTTCCAGCTGCCAACATGGTCTCAAAACACCATAAAAATTTTTGATCCTCTTATAAATAGGCACTTTTTCTTCCACTTTCTACCTACCAAATTTTTAATAACTTGACCAAGACTTCAGTCGCCCTACCTTGCACTAGGTGCTAAGTGCTAGAGAAACAAGGATGACCAAGACAGACTCCATTTCTGCTGTTACAGAGCTTTGGATCAAGCAATTCTTAGCATCATTAATCCACCAATTAAGGGCAAGCAAGATGTGTGTCATGGCTCCATCTTGTCTCTCCTGTTTCCCCATTGTCTGACACACAATAATGAATGAGTCAATGCAATAAATGTGTGACTTTCTAGGTCTCAAGGCATCGGAGCTTACATGTAAACCTGATAGAATTCATCTCATTTAATTGAACCCAGTACTTCGACATAGTCAGGTTATTTTGGATCTTGATTCTGTCAGTGATACTATGGGCTATTTCTTCTAGATGTGTGTCTTTCATGGTGGCAAAACTCTTTCGACTTTGATCCAAAGTACTGACAATAACATTGCACAGGAGATGTCCACAGCAACGGAGACCTCCTTCTAACTGGACTTCTTAATATGAATCAAACACCCTATAAGTATGAAATTGAAATCTTTTAATGACTTCCATAATAAGTCCATGCTGTGTTACTAATGACTTGTAAAGATAGTACAGAGTCCATGTGGAGAGAGTGAGGTGTCAAGAGAAAGACCCGAGCTAAGGGAGGCAGAGATGTTAATCAGGCACAGAGGGCGCGGCAAGAGAGTGGTCCCGGCAGAAGCAGCAGCATTAGTTAGAGAAGGTGGTATATTCCCATGATCTAGGCTGCTGCCTTGGTCAGATGTTATATATTTATACCTTGGAGGATCTCGTCTGGATGAGCTACTCCAGTACATTGAGCTCTTGCTCTCTCCTTATGACGATACAATATTCTTTTAGTTATTAAAACTTTAGGATGTAGTTTACGTTTGACAGATTTATTTTTGTCCTTTGTATTACTCTTTTATGTCAGCATTTCATAACTGTACTCTGTTTTTTATTCTTCATATGAACCTTAAGATAATTACATTAAATTCAAAAAAGAAATAAGGAGAGAGATTGATTCAAATTAAATTAAATGTACTAAGAAAAAGTTGGCATCTTTAAAACATCCAATCTTCCTATAAAGGAATACGAAATGTATGTCCAGTTGTTTAAATCTTTATTTTTATCTTTAAAAAATTCCATAGTTTTTTTTTGTTCTTTCTTTTAGAGAAAGGGTCTCACTCTGTCACCTGGGCTAGAGTGCAGTGGTGCAATCATAGCTCACTGTAACCTCAAACTCCTGGGCTCAAAGAATCCTCCTGCCTCAAACACCCAAGTGGGCTGAGAACACAGGTGCCACCATGACAGGCTAAATTTTTTACTTCTTTATAGAGACAGGGTCCAGCTGGTCTTGAACTCCTGGCCTCAGCAGATCCTCCTGCCTTGGCTTCCCAAAGGGCTGGGATTACAGGCATGCATGAGTCATAGTGCCTGGCCAACAAATATGTTGCACCCTCTGAGGTTTGTGGTTTTCTATATTTGGATACTTAACATTTCTTAAGATCCTTGAATATTTTAGTTATGCTAAATGGTTAATGGAATTTTAAAACTTGTATTTCCATTTGTAACCCAGGCATTTAACTGAATATTCATTAATATTAATAGTTTTTTGGGAAGGTTTTAAAAAGTTTTCTAGGCAAAATATTCCATTATTCCCAAATATTGATATTTTTGTTCCCTTTCTCCTTACCTATATATAGATTCTCCTTTCCTATATATAGTCCTGTTCTAACCATTGCAATAACATGAGAATATATATATTCTTATATATATATTGCAATAATATGAGAAAAAAATATATATGTATAACTGAACTTTCAGAAAAAATTTTAAATAATGAGGGAAGTAGTGCATATTCTTTTTTCCCCTTGATAGTTTTAGGGAATGTATCTAGGACTAGGGGAAATACTAAATGTTGATTTGAGATCTTGTTACTTGCTATGGAAAGAAAAACAAACTATTATTCTATTCCTTGGTTTTATGACTTTTTTCTTTTTAATCCTGATAAATGTCTAATTTGACTGTATGCCTTTTCAGTAATAAAGTAATTTTCCTTTAGAAAACTATTTATTAATATATTTTCAATTATCGAACACCTTTTGTACTCTTAGTATAAACCTTACTTTCTCTTATGCAAACATATACCACATTTTTGGATAAATTTAACTTATGAATTAATTCATTCCTTTAACAAATGTCAGTGAAAGCAGTGCTCTATTTGAGCCACTTGCTGGATGCTAACTTAGAAAGATAGGGCCAGCAAAAGGTTTAGTCCAGTAATTCCCAGCAGCATTTCCTAATCCCAGTGGATTCCTGAAGGTCTTAAAATGCAACTTTAGCTAGTTCCATTATTTTTTTTTAAATCATTAAAAAGGAACATACTTAACATGTTTCTCTGAT
Organism: Hylobates moloch; assembly: GCF_009828535.3. Classification (NCBI taxonomy): domain Eukaryota; kingdom Metazoa; phylum Chordata; class Mammalia; order Primates; family Hylobatidae; genus Hylobates; species Hylobates moloch. The sequence goes on along the minus strand of NW_026652292.1, from coordinate 69,161,946 downwards.
TCAAGTAGGATGATCTCAGCTATGGTAATACTGATTAGCTCTTGATTAGTGATCATGAATGGCACTTAACAGACATGGAAAAAAATAAAATATAAAATGCTGACAATTATTTAATAAAAGTAATTAGGTTATCCATGATTATATTCCACACCTTCCTTTTAATAGGAGAGAAACTCCATGATCAGAGAAGTAAAACGACATAGCTTACTTGGAGTTAGGGTGGAATAAAATGGAACGCTTGTTGTTTTTGATCAACCAATGTTGGTTAATTTCTATGTCTTGATTTAATTATAAGTAGTTTTTAAGTCACATTAGTAATACATGTGCAAAAAAAAAAAAAAAAAACAGCATGTTACTCTCACAGGTACTCACTAGCTCGTCACAATAAATTTGATTCTTTTCTCCAGGTGTTGAGCTAGACCTTACAGAATTATCAAACTCCCTTTTAGCTCAGTGCTGTCTTATGACAGAGTTGCGGCCAGTGCCTAATGGGCACTTCCATTGTTTTCATTTTGTTCAACAGAATAGATGTCGAGAAGGGAAATCCCACTTCCAGACAGGCCAGTAAAATCATTCTGTGTGTAACTGGTGCACTGTCTCCCTATCTCTGACATCCAGACACTGAAGACGCAGTGGGCAGATTCCAGAGACCTCCCCGCCCCACTCACTGCCCTAAGGATGGAGGAGTCAGGAAACGGAGGAGCCTCTGGTTTCCTAAATTACCACCAGTAGGGGGAGCTGCCACATTTGGGGAGAACTCATTTGGACTTTGGAGCAAAAAATACCTTTCTATGGTGTTAAGACATTGGAATATCAAACTTTATTTGTTTAAACTGCTAGGATTAAGTAAAACAGTTACCAGTAAGTGTAGGTTCCCTGACCACCCTATACCCACCAATCTCAGTGCCTTCACCACTTCCTAGGTCACCTTTTTATCAATGTTCCCTAGCCTTTAGATTTTTAAATTATTTTGTTTCATTTTATTTTATGTTTATTTACACAAAGTTATATTAAATGTATCTGTATGGTAGGATTTTTCTTTTATTAGTCAATAATACATTTTCAGCTTTAAATATGTTAGTGTACATAAGAAGACTCATTTGTTGATTTTAAATGCAGCATTGTATTCTAGAGTATGGCTCTATCAAAGTTATCTAGATATTCCTATGTTGAGGAACATGAGAGATTGTTTTACATTCTTTTCTCAACAGGGTAGACCCTGAGGAAGGGAAATATATTTTTTATTTTACTAGGTACCAGAAATTGTCCTTCAAAATGCTGTTACCAATTTACTTCCTTATCAGCCCTGATAGTACCTGTTTCACCCACAACCTTCACCAATACTTAATATTGTCAAGTTTTTAATTTTTTGCCGTTTAGATCATAAAGCATGTCCCTCACAAAGTAACAGCCCTCAAGTACTCAAAAGTTTATCTGCATGTAAATGATAAAGGTAAATAATTAATGACAGCCATCCAGCTCATGTGGTTATTGTTCCAAGTGACTAATTTACATTTGACCTTTTCAGATGGTTTGCAGTTTTCTACTCAAAATCCATTCACTTGGCTACATGGAAAAATTACTCCAGACTAGAGAAGTAGAAAAGAAAATCTACTCCTTTATTTTTCAAAGTTGCCAAACTCTAAGAATTCTTATAAAATTATTTCAATATATTTTATCAGGACTTCTCCAACTCAAACCAATGGGGACACCCTAAGTCATTGAATTTTATGTTTTAATATCAACACAATTCATCTGGGTTAGAGAAATGTTGCCAGAGAAACAGACATATGTGTGTAATTTCCAGTTTAACCTAAACCAGGAATCATCAACCGTTAGCAATTCTAAGAGTGGTGAGAGAGGTGATTTCCTTTCTGTAGAGAGAAGGCAGACTTGGGTAAAACTGGTCCTTTCCTCAGGATTGGATATTATACAAGACGTTCGTTCTAAAGTGTTAAGCAGTTACTAAAATAGAAGCTACTAAAATATGACCCTTGAAAGGGGATTTTGAAGTCAAAAGAAAGGTTTGTAGAATTAAAATAATAAACTGGTTCTCCCTCGCACCCTTTTCTCAATGCCATTTCAATCTCATCTACTTCCTTGGTGGTGCCATGCACTTGCATTCTTTGAAACCTTTGCTCACTCAGCATCCACCACCTAGGGGGGCCTTGCTTCATCTCTTCTGTTTTATCCAAACTCTTAGGCATCCTGAAGTCTCAAGCTCCAGAACCATCCTCCTTGCCCTTTTGTCTCTCATTCTCTCCTTTGTATTCTTAAAGTGTTCATAAACTTGAGCACTGCCTTGAAAGTTTCTGATTCACGCACTGGCTGTCCTACTTACTCATACTGTCACCTTGAAGAAATGATTTATGCTCTCTAAACCCTAGTTTCTTCAGCTGCAAAATGGCAATACAACAATAACTGCTTCAGTGGGCAGCTGCAAATATTAATAACACTATGCACGTGAAGTGCTTAGCACAATGCCTGACACATGTTAGCTCTACTTATCACTCCCATAATACCCTGTTTATGCACAGATTTGGGACTCATCACACTGCATTGTAATCATCAATTTTATTGTCTTTCCTTCAGTGACTGTAGTTCCCTGAAGGCAGAGAATGTTTCTTGATCATTTCAGTATCATGGCACATTTGTGATGTAAATAGCTACTTATGAGATGTTTGGCAAGTTTGTAAATGTGGACTTGGCATGCCTATTTGGACAGTCTGCCAATCTCAAACCTGTTATGCATACTCACGGGTTTCTAACACAGAGGTAAGCCCACTTTCATTTCAGGTTCAAGAGAATCAAGACCACAAAAAAGGGGAAATAAGGTTTTAGGGCCCTGCATCTGGAATTTTCATATCTCAATGTTCTAGTCCAGAACATGGTTTCTGGTTTAGAGTAATCACTTTAAAAGATTCATTTTTAAAGTTAATTTTGAGTTCTGCTAGTAAAAAATAAAGTCTCCTATCTAAGATAACTTAGTTTTGATGGGGTTTCTACCTTATCATACTGTATGTGCGCGATTCACAAACATCCGACTCCATACAGAAAATCACACTTCTTTAAAAAAAAAAAAGACTCTATTTGCATGCCAGGTCAGCATTCCAGGGGCATTTTACAGGAAGTAAAAGTCCTTGGAAATGAGAAGCAGTAAAAAAGGGTCAGATTCACATTCCTCAGGAGTCCACAGGAGGCTGTGCTTCTGACCCTTGGATGGTCTACAAGAAAAGGAACAACCGTTCCGACAGAGAATTAATGTTGCACACGCTCTCAGGCAGCAGGACGGAACATCCCAATTATACCCACCCAAGTCTGAAACATTGCCTGGGCACCAGCTGTGGGGTCTGACATTCTGTGTGCAGGTTTTCGGCAAAACCTTAGGATTTAGGCAAGAGAAAGCGACCCCTGGGCATTCTATGGGTTCTGAAATGGCCCTGGTCAACCTGATCCTTGGACCTAGGTGCCGATGCTTACAAAACATCACTAATGTCTCTCATAGGTTAAAACACACATAACCAGCGCACCAGACTTTCCGCCATTATCCCATCATTATTCCTTGAAGCTGTCCCATCACCTTTCAGTGGGGGACTGGGGCTCCATTCCTAAAGATGAATGACATCTCCAAACGGTCTGCACTCCATCACCTCCAGGAGGAGAGGAGGCCTTCTGACAAGGAGAGAGGAACACCAGACATCTGCTGGACCACACGAGTCAGGAGCAGGGCTGCTCCATTACAGGTCACAGCTCAGGCTTCTCTCTCTGGCTTCATTCTCTTCTGTCATTATTAAAAACTAATAAGAAGGTCTGGGGGGCGGAGCCAAGACGGCCGACTAGAAACAGCGGCATTCGGAGGCTCCCATAGAAAAAACCATAATAAGCGAGTGAATCCTTCTCTAGCAATCAAGGTATCCATGTTCTCTCATCAAAATTGACTAGAAGACTGGTGTGACCCATGGAGAGAAGGAAGAACAGCGCGGGGCGGTGGCCTACCTGAGAGCCACACAGGGAAGGGGAACCCCCTCCTCCCAGCCAAGGGAGATGGTAAATGAGCGTGCTACCCAGCCAAGGAAACTGTGCAACCCACAGATCAGAATATCGCACTTGGGACCCCCTAGTGTCCCAACCCCAGAACCAGCAGATTCTTACAGCCTCTCAGCTGGAATCTGCTTAAGCCTACCGAACTCCCGGGGGTGAAGGGCAACCAGCTGCCTGCTGTCTAAGCCATTTGAGCTCTTTGCGAGAGGGGCAGCAGCCAGCACTGGGACTCACAGCTGCCTAAGCTCCCTAGGTAGGAGAAGAGTGGGACCCATTTCTATAGCTCCAGGCTGTGCTTTCCCCCTGCTGGAGCCAGGGAGGCTGGACGGCTTGGTCCCAAGACGTGTCCCCACAACCCAACACATCGGCTGTGGCAGTCTGCAGCCAGAGTGCCTCTTCAGGACCAACCCTGACCCCTCCTCCCTCAGGCAGTGCTTCCGTGCAGGATATCCAATAACTCCAGCCAGAGGCTCAGGGGGAGAATTCAGATCTCCCTGGGCCTGAGCCCCTAGGCAGAGGGGGAGGGGTGGCTGCAGTCTCTGCTGACCAGCAGACTTAGCCTCTCCTCCTAGTAGTTCTGAGGAATCTGGATAGCACAGACGAGAGGGTTTTACCCCCTCAGCGAAACACAATCTCCCTACCAAGGGACAAAGTGCTTCATTAAATGGGTCCTGCTACCTGTGCCACCCAACTGGGTGAGATCCTCCAACAGGGGTTGTCAGACACCCTACTGGCATCTTAATGACATGAGGTTGGTGTCCCTTGGGGTCAGAGATCCTGGAAGAAGGAGCAGACACCCATCTTTGCTGCTCTCCAGCCTCCTGGACTGACATCTCCAGGCATGGGAGCGAATCAGATGAATATGGCCTGAAGTGAACCTCCAGCAAACTGCAGCACCCCTACAGAAGAGGGAGTTGACTACTGAAAGAAAAACAAACAAGCAGAAAGTGGCAACAACAGCATCAACAACAAAAAGGCCCCCACAGAAACTCCATCCAAGGGTCAGCAGCCTCAAAGACTGAAACTAGACAAACTCACCAAGATGAGAAAGTATCAATGAAAAAATGCTGAAAACCCAAAAGGCCAGAGTGCCTCTTCTCCTCCAAATGATCGCAACGTCTCTCCATCAAGGGTGCAGAACTGGGCAGAGGATCAGATGGATGAATTGACAGAAGTAGGCTTCAGAAGATGGGTAATAAAAAACTATGATGAACTAAAGGAGCATGTTCTAACCCAAAGCAAAGAAGCTAAGAACTTTGATAAAAGGTTAGAGGAATTGAATAACCAGTTTAGAGAGGAACATAAACGACCTGATGGAGCTGAAACACACAGCATGAGAACATTGTGAAGCATACACAAGTATCAACAGCCAAATCGACCAAGTGGAAGAAAGAATATCAGTTTGGAGACCACCTTACTGAAATAAGACATGCAGACAAGAATAGTGAAAAAAGAATGAAAAGGAATGAACAAAACCTCCAAGAAATACGGGACTTCATAAAAAGACCGAACCTACAATTGGTTGGAGTACCAGAATGAGATGGGGGGAATGGAAACAAGCTGGAAAACACCCTTCACAATATTATCCAGGAGAATTTCCCCAACCTAGCAAGACAGGCCAACATGCAAATTCAGGAAATACAGAGAACGCCATTAAGATACTCCACAAGAAGATCAACCCAAAGACACATAATCATCAGATTCTCCAAGGTTGAAATGAAGGAAAAACTGTTAAGGGCAGCCAGAGAAAAAGGCCAGGTCACCTACAAAGGGAAGCCCATCAGACTAACAGAGGACGTCTTAGCAGAAACTCTACAAGCCAGAAGAGATTGGAGGCCAATATTCAACATTATTAAAGTAAAGAATTTCCAACCCAGAATTTCATATCCAGCCAAACTAAACTTCATAAGTGAAGGAGAACTAAAATCCTTTCCAGACAAGCAAATGCTGAGGGATTTTGTTACCACCAGGCCTGCCCTGCAAGAGCTCCTGAAAGAAGCAGTAAATATGGAAAGGAAAAACCAGTATCAGCCACTGCAAAAACACACCAAAATATAAAGACCAATGACACTACAAAGAAACTGCATCAACTAGTGTGCAAAATAACCAAATGGCAGCATGATGATAGGATCAAATTCACACATAACAACACTAATGTTAAATGTAAATAGGCTAAATGCCTCAAGTAAAAGACAGACTGGCAAATTGGATATGGAGTCAAGACCAATTAGTGTGCTGTATTCAGGAGACCCATCTTACATGCAAAGAAACACACAGGCTTAAAATGAAGGGATGGAGAAAACTTTACCAAGCAAATGGAAAGCAAAAAAAAAAAAAAAAAAAAAAAGCAGGGATTGCAATCCTAGTCTCTCACAAAACAGACTTTAAACCAACAAAGGCCAAAAAAGACAAAGAAGGGCATTACATAGTGGTAAACGGAGCAATTCAACAAGAAGAGCTAACTATCTTAAATACATATGCACCCAATATAGGAGCACCCAGATTCATAAAACAAGTTCTTAGAGACCTACAATGAGACTTAGACTCCCACACAATAATAGTGGGAGACTTTAACACCCCACTGTCAGTATTAGACAGATCAACAAGACAGAAAATTAACAAGGATATCCAGGACTTTTACTCGGCTCTGTATCAAGCAGACCTAGTAGGCGTCTACAGAACTCTGTACCCCAAATCAATAGAATATACATTCTTCTCAATGCCACATGGCACTTATCCTAAAATTGACCACATAATTGGAAGTAAAACACTCCTCAGCAAATGCAAAAGAACAGAAATAATAACAAACAGTCTCTCAGACCACAGTGCAATCAAATTTGAATTCAGGATTAAGAAACTCACTAAAAACCACACAATTTCGTGGAAATTGAACAACCTGCTCCTGAATGACTCCTGGGTAAATAATGAAATTAAGGCAGAAATCAAGAAGTTCTTTGAAACCAGTGAGAACAAACAGACAATGTACTGGAATCTCTGGGACACAGCTAAAGCAGTGTTAAGAGGGAAATTTATAGCACTAAATGCCCACATCAGAAAGCTAGAAAGATCTCAAATCAACACCCTAACGTCACAATTAAAAGAGCTAGAGAGGCAAGAGCAAACTAATCCAAAAGCTAACAGAAGACAAGAAATAACTAAGATCAGAGAAGAACTGAAGGAGACAGAGACACGAAAAATCCTCCAAACAATCAACGAATCCAGGAGCAGGTTTTTTGAGAAAAATTAACAAAACAGATTGACCACTAACTAGACTAAGAAGAAAAGAAAAAAGAATCAAATAGACACAGTAAAAAAATATAAAGAGGATATCAGCACTGACACCACAGAAATACAAACTACGATCAGAGAATACTGTAAACACCTCTAAACAAATAAACTAGAGGAAACTGATAAATTCCTGGATGCATACACCCTACCAAGACTAAACCAGGAAGAAGCTGAATCCCCGAATAGACCAATAGCAAGCTCTGAAATTTAGGCAGTAATTAATAGCCTACCAAACAAAAAAGCCCAGGACCAGACGGATTCACAGCTGAATTGTACCAGAAATACAAAGAGGAGCTGTTACCATTCCTTCTGAAACTATTCCAAACAACTGAAAAGGAGGGATTCCTCCCTATTCATTTTATGAAGCCGGCATCATCCTGATACCCAAACCAGGAAGAGACAGAATAAAAAACAAAAACTTTAGGCCAATAACCCTGATGAACATTGATGTGAAAATCCTCAATAAAATACTGGTAAACTGAATCCAGCAGCACACTGAAAACCTTATCCACTACGATCAAGTTGGCTTCATCCCTGAGAGGCAAGGCTGATTCAACATATGCAAATCAATAAGTGTAACCCATCACATAAACAGACCCAAAGACAAAAACCACATGATTATTTCAATAGATGCAGAAAAGGCCTTTGGTAAAATTCAACATCCCTTCATGTTAAAAACACTCAATAAACTTAGGTATTGATGGAACACATCTCAAAATAATAGGAGCTATTTATAACAAACCCACAGCCAATATCATATTGAATGGGCAAAAGCTGGAAGCATTCCCTTTGAAAACCGGTACAAGACAAGGATGCCATCTCTCACCACTCTTATTCAACATAGTATTGGAAGTTGTGGCCAGGGCAATCAGGCAAGAGAAAGAAATAAAGGGTATTCAAATAGGAAGAGATGAAGTCAAGTTGTCTCTGTTTGCAGATGACATGTGCCAATGCAAAATTCAGTCATCCAACAGATGTTTATTTATGAAATGCCTACTATGCATTTATATTCAAAAACCCCATCATCTCAGCCCCCAAATTTCTTGAACTGATAAGCAACTTCAGCAAAGTCTCAGGATACAAAATCAATGTGCAAACATCACAAGCATTCCTTTACACCAACAATAGGCATGTAGAGAGCCAAATCATGAATGAACTCCCAGTCATAATCAGTACAAAAAGAATAAAATACCTAGGAATACAGCTAACAAGTGAGGTGAAGGACTTTTCAAGGAGAACTACAAACCACTGCTCAAGGAAATAAGAGAGGACACAAACAAATGGAAAAACCATCCATCCTCATGGATAGGAAGAATCGATATTGAGAAAATGACCATACTGCCCAAAGTAATTTATAGATTCAATGCTACTCCTATCAAACTACCATTGACATTCTTCACAGAATTAGAAAAAAAACTATTTTAAATTTCATATGGAATCAAAGAAGACCTTGTATAGCCAAGACAATCTTAAGCAAAAAGAACAAACTGGAGGCAACACACTACCTGACTTCAAACTATACTACAAGGCTACAGTAACCAAAACAGCATGATACTTTTACCAAAACAGACATACAGACCAATGGAGCAGAACAGAGACCTCAGAAATACCACCACACATACATAATCATCCGATCTTTGAAAAGCTTGCCAAAAACAAGCAATGGGGAAGGGATCTCATATTCAGTAAATGGTGCTGGGAAAGCTGGCTAGCCCTATATAGAAAACTGAAACCAGACCCCTTCCTTACACCTTATACAAAAATTAATTCAAGATTGATTAAAAACTTAAATGTAAAACCCAAAACCATAAACACTCTAGAAGAACACCTAGGCAATACCATTCAGGACATAAGCATGGGCAAAGACTTCATGACAAAAATGCCAAAAGCAATTGCAACAAAAGCCAAGATTGACAAATGGGAGCTAATTAAACTAAAGAGTTTCTGCACAGCAAAGGAAACTATCATCAAAGTGAACAGGCAACATACAAGGTGGGAGAGAAGTTTTGCAATCTACCCATCTGACAAAGGGCTAATATCCAGAATTTGCAAGGAACTTAAACACATTTACAAGAAAAAAAAAAAAAGAAAAGCAACCCCATCAAAAAAAAGTGGACAAAGGATATGAACAGACACTTCTTAAAAAAAGACATTTACGTAGACAACGTGATAAAAAGCTCAACATCACTGATCATCAGAGAAATGCAAATGAAAACCACAATGAGACACTGTCTCACGCCAGTCAGAATGGTGATTAGTAAAAAGTCAAGAAACAATAGATGCTGGTGAGGCTTTGGAGAAATAGGAATGCTTTTACACTGTTGGTGGGAGCGTAAATTAGTTCAACCATTGTGGAAGACAGTTTGGCAATTCCTCAAGGATCTAGAACTAGAAATACCATTTGACCCAGCAATCTCATTACTGGATATATACTCAATGGAATAGAAATCATTCTACTATAAAGACACATGTACACATATGTTTATTGCAGCACTGTTTACAATAGCAAAGACATGGAACCAATGAAAATACCCATCGATGATAGACTGGATAAAGAAAATGTAGTACATATACACCATGAAATGCTATGCAGCCATAAAAAAGAATGAGATCACGTCCTTTGCAGGGACATGGATGAAGCTGGAAGCCATCATCCTCAGGAAACTAACACAGGAACAGAAAACCAAACACCACATGTTCTCACTCATAAGTGAGAGTTGAACATTGACACATGGACACAGAGAAGGGAACAACACACACCAGGGCCTATTGGGGGGTGGGGGGTGAAGGAGGGAACTTAGAGGATGAGTCAATAGGTACAGCAAACCACCATGGCACACGTATACCTATGTAACAAACCCGCACATTCTGCACATGTATCCCATTTTTTTTAGAAGAAATTTAAAAAAAGTAAATAGATAAAATTTTTTAAAAAAGAAGGTCTAGGGAACCCTCCTGGGATTCATCCTCCCAAGCCTCCTTAGGCCTGAGCCTTTGCCAGGAGTGGGCCATGGGGTCAAGAGTGGAGACCTGGAGCAGCCCTGCCTAGGACTTGACTCCATGCTCTGCCTTATGGTAGCTGTGTAACCTTGGGCAAGTTCCTTAATCACTCTGGTCTCAGGTTTCTTGATGGATAAATGGGAATTAGAACAGAAGCAACCTCATGGGGATGTTGTACAGAGGGTATAAAACCATCCATGAAATGCTCTTGCCTCAGGCGAACTCTACCCCCTTACCCTAATTAACTTTTCTTCTTAATATTCATGGATACTCACATTATATCATACTTGTTACTGTATCAACCATTCCCCCACAAGAATACAAGCTCCAGAAAGGGAAGAACCATGTCTTTTTGTTACTGGTTATCCTCTCAGAATGCATATAGGCATTTCACAAATAAACATCTGTTGGATGACTGAATTTTGCATTGGCACATACCAAGATAATGTGTTGACTATTGTTAGTTATTTTATAATTTTATTATTATTAGCTTGCCATAAAGATTAAATAACATGGAAAACACCTGATTCCCAGTGTGTGTTCAATTCATAGGGAATAAATGCTAGCAAAAGAGAAAGAGAGAGATGGAGGATGAATGGAAAGAAGGGTCAATGCATTCCCAAGCAGAGGTGCTGAGAATAAAATCAACTTGATGTCCAGGTAGGCAGTGGGACAAAAGGGTGGTTGGTGTCAGGAGAGTAAGGAGATGGAACCAGCCACCTTAGTCCCTGGCCAATAACCCATTTTGAGTGAATTGTAGGTTGGGGAGACAAGGCTACCAAGAGAAACCATGTTTCCTAAGAGTGACTTGAGGCTGCCCTGGTGCTGTATGACTCTGCATTTGGGGTCTGGAGACATCTTCTGTATCAGAACCTACTTCTTTTGCTGTTTCCCAGAGCTAGGAGATCAGCAACATAGAGCTTGGCTGCCTCCTCGAGTAAAAGTCCCCTGACACCACCCCACGTCAATATAAATGTATAATGTACCTAGCCAGGTCAGGGTAATCTAGATCGACTTCTCCTGTCTGTTATTATTTTCTCAAATCTTTGGAAACTCTTGGTATTATTTTTGTAGTGTGCATTCAAATGACTGTTAGTATGTACCTTGCTACATAAAAACATCTCTTCAATTATCCTACTCTTCATCCCTCTATCTTTCCCCTCCTCCCCTTTCCTCTCCCCCAAGGATTTTGTTATTAGAATTTCACCCTCTCCTCAGAGGGAACATTTTAACAGCATGGGTTTATGGCAACCGTAAAGAAGGAAGTTGGAAAGGCAAAGCCGGACGTGATCCCCAGTTTTATAACAAACTCCTGTCAAAACATAACAAACCCCAGCCAGACACGAGCTGCAGTGACAGAATGCAAGACCATAAAGATGATGGAGATCAGATGGGACAGGCACTTTATAGAAACAAACACCTTCCTTGCAAACAGATAGGGTGAGTGGAATACTGAAAACCCTTCCCGGGAAAAAAAAAAATGGTAGGAAGAAATAAGAACAAAAACATAAAATTCAAATGACAGCCCAGCCCAAGGAGATAAACTCGAGGCAGACAATCCAATTTTACTAAATCAAGTTGACATCTCCTCCTGACCTTAACTGACCTCAGTAAGCCAGATCCTGAACAAATATAAAATTAAGAAGTGAGTAACACCCAGTGGAGAGATGGACTATTCGAGTGTAGGTGTTGGAAGTTTCACTCTCAGGACATACTTGGTTTTGTATAAGAAATGTGAAATCATCCATTCCCCTGGGGATGGCCACCAAGGAGCCATAGCACCGCACGAGATCAGGGATTCAGTGTTCCTAAGAGCTACACATGGAAGGTTTTGTATCTGTTTAGATCCTGCACTGTGTCCAAACATGAATTCAGGTTTCTACGGTATTGTCATTATCAGAAAGAAGTATGCAGAAGAAGAAGAAGTGAAACTAATATATGCAGCTTACTGGGATGCCAAGAGGCACAGGAAGATCTTTTCTACTACTAAATTGGAAGCATGATAAATGGAGAGATGGAGGAAATGCTAACCTGGCCTGTATTGATGGCGCCCTTTAGATGTTAGGGCTGGGTGCTTTGAGAAGTCTTCTTATAGTCTCTCTGGCTTTCCTCTGCTGAGCCTTCTTACTGACTGCTCTTCTGTCTTGTATTTCTCTGGATATTTCTTTCTCTTCTTGAGCTCCCAACTGGAGAACTACTTCCTCCAGGGTGCGTTCTCTGATTTCCAAAGGCCAAATCTGTTAGGTGCACCTCCTGCAAATTCCATTAACTACGTACACTTGTCTATTACAGCATTTTTCACATTACAGTGATCCTCACACTTAGACTACACCTGGGGAGCAGGTTAAGATAACGATTCCCAGGCCTCACCCCCAGCAGCTTCCATTTTCATTGGACTGGGATAAGCCTAGGGTCTGACACTTTTAAAAAGTGTCCCAGGTGCTTTGGAGGCAAGTGATCGCCAGATCAGATTCAGAGATACTCTGCTTTATTTGAATTGTCTTCGTGGCCTATTAGTGTGTGGCTTCCATGAGGACAGACACCCTATCTGCCTTGTTCGCATTCATGCTCATAGGATTTGTCAGAGCACCCAGCACCTAATAAGAGTGATGCCTTGCATATATGTATATATGTATGAATGTATATGTGTGTACATATATGCAACTGCGTATGTTTGTGTATGTGTGTATGTGCACATATGTGTACATACATACACATATCCACACACACATATATAGTTATTGGCTGAATGTGACATGGAGTTGTGTTTGGTAGGTGACAGAGTCTGCTCTGCTCTGTTCAACAGAGAGGACAATGCGGCTGATCTAGGTATGGAATACTGGAAGGAGATGCAGTGTTCCATAGCCTCCAGTTTGCCATCACAGATTTTCTCTGTGAGGGGTTCCAGGTGATATGGTTTGGCTCTGTGTCCCCACCCAAATCTCATGTTGAATTGTAATCTTCAGTGTTGGAAGAGGGGCCTGGTGGGAGGTAAAGGAATCACAGGGGTGGATTTCCCCCTTGCTGTTCTCATGATAGTCAGTTCTCACGAGAGATCTGGTTAAGAGTGTGTAGCACCTCCCCCATCACTCTCTTCCTCCTGCTCCAGCCGTGTAGGGCATGCTGGCTTCCCCTTCCGCTTTCGCCGTGATTGTAAGTTTCCTGAGAGCTCCTCAGTCATGCTTCCTGTACAGCCTGCTGAACCATAAGCCAATTAAACCTCTTTTCTTTATAAATTACCCAGTCTCAGGTAGTTCTTTATAGCAATGTGAGAATGGACTAATAACCAGGAAGACCAATGGGATCCTTAGAAAACAAAAACAGAAGCAAAAATTTTTTGCTGTGATTGACAACAAAGTAACGCGCTGGCTGCCTTTGTCCTGCCAGAAACTCCTCAAGGCTTACCCCACTGCAGACCGCACCAGGCTACAGACCCTGATCAGGAGAACTCCATCGCACCAGGTGAGAACCTCCCCTAGCCCTTCTGCTGAGAGGATAAATATTTCAGTTTTCGAACCACCGGGACTGCATTGATGCCATGTGGTAAGATAATTTTGGAAAAGAAATTGGAAAGATGAAGTTTCTTTTCTAACATTCCCAAACTGTTACGTTTCTGAGATGGGCCACACTCCACTTAACATGTTAAAATATGTTGGAGTGCTGAGCTTTACCCAAGGTTCATTATAGTGGAGACTTTGCATGATGAATTTGTTGAAGATGAGGGATTTGCAGCAATCCGAGGAGGTAATTCCCAGAGCCACCAGGCCATCGTAAGCATGTATGAATTGATAACCAGGGTGATCATTCGTGCAATTTCAGGCTGTGGAGATATGAACAGTATCTCACCAGTGGATAATATCAGTTGTCAAGTGTATGTTTTATTACCCCTAGAACTCCCTTTTGTTTTTACAAGTTGCTAGTGGATATCTCTGATTTTTTTTTTTTTCTCCTGGCTGCACAGAAATTTGGAAGGGGTTTATTTTTCTTCTTTTACCAGAGAAGTTAATATTAACAGTAGGGAAAAATTAAAAAGAATAAAATGAAGATAGCAGATAAAACATTATGAATAACCATTTCATCGGCACTTTAAATACTATGGAAAGGATTCTAAATGCATATTTTATTATCTGTAGCTAGTGTAGGAGGATCTTGTATAATATGTAGAAGCATGATTTCTCTGAGTTATTATCAGAATTGGGATAAAATTTTCTGCTACATGTCTCTAGCCTCCTGTTGTCCATAAGTTCCATGAAGGAAGAGACCATATCTATCTTGATCGCCTCCATATCTTGAATGTCCAAAACAGTGCCTGGCAGAGTTGCCAAATAATTAATGTGTTCATCCATCACAGTGAGTCTCTCACTGCTGGATGACTGAGCCTCACTGGATAGGCTCATATCAAGTCAGGCAGGTAAGATCCAGGAAAAAGGATGATCCTAAATGCAAGGTGCAGGCAAGAAAAACCAGACATAAGTAAGTTCTGAGTTGTTAGAATTAAATGACTCCTTAGAGTCTTAGATGCTTAGATGTGGGAAACCAAGCTAAGACAAACATAAAGAACCCAGCCAGGAAATAGGTAAGGATCATCTTCCAAATCAATAGAGAAACGAGTGTTGCCAGGGAATGTTTTTCTTGACTCCTAAGTTTTCTTCTCTATGGACGAATTCCCATTAAGATGATACTTCTCACCTCTCTCTGCCTTCTCATTCACTCCATCTGGGGAATGTGGGGAGGTGAGAAGGGTGATGAAATCTTATCAGAGAGCTTGAAATTTAGAAGGTGAAACTTGGGCCTGTGTAGCCAGCCCCTTCCCTTCCTCTTCCCGTTCTTGAATACAAGCTCTACAGGGAATGTGGGTTCTACTCAGCTTCTCCAAGGGGAGGCTCTGTCCTATAGGCTGACCAAGTGCTGGTGACCGGGTGGGTAAGTCTGCTTATTCCTGCACTTGATAGTAGAAAAGTTATTTGCATGAAGACATAAGCCATGTTCTCCAGTAACTGTTTATACCAGAATTATAGATGGCATCTTTTACATCTACCTTTGTCTTATTTCTCAATTGGTTCAGAACTTAAACCCTTTATCACGGTGTCCTTTATTGGAATCTAGATTCACTGACTAATAGTTGGCAGGTAGCAAATGAACATCAGCCCAATTCAACTCCACAAATTCTTTTCATACATCTACTACATGTACAGCACTGTGTTGTATTTCAGAGAGATTACAGCAATAACCAAGAAAAAATTTCAAGCCAGGCCAGGGGTACCTATATAACATTCTAGACTCATAACAGAAGAGCATATCTCTGAGGTCATGACAACTGATTCACAAACAAAAGCCAACTGCCCAGTTTCAGGTTTATATATGCAGACTCTTTAGTTGACCTGGGACTTTGGCAGCCCCAGATGCATCTTGTAACATGAGCTCTGTAAGGGCAAGAACTCTGCCTTAGAGTCTGTCTTGGTCCCAGTGGGTAGAGAAAGGCATAGCCTATAGCGTGATAATGGATGGTTGCACAGAGGGATGGATGGCTGAATTCTGCAGGATAGAAGATGTGTGTCGAGAAGATAAAAATCGCCTCCACCTCAGGTGATCATAAAGGCAAGTTAGAAAGAGTTTGGGTTCTCCCAAAAATTATGCTTCTAAATCAATTCTATAAACTTATTTATTTTAATTTAATTTTACTTTTTTTCGGAGACAGGGTCTTGCTCTGTTACCCTGGCTAGAATGCAGAGGTGCGATCATAGTTCACTGCAACCTTGAACTCCTGGGCTCAAACAATCCTCCCATCTCAGCTTCCCAAGTAGCTAGGACAACAGACCTGCACCACCACCCCAGCTATTTTTTTCTATTTTTGTTTTTCATAGAGACAAGGTCTCATTATTTTGCCCAGGCTAGTCAATAACTCTGGGCCTCAAGCAATCTTTCCACCTTAGCCTCCCAAACTGCTAGGATTACAGGTGTAAGCCACTGTGCCCTGACCAATTATGTAAATCAAGAAAGAGGTTGTCAAAAATAATATAGTGGGAATTTTTCTTAGATTAAAAACCATATTTCGACACTAGAAGTAAAGATGCTTTGAAATATTATGTGGGTGCAAAAGTAATTGTGGTTTTTGCAATTAAAAAGTAACCGCAATTACTTTTGCACCAGTCTAATAAAAGCAGATGTCCACTAAGTAGGTGGATAACAGGTCTATACAAAGAGGCTACTGCCACTTCCTTCAATAAATCTTTTGTTTTGCCTTCACGGCCAGGGAATAATCAGTGGAATAGTAAAGCTGTTTGATAGGGAAAGCTACTCTGATATTCTAGGTGAGTGGGCCGGATACCAGTTGGAAAAGCAACACTGAGTGCTTAGTTAGAGAAACTACAGATTAGATGATATATTTCAAGGGGAACAAATAAAGAGAAAAAAAAAAACTATAAATTTCTGGCACACAGAAGATCTTCAATAATTATGGGTTGGATGACATAAATGAAACAGATACTTGCTTACAAAAAGAAAGCCAGGATAGGTACAAATCACAAAGATGAGGCAGTGTTTAGAGTTATGGGAAAAAGCGACAGCATAATTTTCCTTCTTCATCCGAGGTCTCTTGAGACTTCAGGATGCCTTGGGGATTAAAGACAAGATATCAAGAAGAACAGCAGCTATTGGCTGGTTTTGTATGGAGGTTCTGAATGAAAAGCTTTAAAGTTCAGCTTTTTCTCTGCAGATGGAAACTATTGAGGGGTTTGAGCAAGGCAGGAGCAGATCTGGATTTAAATATTTCACAGCTTTACATGTCTATTATTTTAATAGTCCAGTAGTGCTTAATTTTCCCTGTTAACATTCATGTTGAATTGCTGAGAAACTAAGATGGGATTTTATGGCTCTAGTGTAGAGTGAAAGCATTTGTTAATGGGGGAAACACTCCAATCTCTATGTGCCAAAAATAGTTGCCTGTAATTTTAGACTTTGTCTACAAAAACGTGTCTCCAAAAGCTATTGTCCCAAAGTTTGTGATCCTGTATAATGATCTCAACTCTGATTAACTTATCATTCTGTCAGTGTTCAATTTTACCACGTTTATTTTTCTATATATACCACTAGACACTTTGAACCAACTCCCAAAAGATGATCACTATGCTATTCCAAAGCCAAACCTATGACTAGAATGTACGCTTCAAGACGGTGGCCCTTGTCTTTTTGTTTATTCCTGTCTCAGTATCCAGCCAATTTCCTGGAATGCAGCAGGCATTCAATAAATATTCTTTGAATAAAAAAGTAAATGATGACTGCTGCGAATTTAGTAAAATAACGCACATTGAGAGTAAGTAGAGAAAGCTAGAGGAGAAAAAAGAACATATAAAGTAAATAAAAAAGACAAAATGTTCTGCAAAGAAATGCCATTTAATTGCTTTTAAACATATTCTTTAAAATAAATGACTATCGGCTGGGCACAGTGGCTCACACCTGTAATCCCGGCACTTTGGGAGACCGAGGTGGGCGGATTACCTGAGGTCAGGAGTTCAAGACCAGCCTGGCCAACATGGTGAAACTCCACCTCTACTGAAAATACAAAACTAGCCAGACATGGTGCCACACACCTGTAATCCCAGCTACTCAGGAGGCTGAGGCAGGAGAATTGCTTGAGCCTGGGAGGCGAGGTTGCAGTGAGCCAAGATCATGCCACTGTACTCCAGCCTGGCGGACAGCGTGAGACTCTGTCTCAAAAATACATAAATAAATAAATAAAAATAAAATAAATGACTATCAATGTGCTGTCAATTAAGTGATACTTGCAGATACTTGAATAAGTCAATATGGTCACATTGATACTCAGCTTATTTCATGTAACATGCGTGGCTTGAAAGCTGCTTAAAGTGCTTGAAATATACATATATGCACACACATACATTGTATTTATATATTTAAAGAGCTTCACACCCCCTCACCTCTACTGCTACCATATTTTCCATTATTCATTTGTAAAGCAAGCTGTTTTGGGCCCCATGGAGAAAATAATTTCATACTAAATCGGATTCCTATAATTCTGAATTTGAGGTGTTCAAAAAGCAGAGACCTTACCACAACTACAATATGCTGTTCGCAACAGCCTCTCCTTGCCACCTCCCTCCAAACTCTTTTTTGCCAGTTCTAGCTGCACAAAGGTACCAGTACCATTATTGTTATGACCAATTATGTTAATAAAATTGTATTGCATTAGGGATTTTTGTTAAACATGTAGATTTTAGCTGCACTTGTCATACACAAGAAGAAAGTAACTATGCGAGATGATTAATCTGCTTCACTATAGTAATCACTGTTACACAGTGTGGCATCCCATAACACCATCTGAAACCTCAAAACTGCACACTGAAATTTGTCTTTTGTTTTGGTTTTTATAGAGGCAGGGTCTCACTATGTTGCCCAGGCTAGTCTTGAACTCCTGGGCTCAAGCAATACACCTACCTCAGTCTCCCAAAGTGCTAGGATTACAGGCATGAGCCACCATGCCCAGTTACGCAGTAAAATTTTTAAAATAAATAAACAAAAAAATAAAAAATATATAAAATGTTGCTAACTATATTTTGTATTATGTGCTGGTCATTGGATTAAGTGTTTTGCCTACACTATCTCCAATAATCTCAATGACTTTACACAGAAGATAGTATTATTATCCCAATTTTATATAAAAAAGACTGAGGCTTAGACAGATAAAGGTCGCACATGTAGAACATCTGACTCAAAAATCAATCAACGGCCAATAATATATCTAATGCCATGTCTCTTACTGTGTAGGACCATTATGTGTCTCCTGAAATCTGATTTAACTTTATTCACAATTGAACCACCACCACACCTATCCAGTATGGTCTCTTCCACATTATAAATGAGCAATGAAAGTTTTGCTAGATTGACACCATTTTATGAATAAAGGCTAAAAAAGTACAATTTACTGTATTCAAAGTATTAAAAGAATTTGTTTCTCCGGGTAGAATTTCAAAGGAAATACAATAGTATCTGTTTAGAGTGGTTAAAATATGCAGAGCTTAAAGATCACCTAGTCTAACCATCTACTAAAGGTATCTGGCCAAGTTCTCTCATCTTTGAAACCTTTCAATGGCTCCCCATTGTCCTCAAGATGAGGTCCGGACTCCTTAATGTGACTTGCAAGGATCTTTCATGACCTGATCCCTGCTTACCTCTTGTGCCCCATCACCTGCTAGTCCCCTGCATCCTTATGCTATTTTCTCTGCATCACTCATACCTCTCTCTAGGTCCCTGCAGCCCACCCCATATCACAATCACTCTTGTTACAGCAGCACAGAACTTTTTATAGCCCCTTTGAATCAGATAGCTCTCCCTTGCTTATGAGTTTTAGTTCATGAAGTTCCATCTGCTTGAAGTGTTTTCTCTGATTAATTTATACTTTAATAACCTCTTCCAGGAAATTTGGAGAAAGGATCACTCAGCAGAGCTTCTGCTATTCCTTCTGCTCAGTAGTGACAGAGCACTTCTCCCACTGGATTGAACCACTGACATGATTGTTCTTCATGAGACTGTAAGCTCTTTGAAGATAAGGACTTCAACTGTCTGACTCACTGCTGTATCTCCACAGTACCAGGGATGGAGTAGCCTTGATACATATTTGGTGAATAAATGAGTTAGATCTAAAAGCCAGGATGGCCACTCAGTACTCTTCCATGAATACATCAGCTTATCAACTGCACAAAAACACAAATGCAATAAAGTCTTTGGGCAGTACAGTTTTCTGAATCCTGGGAGGGGTTTTTGCATGGAAAGCAGTTTAAGACACCCTGAAAACTTACGGAAGTTTAAGCACACTCCTAAAGCCTGCTAATTTCCATGGCTTCTCTTAGTCATGGAAAAGCACTTCTTCATTCCAGCATGCTGTTTCATCATCTTTGTAAAGAGTGTCTCCAATGTCTCCTACTCCTCACAGCCTCTACATAAAACCACTGGTCCCTGCTGTTCTGTTCCAGAATTGCAGAATGGTCCAGTAAGAATGGTCTATAGAGACCATCCTGTCTAACACTCATTTGTGATACAGGACAGGGAACCAAAATCCTTAAAGGCCACTGGGTAGAGGGCAGCACACTGCATATTTGAACCAAGGCTTTGTGCATTATCTTATTCTATTGATAGCACAACCTTATGAGGTTGGCAGTCATTAACCCCTTTGTATAAATGAGGGAAATGAGAATTAAAGATGATAAGTTGTGCAATGTCACACACTGGCTAGTACATCTAATGTTCTCTTTCCATCTGCCTCATTTTAATTAGACATCCAAACCACCTCATTTTAATCAGAATACATGTCAGTTACTAGACTACTTGGAGAACATGAGATTTTTACCTTTATCAGCAATTCAAGCCCCTGGTTCTTGTTTGCACTTATCTTATTTTTTTCCTCACTGTTTTGCAGTGGCAGAATGTCACATGTCAAAAAAGGACTGCCATGGGAGACACATCATCATAAAGCCTAAAGTTTGAAATTGGTCACGAATGACCAGCATATGTCAACAACTTTGAAAATATCTTATTCCCAAATCACACTAGCTAGACACTTCACTTCAGTGCTTGAAATCTAGCCAGGTTCTCGCAGGGAAATCAGGCAAATACAACTTGCACTTATTTCCAGTTCCCAGCTCTGGCTAAGCTTCATTTTACCGTAAATCATCACAGATTTTTTTTTTTTTTTCATTTACTAGCTCTGTGACCTTGGACAAGTTGCTTTACCTTGCTGTATCTTGGTTTTCTCAACAATAAATAGGAATAATAGTCCCTACCTCAAGTGGCTACTGATTAGATGTGGTAACATGTAATGTCCTCATCAGAGTGACTCTCAGTGAAGGTCAGCTAGTCTTGTTTGTGACATATATGAGCCTCGGCAGCAAGCCTCTCCTACTGCTTACTGTGAAAGGATGCCAACACCTGGATGGAAACGCTGCAGAAGACAGATCCATTAGATAGCCATGAAAGGAGATCTGGACTATAGACAAAGGATTCTCCAGAAACTGCAAGGAGACAGAACACAGAGAACTGCACCTTAGCTATCTTAAAGGTTACTGCTGCTGTGTTAAAAAAAATCCTTCTGGTGGGGCTGTATGAAGTACCCACTCTCAACGCCTCCTTCCCCAACGGCTGCATATTCACAGTCAGGGCTTCTTGGCAGTGAGACACACACCATGAGTCACACTGGGAGGTCAGTGATGAAACAATTATTCCCTTCAGTGTCATCCCCGCCCCATCACAATTCCACTTTTGATTGGCCACTTTATAAGCTTAAAACATCTGGCAATAAATCATCATGGAAGGTACTATAAGTGTGTGTGGTAATTATTGATGTGGCCTATACTACTGGGAGCAGTGTGCTTCTGTTCTTTTCCAGTTCAGTGAAAAGGGGGTTATAAATGTTAAAAACATTAGACTCCCCCAGTCCACTCTTCTATACAAATGACTATTCTCCCAGGTGTTCGTGGGGAGCTCACTCTACCTTCTGGAAAGAAGGAAAGGAAAACTAACATTTATCATCATCATCATCATCATCATCATCATCATTTTTTGGCTGCTATCTGTTATGTGTCGGGTCTTTTACATCAACTATCTCCATTTTATGGGTAGAAAACCCAAGGCTCAGGAAGATTAGATTACTTTCCCAAGTTTACACAGACTAAGTGACAAAGAGTCAGGGTTCCTGGTGTGGTAGGCAGCCTCCAAGATGGCCCCAGGGACCCCTGCCTCCTGGTATTCACCACCCTTGTGAAATCCCTTCTCTTTGTGTGTTCGCTGAATTTAGTGACCTGCTTCTAACAATAAAATAGAACATGACAGAAGCGATGGGATATCATATCCAAAATTAGGTTACAAAAAGATTGTGGCTTCCATCTTGGGTGACTTAGCACATATTCCACTGAGGGGTGGGATAAACTGACTTGTGAGGACTGGCCAGAACACCTGGCCACTGCAAACACAGATGGCCAAGCTGCTGGAGTCAAATCAACATGCACATGGAGTTTATGAGTCAAATTCTGCCCCTTTTCACCATGCCTGCACTGTTAAAGAAACCCACTCTGATTCCATGTGGCCAGTTCCAACCACTCATCAATGAGCCAGGATGTCCCCAAGTTCAACATAATGAAAGAGAAACAAGGCTGCATTTCAAACGGTTTGGGTGCAGTGAAACTGGACGGCACATCATGCCTAGTACCTGTTCTTTTAACTTCTAAACCCTTGTAAACTCTGTGTGAATCAGAAACATACGGGTTGCATTACTCTGACTCAATTCATCAGAATGTTGTTTTATAAGGATTATATGAATTCCAGGAAGGCCTTGAAAACTAGCATTCTTTCATCTCATGCCACAAAAGCTCCCAATAGGATGGATCCCCACAACCCAAGATGTTGCCATTTGACTTAGAACCTCTCCAGAAGCTCACTATCTAGTCAGCTCCTACAGAGGGCCCTGGACTGAAGGTACTGATTTTCCAAATTGATAGTGCATTTGCGTCAGATCCATCTTTCTATGATTTGGGGATGAGAAAGGTAACTTTTGGGAAAGACCCTTCTCAACTTTTTTGCCTGACAAAACACTACCCATCCTCTGGTGAGTTAAATCTTTTTTTTTTTTTTTTGTCCCGCACCATTCGAGAAAGCCTCTCTTAAATTTGAGTCACCCAGGGTCACTTCCAAGATGGCCGAATAAGAACAGCTCCGGTCTACAGCTCCCAGCGAGATCGACACAGAAGATGGGTGATTTCTGCATTTCCAACTGAGGTACCTGGTTCATCTCACTGGGACTGGTTGGACAGTGGGTGCAGCCCACGGAGGGTGATCCAAAGAAGGGTGGGGTGTCACCTCACCCAGGAAGTGCAAGGGGTCAGGGGATTTCCCTTTCCTATCCAAGGGAAGCTGTGAGTGACTGTTCTTGGAGGAGTGGTATACTTCTGCCCAAATACTGCACTTTTCCCATGGTCTTCACAACCGGTAGACCAGGAGATTCCCTCCCATGCCTGGCTCAGTGGGTCCCACGCCCATGGAGCTTTGTTCTCTGCTAGTGCAGCAGTCTGAGATGGACCTGGGATGCTGAAGTTTGGTGGGGGGAGGGGCATCCGCCATTGCTGAGGCTTGAGTAGGTGGTTCTATGCTCACAGTGTAAACAAAGCAGCAGGGAAGCTCAAACTGGGCAGAACCCACCACAGCTCAGCAAGGCCTACTGCCTCTCTAGATTCCACCTCTGGGGGCAGGGCATATCAGAACAAAAAGCAGCAGACAGCTTCTTCAGACTTAAACGTCCCTGCCTGGCAGCTATGAAGAGAGCAGTGTTTCTCCCAGCATGGAGTTCAAGCTCCAAAAATGGACAGACTGCCTCCTCAAGTGGGTCCCTGACCCCCCGTGTAGCCTAACTGTGAGGAACCTCCCAGTAGGGGCCAACAGACACCTAATACAGATGGGTACCACTCTGGGATGAAGCTTCCAGAGGAAGGATCAGGCAGCAATATTTGCTGTTCTGCACCCTCTGCTGGTGATACCCAGGCAAACAGGGCCTGGAGTGGACCTCCAGCAAACTCCAACAGACCTGCAGCTGAGGGGCCTGTCTGTTAGAAGGAAAACTAGCAAAGAGAAAGGAACAGCATCAACATCAACAAAAACAGAAGTAGGCTTCAGAAGGTCGGTAATAATAAATTTCTCCAAGCTGAAGGAGCATGTTCTAACCCATTGGAAGGAAGCTAAAAACCTTGAAAAAAGGTTAGAAGAATGGCTAACTAGAATAACCGGTGTACAGAAGAGCTTCAATGACCTGATGGAGCTGAAAACCACAGAACAAGAACTTCGTGAAGCATACACAAGCTTCAATAGCCGATTTGATCAAGTGGAAGAAAGGATATCAGTGATTGAAGATCATATTAATGAGATAAAGTTAGAAGACAAGATTAGAGAAAAAGGAGTGAAAAGAAACAAACAAAACCTCCAAGAAATATGGGACTATGTGAAAAGACCAAATCTACGTTTGATTGGTGTACCTGAAAGTGACGGGGAGAATGGAACCAAGTTAGAAAACACTCTTCAGGATACTATCCAGGAGAACTTCCCCAACCTAGGAAGGCAAGCCAACATTCAAATTCAGGAAATATAGAGAACACCACAAAGATACTCCCTGAGAAGAGAAACCCCAAAACACATAATTGTCAGATTCACCAAGGTGGAAATGAAGGAAAAAATGTTAAGGGCAGCCAGAGAGAAAGGTCGAGTTACCTACAAAGGGAAACCCAACAGACTAACAGTGATGTCTCTGCAGAAACCCTACAAGCCAGAAGAGAGTGGGGGCCAATATTCAACATTCTCAAAGAAAAGAATTTTCAACCCAGAATTTCATATCCAGCCAAACTAAGCTTCATAAGTGAAGGAGAAATAAAATCCTTTACAGACAAGCAAATGCTGAGAGATTTTGTCACCATCAGGCCTACCTTACAAGAGCTCCTGAAGAAAGCACTAAACATGGAAAGAAACAACCGGTACCAGCCACTGCAAAACATGCCAAATTGTAAAGATCGTCGACGCTATATAAAGAAACTGCATAAATTAACAGGTGAAAACACCAGCTAGCATCATAAGGACAGTATCAAATTCACACATAACAATATTAACCTTAAATGTAAATGCTCTAAATGCCCCAATTAAAAGACGTAGACTGGCAAATTGGATAAAGAGTCGAGACCCATCGGTGTGCTGTATTCAGGAGATTCATCTCACATTCAAAGACGCACATAGGCTCAAAGTAAAGGGATGGAGGAAGACCTACCAAGCAAATGGAAAGCAGAAAAAAGCAGGGGTTGCAATCCTGGTCTCTGATGAAACAGACTTTAAACCAACAAAGATCAAAAGAGACAAAGAAGGCCATTACATAGTGGTAAAGGGATCAATTCAACAGAAAGAGCTAACTATCCTAAATATATATGCACCCAATACGGGAGCACCCAGATTCATAAAGCAAGTTCTCAGAAACCTACAAAGAGACTTAGACTCCCACACAATAATAATGGGATACTTTAACACCCCACTGTCAATATTAGATTAACGAGACACAAAATGAATAAGGATATCCAGGACTTGAACTCAGCTCTGGACCAAGTGGACATAATAGACATCTACAGAATTCTCCACCCCAAATCAACAGAATATAGATTATTGTCAGCACCACATCACACTTATTCTAAAATTGACCACATAATTGGAAAGAAAACACTCCTCAGCAAATGTAAAACAACAGAAATCACAACAGACTGTCTCTCAGACCACAGTGCAATCAAATTAGAACTCAGGATTAAGAAACTCACTCAGAACTGTACAACTACATGGAAACTGAACAACCTGCTCCTGAATGACTACTGGGTAAATAATGAAATGAAGGCAGAAATAAAGTTGTTCTTTGAAACCAATGAGAACAAAGACACAAAGTACCAGAATCTCTGGGACTCATTTAAAGCAGTGTGTAGAGGGAAATTTATAGCACTAAATGCCCACAAGAGAAAGCAGAAGAGATCTAAAATCGACACCCTAACATCACAATTAAAAGAACCAGAGAAGCAAGAGCAAACACATTCAAAAGCTAGCAGAAGGCAAGAAATAACCAAGATCAGAGCAGAACTGAAGGAAATAAAGACTTAAAAAACCCTTCAAAAAGAAACAATAAATCCAGGAGCTGGGTTTTTGAAAAGATAACAAAATAGACCGCTAGCAAGACTGATAAAGAAGAAAAGAGAGAAGAATCAAATAGATGCAATAAAAAATGATAAAGGGGATATCACTACCAATCCCACAGAAATACAAACTACCATCAGCGAATACTATAAACACCTCTACGCAAATGAACTAGAAAATCTAGAAGAAATAGATAAATTCCTAGACACATACACTTTCCCAAGACTAAACCAGGAAGAAGTTGAATCTCTGAATAGACCAATAACAAGTTCTGAAATTGAGGCAATAATTAATAGCCTACCAACCGTACAAAGTCCAGGACCAGACGGATTCACAGCCAAATTCTACCAGAGGTACAAAGAGGAGCTGGCACCATTCCTTCTGAAACTATTCCAATCAACAGAAAAAGAGGGAATCCTCCCTAACTCATTTTATGAGGCCAGCATCATCCTGATACCAAAGCCGGGCAGAGACACAACAAAAAAAGAGAATTTTAGGCCAATATCCCTGATGAACATCAATGGAAAAACCCTCAATAAAATACTGGGAAACTAAATCCAGCAGCACATCAAAAAGCTTATCCACCATGATCAAGTTGGCTTCATTCCTGGGATGCAAGGCTGGTTCAACATATGCAAATCAATAAATGTAATCCACCACATAAACAGAACCAATGACAAAAAACACGATTATCTCAATAGATGCAGAAAAGGCCTTCAACAGAATTCAACAGCCTTTCATGCTAAAAACTCTCAATAAATGAGGTATTGATGGAACCTATCTCAAAATAATAAAAGCTATTTACGTCAAGCCCACAGCCAATATCATACTGAATGGGCCAAAACTGGAAGCATTCCTTTTGAAGACCAGCACAAGACAAGGATGCCGTCTCTCACTGCTCCTATTCTAGTATTGGAAATTCTGGCTAGGGCAATCAGGCAAGAGAAAGCAATAAAGGGTATTCAAATAGGAAGAGAGGAAATCATAGTCTCTGTTTGCAGATGACATGATTGTATATTTAGAAAACCCCATTGTCTCAGCCCAAAATCTCCTTAAGCTGATAGGCAACTTCAGCAAAGTCTCTGGATACAAAATCAATCTGCAAAAATCAAGCATTAAAAAAGTCAGGAAATAACAGGTGCTGGAGAGGATGTGGAGAAATAGGAACACTTTTACACTGTTGGTGAGACTGTAAATTAGTTCAACCATTGTGGAAGACAGTGTGGCAATTCCTCAAGGATCTAGAACTAGAAATACCATTTGACCCAGCCATCCCATTACTGGGTATATACCCAAAGGATTATAAATCATGCTGCTATAAAGGCCCATGCACACGTATGTTTATTGCAGCACTACTCACAAGAGTAAAGACTTGGAACCAACCCAAATGTCCGTCAATGATAGACTGGATTAAGAAAATGAGGCACATATACACCATGGAATGCTATGCAGCCATAAAAAATGATGAGTTCGTGTCCTTTGTAGGGACATGGATGAAGCTGGAAACCATCATTCTCAGCAAACTATCACAAGGACAGAAAACCAAACACTGCACGTTCTCACTCATAGGTGGGAATTGAACAATGAGAACACTTGCACACAGGAGGGGGAACATCACATACTGGGGCCTGTCATGGGGTGGGGGGAAGGGGGAGGGATAGCATTAGGAGATATACCTAATGTAAATGACGAGTTAATGGGTGCAGCACACCAACATGGCACATGTATACATATGTAACAAACCTGCACATTGTGCACGTGTACCCTAAAACTTAAAGTATAATAAAAAAAACACAAGCATTCCTATACACCAACAACAGACAAACAGAGAGCCAAATCATGAGTGAACTCCAATTCATAATTGCTACTAAGAGAAAAAGATACCTAGGAACACAACTTACAAGTGATGTGAAGGACCTCTTCAAGGAGAACTACAAACCACTGCTCAAGGAAATAAGAGAGGACACAAACAAATGGAAAAACATTCCATGCTCCTGGCTAGGAAGAATCAATATCATGAAAACGGCCTTACTGCCCAAAGTAATTTATAGATTCAATGCTGTCCCCATCAAACTACCACTGACTTTCTTCACAGAATTGGAAAAAACTATTTTAAACTTCATATGGAACCAAAAAAGAGCCCACATAGCCAAGACAATCCTGGTCAAGAAGAACAAAGCTGGAGGCATCATGCTACCTGACTTCAAACTATACTAAAAGGATACAGTAACCAAAACAGCATGGTGCTGGTACCAAAACAGATATACAGACCAATGGAACAGAATGGAGGCCCCAGAAATAACACCACACATCTACCACCATCTGATCTTTGACGAACTTGACACACACAAGCAATGGGGAAAACATTCCCTATTTAATAAATGGTGTTGGGAAAACTGGCTAGCCATATGCAGAAAAGTGAAACTGGACCCCTTTCTTACACCTAATATAAAAATCAACTCAAGACGGATTAAAGACTTAAATGTAAGACCTAAGACCATGAAAATCCTACAAGAAAACCTGGGCAATACTATTCAGGACATAGGCATGGGCAAAGACTTCGTGTCTAAAACACCAAAAGCAATGGCAACAAAAGCCAAAATTGACAAATGGGATCTAATTAAACTAAAGTCTTCTGCATGGCCAAAAAAAAAAAAAAAAAAAAAACTATCATCAGCGTGAACAGGCAACCTACAGAATGGGAGAAAATTTTTGCGTGGGAGAAAATTTTTGCAATCTATCCATCTGACAAAGGGCTAATATCCAGAATCCACAAAGAACTTAAATAAATTTACAAGAAAAAAGCAAACAACCCTATCAAAAAATGGGCAAAGGATATGAACAGACACTTCTCAAAAGAAGACATTTATGCAGCCAACAGACACATGAAAAAATGCTCATCATAACTGGTCATTAGAGAAATGCAAATCAAAACCACCACGAGATACCATCTCATGCCAGTTAGAATGGCAATCATTAAAAAGTCAGGTAACAACAGATGCTGGAGAGGTTGTGGAAAAATAAGAACGCTTTTACACTGTTGGCGGGAGTGTAAATTAGTTCAACCATTGTGGAAGACAGTGTGGCAATTCCTCAAAGATCTAGAACTAGAAATACCATTTGACCCAGCAATCCCATTACAGGGCATATACCCAAAGGATTATAAATCATTCTATGATAAAGACACATGTACACGTACATTTATTGCAGCACTATTCACAATAGCAAAGACTTGGAACCAACCCAAATGTCCATCAATGATAGACTGGATTAAGAAAATGTGGCATATGTACACCATGGAATACTATGCAGCCATAAAAAAGGATGAGTTCTTGTCCTTTGCAGGGACATGGATGAAGCTGGTAAACATCATTCTCAGCAAACTATCACAAGATCAGAAAACCAAACACTGCATGTTCTCACTCATAAGTGGGAGTTGAACAATGAGAACACATGGACACAGGCAGGGGAACATCACACACCACGGCCTATCAGGGGGTGGGGAGCAAGGGGAGGGATAACATTAGGAGAGATACCTAATGTAGGTGACGGGTTGATGGGTGTAGCAAACCACCATGGCATGTGTATACCTATGTAACGAAACTGCACATACTGCACATGTAACCCAGAAGTATTAAAAAAAAAAAAAACATTGAGTCACCCACATCCCTGTCCTTTCAA
This sequence comes from Hylobates moloch, assembly GCF_009828535.3. NCBI lineage: Eukaryota > Metazoa > Chordata > Mammalia > Primates > Hylobatidae > Hylobates > Hylobates moloch. Next base: position 69,132,228 of record NW_026652292.1, on the reverse strand, counting down.
CAGTTGTCACTTACACCAAGATAGTAAATGGATTCCAGCTCATGAATTAAATTCAAATGATTGGGAGTCAGCGCTTGAGTCCCTTGTTGAGAAGGATTCTGGAGCCAAGACAAGGATACCTTGTATTAGCATCAGTTAAAAGAGTTTAAAGATTGACTTTGGGTATTTGCTTTAGACACAGGTGAAGGGAGTTATCCATGCACACCCTATATTTGCTGTTCTTGGTTTGTGCTATAATGCAGTCATGCACTTAAGGACTATTGAAAGATGCGTGGGGATGTTTTGTCTATAGCAAACCATTACAGAGTTTATGCTTTTGAATTCTCATGCTGGGGGAGAAGGAAAAGAAAATAAATAATAAAAATAGATCCCGTACCTCTCTTTTTGCTGCACCATCACCTGACTCTTTGTGCGCAAGTTTGCCCTTGGTAGCTACTCCACCCTCCTATATGTGCTGTTTCTAATCTTCTGTCCGTTAGCAAACCATGTAATCAAGCCCTTTGGAAACAGTTAACGTGATTCCAGGTCAGGGCTCACGGGCTATAGTATAGGTGAAATGTAAGAGCTTTGCCTCGCTGGATTTGTTGTTTCTATTTTGGAGGCTCTGGTCTTCATTTTTAATGTCCTAGTTTCTCTTGTGTCTTCTAGACAAGTGGAGGCTCTCACTGAGAAGTGGCCCCTAGAGGCTGATTATATAAGTGATGGACCATGTAGAACATTTGCAGAGTTAAGGATTGTTGTATATGAAGGCATATGCCATACAAAACACCACCACAAATTACTAAAGCCCCAGTTGAGTTACATTGAGGGGCAAATCCTAAAAGTCATCATCATGTTATCCCAATTTTACAGAAGAAATCGCTAAGGCTCAGGGAGCTGCGGTGGCCTCCTTAGGACCACACCACGATGTCAGTGACAGAGCTGAGCTTCCAGTCCACTTGGGTGCATAAGGAAAACCACACAAATGTAGGGGGAAAAAAAGCCTTTATCATTCTCTGCTGCTCCAGCCACGGCCAGGATGTACTTTCTCCTCTTCTCCCGAATTACTAGACCAACGAAACTAGAAATGGAGAGCTGCAAAGATGACACCTAACAGGCAGTAGGCCCACAGTATCGTACCTCAATGCCAGTCTGTCCAGTAGATTAAATGCCTTATGGTTCCGATGGCACTCTAGTTACTTAGGAGATAAGTTGATCCCTAGACAATAAGATTCTGTCATTTACCTGAAGAGCCTCTGGCTGTATGACAACTTATATTTATGTATTTTGTTTTCAACTCTGCATCTTTATTCTTTGAGGTTCATAATAGGAATAATTTTATTACAGTAAATCCTCTTATTTTGGACTAGGGGAATGTGGGGGTGGGGTACAAGAGGGGCAGTTTGAATTGGTGAGAAACCTAAACCAATTCAAGAGACGACATGTTTTTTAAATTTATAATTTATCTGCCAGCAAAAACAAAAAGAACAGAAAGCTCCGAAGCAGCTGGGCGTCAAAGCAGTTCAAATAGGATTTGCAAAAAGAAGCGCTGAGAAGCCATTGAGAAGGAAAAGCAATATAATTGCCCTAAGATTTTAAGAAGCACTATCTGTGTTGTATTAAAGTTTACTCTGCAATTTGTACTCCCTGATAACAAAAATTTTCCAGATAGGACTCCAGTTGGATCTGCCTTCACTGAAATCAGAAATCCCCATCTGATCACAAACAATTTAGGTGCGGAAATTCCTCAAAGCCATTTTGCTCTATGAAAAACAAAGGCTCCTACTGTCTTGTTGCTGTAAATCACTGGCTTTGGAAACACTTTCTTTAGTCTGGCCCAGCCCAGGGAAAATATTCACAAATTCTACTTTTGTGGAGTCTAAAGGAATGAGGCTTCTGTTACAAAACTAGGTTTTTCTCCACTTAACATAAAGAATCCCAATTCTTTGTGAGAAAGGCTTGAATGCTCTATGGAAGTTCTTGCCTAGGCTGATATATTTTTTCTTTTTGCATTCCCTCTCCTCATAGAGCAGGTGTCTTTTTCTCTAAGAAGTGGTTGAAAGAGAGCTGTTATTCATAAGCAATTATGTGGGTGCTTAAGTGATATGACGTGACCACATAGTAAAGTCAATGATGACTCATTCATTAATTCCACAAGTCTTTATGGAGTACCCTCTCTGAGCCAAGTGCAGGGCTGGCTACGTGGTCAACCAGTGCTCCCCATCTGTCCTCTTGGGGTTTAAAACTGACTCAATAACAAGCAGATGTTGCACAAATTAATATATAGTAATTAATTGTAACAAAAGCTACCAAGAGAAGCCCTGGATGCTCGGAGAACATAATGGGGAGACTTAATTAAGATAGGGGCGTCAGAACAGACTACAGAAAGAAGAATGGAAATAATGTGGCAGGGACAACAGCAGGAGAATAAACTATTCTTTAATATCTTAATTATGAAGATTTCTTCTTCCATTCTTCTATTAGAGTCCACCAAGAGAGGGTCATAGCAGATGCATGGCAGATGCTCGAGATTAGAAGTTGAACAAAGCACACCCTCTGTCAAAAGAGAGGGGGTACAGGGTACTGCATTCTGGAGCCAGGTGCCAGGCTCCACATCCTGGCTCTGCCACTTGCCAGCAGGACAGCTTGAGCAAGTGGCTTCACCTCTCTGTGCTTCATTTATTTATTTTTAAAGCATGATATTAACGGCACTCACCTTGTAGAATTAAAGGGCCTTAAGGATTAAACAAATGAAAAACATAAAATGCTTACTGGAGTAGTCCCTGGCACATGAGAAGGGCTCTGCGATTGCAAATGACTGAAGAGTCATGAGAATGCAAAGAAGGGAACTATGGATTTTGCTAGAAAATGTATTAGAAAGGGATTCAGCATTGCAGGAAATAAAAAGCAGGATACCATGCAAAGACAGCCCCACACTTTCACTTGGTACCTCCTGGCTTCCTACTCTTTGTGGTGTTGAATGGGCACAGTGACCTCCTCAAGTGCTATAACTGATGCATGTTTCTTACAAATGAGTGTTCACTGTTCAGTAGCACAATGGGGTCTGGAGAAAACGCTCTGGAAGTATTTGCTGAATGAACGTAGGAGTAGAGCTTAGAAGTCACCTTGTCCAACGCAGCCCGATCCAGCTCGGATTGCTTGGAGAGCAGGGAATCTCTGGGAAAGGAGGAATTAATATCTTAAGCAAAACCCAAAGAACTTCAAAAATGAAATGGAGATAGGCACACTTTAATGGGATCCAATGTGTCAACACTTTATTTTCTAATTAATTTGTATTGCTTCTGTATTTTGCAACCCCTTTTATACCGTAGATTTAAAGTCTGCATCTCCTTTCATTGATGTATTCATTCAGCAAAAACATGTGTCCAGTGAATAACTTCTACCTGCCAAGCACTATGCTGGGTACTAGGACATAAAGGTAGGCACCTCACTCTTTAGTTTATCATCTGGTACTTGGCACAAACAAGGGCACAGATTGACACACTAGGACAAGAGCAATGTGTCCTGTGATAGAAACAAACACAGGGGTTTTGTGGGAGCACAAGATGCAATCTCCAATTTGGAATCGGTGAGATCCTTTTTTAATGCTCTGTTAAAATTAATTAAATATTAAGAGGGAAATTTAACATTTCCCTATTAAAAATAGAGAAACATTCCCTCATGTTGCAAAAAGAGCAGTTGCAAAAAGAACTCAGGCTTGGATCTTTCAACTTTTGAATCAAGTTTCAGAGCTTGTATAAAGTTTACCAAAGGAGAAGAATAAACTAAGTAAGTATTATAATCCTTACTTGGTTTCACATTTTTCCCCCTGAATGATTATACGTAGAATTCACTCTAGGTAAAATGTTTCTGATGTTGTCTGGGAGAAAAAAATGGTTGCCCAATTTTTGTTGCCATGTAAAATAATTTAAAGGTTAAAAAGCTAATTGTGCTAACAATTGGGTCTGTAGAAATTTAGCGTGGGCATGACTTGGCTTCAGAGAGCACTATGAAACAAAACCCAAAGACAGGCGTAACATCTAAATACAAAACTGGCAAAAACAGATCTTTTAGTGAGAAAAGAATAGTAAGTTTGATGAAAGAAAACAGGGGAATCTGAAACCAAAAGAATTATTATTATTATTATTATTGAGATGGAGTTTTGATCTTGTTGCCCAGGCTGGAGTGCAATGGCACGATCTCGGCTCACTGCCACTTCCACCTACCAGGTTCAAGCAATTCTGTTGCCTCAGCCTGCCAAGTAGCTGGGATTAAAGGCATGCACCACCACACTTGGCTAATTTTGTATTTTTAGTAGAGACAGGATTTCATTATGTTTGGTCAGGCTGGTCTCAAACTCCTGAGCTCAGGTCATCCACCCACCTCAGCCTCCCAAAATGGTGAGATTACAGGCGTGAGCCACTGTACCCAGCCTTATTTTTTAATTATTGAAATGTAGCACCTGTTTTGCATTAAATTCATTCCTTCAATAAATACAGGGACCTAGCACTGCCCTAAGGGCAGGAGACCCAGAGGCAATGGGCAGATGTGCTCTGCCTTCACAGCGCTCACACTTGTGCAAAACACCTGCAGGAGATAAAGATGACAAATAGCATATGTTGTCCATCTGTTTCCAACAACTTTACAATATTCTCACACCAATGAAGTTAGCTAATTCCCAAATTTTCATCCCTCCATCTGTCCATCCTTTTGTTAATTATTTGCTAAACATCTACTCTGTGCCACTTTCTACATGTTTGAAGCACCCTAGATTTCTCCTTTGTAGTAGTTATGTCAGTTGGAATGCATTACTCAATCATGTATTTAGTGTCTTATAACCCTTCTATTCTACAAGGGATAAGAGGACAAGTATTCTACCTTGTGGGTGTACAAAAAAGATATATTTAATATTTGCAGAATGAACAAACAGATGAACTAATAGTTTTTTGGTGAAGGAGGTGGGTAATAGAGAACTGTAATATAGGCTAGTCAGTGCAATAATGGAAATTCCTTAGATGGTTAGTGGATTAGAGATCATTAACTGAAATACGAAGGACCTGCTAAGTTGCTGGGCTATTAGAGAGGCTTCAGGAACAATCCTGACTTTTTAGGAGGAGGAATATGTCACAAGGACAATATGAGGGATGAATGCTCAGTCTTCCTTCTTCCTCATTATTTCTCAGATCCATGGGGTGAAGGGAAAGAATAGTAACAGCTAGCATTTTGTGACCATTTACTACCAGCCAGACACTATTAAAACTACTTGTTGTATGTTAAATAATATAATCCTCACAGCAAAATCTATGAAGTGGGCATTATTTTTATCTTCAATCTCCATATAAGGAAACTTACTTAAAAAGAGGTGAAGTGACTCGGCCCAGGTTTCACAGCTGGTAATTGACAGATACAGGATCAAACTCAGATAGTCTCGCTCTACCTTTTCCTCTGGAAAGAGTAGATTCTATGCTAGAAGGCTGTCAATGAACTACGTATTTGATATCTTAGATTTAATATAAGATTTCTATTTGAAACTGGTCCTTATTAGGAATACTGTCATTTTTAGTTCAAATTCAACAACAATTTCAAGACAATTTTGTTTTCGTTAAATTGAGTCAAATTTCACTCTAGGCTTGGAGTCCTTGTTCCCATGATGATTACACATTTAAGACAAAGAGGACACCAGTTCCAAATGATGGTGGAAGTTGAAAACTATAAGGAAGAAAAGAACAAAGCCAAGGAGATAGACATAGATGGAAACTGGAAGCATTTTGGATTTGACTAGGGAGTTTGGTGGTAGTGGAGAAGGAGAGGATATCTCTGTGATGTGTGGACAATATTTTAGGAGAAAGAAATGACAAGGCCATTTTAGGAGAAGCTGACTTTATTTCAGGAGACGACAGGTAGGAAACTGGTGTTTCACATAAAGGAGCTTATCTTTTAGTATCTACAAGAGGAACAGGAAATGAGCCTATGTGGAAAACAAGGCATGTTCAATGAGAAAGAAAGCAAAGGGGAAGTTTCTAGAGTGAGAGCTCGGGGGCATGGTAACTGTGTTAGTCTGTTTTGCTTTGCTATAAAGGGAGACTTGAGAGGTTTAATTGGCTCATGGCTCTGCAGGCTGTACAGGAAGCATGGCATGGGTATCTTCCCTGCTTCTAGTAAGGGCCTCGGGGGGTTTTACCCATGGCAGAAGGTGAAGCGGAAACAGGTGCATCACATGGCAAGAGAAGGGGTGCAGGAGAGAGAGGTGAGAGGTCCCAGACTCTTTTTAACAACCAGATATCCTGTGAACTCAGAGCAAGAACTCGCTTATTACCACGGGGATGGCACTAAGCCATTCATGAGGGACCCGCCCCCAAGATCCAATCACCTCCCACAAAGCCCCACCTCCAACACTGGAGGTCACATTTCAACTTGAGATTGGGGGGGGGGGGGGACACATATACAAACTATGTCAGTAACTGTGTTGAGAAAGCAAGTACTTGAGAAGCAAAAAGGACACACAGAGTCACACTGAAAACAAGGCAGAGAGCTGGGACCAGGGGCCAGGGCGCCAGCCTTAATATGAAAGAACATTAACAAAGGAAAGAAAAGCAGCAAGGAACAATTACTAAAAGTAACTAAAGTTGGCGGGGGGTAGGGGGGCATGACTTAGTATAAAGAAAATTAAATATCCAAAAGTATGTAGAATTACTGCATGTCGGCCGGGCGCGGTGGCTCAAGCTTGTAATCCCAGCACTTTGGGAGGCCGAGGCGGGCGGATCACGAGGTCAGGAGATCGAGACCACGGTGAAACCCCGTCTCTACTAAAAATACAAAAAAAAAATTAGCCGGGCGTGGTGGCGGGCGCCTGTAATCCCAGCTACTCGGAGGCTGAGGCAGGAGAATGGCGTGAACCCGGGAGGCGGAGCTTGCAGTGAGCCGAGATTGCGCCACTGCACTCCAGCCTGGGTGAGAGAGAAAGACCCCCACACCAAAAAAAAAAAAAAAAAAAAAAAAAATTACTGCATGTCAACTAAAAAATAAAAGGGAAAAATTAAGAACTGGTAGCCAAAAAAAGAAATAAGACAATTCTGAAGTGGAAAAGAGAGTTGCAACACAGCACAACTTCAAAACTTGGTCTCGTCTCCCAGAAACCAAATTGCATCAGAAAGCAAAGTGCTTGAGGGAAATTAGTAGCAGCCCTAGATAATATGGGAGACAGGAATGACGTCATGCCTACGTTAGTGAGTCAACTAGTAAGTCTGAAACTTCTAGCATGATTAATGTAACAAAGAACTGTATAGTAACTATGAGAATATACTACAGGAAAAGGAAATGTTAAGAAAAGGAGAGAAGATAGCAGATAAACGCACAAAAACCCACTCCTAATGAAAAAAATGTGAAAAAACAGGAAATACCCATAAAAACTTCATGATACAGAACTTGATAGAAACATGAATTTAGTAAACTTAGAGCTCAGAGACAAGATGATCAAATACCAGAAGGAGATAAATTGAAAATAGAAAGAAAGAAAATCTCACAAAAAAGCAAGAAGGAACAAGATAACATTATCGCTGAGCTAATAATTCACTGGGCTTCCTTTCCAGGGACCCAGCTTCAGGACCCTGTTCCTCCTCAATGACAGTGGCTCTCCTCCAGGTGACCATGATCAATCATTTGGAGGTGGCTCTTGAAAGGAAGCCCATGGACCTTTCTCTTAAGGATATGTTTAATTATTGCCCCTCTTAGACTATGAGCTCCTGGAAAGCAGACATTATCTCTGCCTACTTGATAGATGACCATGGGTAACTGCCACCCTCAGTGGTGAATAGACATTGGACAGATAGATCATTCACATCAAGATCAACATAGCATTTCATTCAGGCTTAAGTTTGAACAAAAGAGAAAATTATAGAGGGGTGGCGAGAAGATAGTCTTTTTAAATTTTTTCTTTTTAGGGAATGAGAATGTTCTTCCACCTGAATAGCAGGATTGGTTAAACACCTTAACCTCCATGTATGGTGCCTGGCAGAGCCACCTCTAAAGAACACCTTTCATATCATAGACTTGTATGTATATTTATTACAACAATTTCCCGGTAGATGGCAGTAAGCTGTCTTGGTCTACACAATCGGTTTATTACAACAATTCTGTAACAGATGGAGATAAAAGTATCTTTGTGGAGTGGGGTGGGGTGGGGAGGCACTTTTTCCCAATTCCAATGGAGGCTCCATATGTGCTAACTGCAGCACCCAGAGCATGACACACCTATGTTCAAATCCTAATGCCACACTCAGTTACTAGCTGTATGTCTTCAAAAAGCAGTAGAACTGCTCTGAGCTTCCTATTTTCAGATTCCTTATCCATATTAAAGGATTGATAATAGTTCTTTTCTCATAGAGGGGTATCAAGAAGTCATTAAGACAATGCAAGTAACACATTTAGCATGCCTAATTGGCACAAAATAAGGCCTAAATTTTCTTTGCTATTATTTATTATTGTTCAATGGCACTAAAATTCTGATCCCTTTGCATTTTGCAAACCAAGAAGGCAAATTATTCTCAAAATAAATACAGTATGCAGATCATGCCTAAAAATATAGTAATTATTTCAAGCTAATAAAATACATTTTATATCTAAGCACTTTAAAATATTTTGTCTATTCCAAGTATTATTTGCCATAGAAACATCTTAAAACAACCTCTTCATTTTGGTCTTTGGTAGGGAGTAATTAACGTTGTTTAATTTTAAAAAAAAAACCCTGCCCAGTAATTAAATGCATCTCACAAATAAAGTGTCACGAATAAACTTAGCGTATTATAATACATCATTTTATTTGCTGGCTTTTTTCTTACAGCGTCTTGAGATGCATTCTGAGAAATAATTTTTGTGTGTGTGCAATGGCAAATATAGCATCTAACCATGCTTTTTCATTGTTTCTTTGGTCTCTCCTAAACAACAAACAGCCCTTCCAAGTGCTGCTTCTTGAGTAATTGTTTTTTGTCAATGTTTTGTCAACTTGTCAATTGCTCACACACAGTTTATGAACACTCTCACAGCACAGCTGTCTACGGTCTGACAGAGAAACCCATCCATTTGGAATGCCATTTAAGTATGGTACTCCCGTTTGAAGAAGCTCTGTTTATACCTTGGAAGAGTGGGAGAATGTGTGTGAGATTTATTGCTGCCACTTTGGTAAATTCTGGTTTTGACAGAATATTTTTGAATACAGAATGCCAACCAGTGTAGAGACACAAATGATGGGACTTGCACTTCAATATTTCATCCCAAGCTCCCGGTGTTTTCTTAAAAAAGGGCTGATCTAATGCCATTAGGCCCTAAATCCAGTAACGTGTCCATTTCTTTTTTTCATGATCAACTTAATCATTAGGTATTTCACATGAATCAATTTTTTTTTCTTTTTTTTTGAGATGGAGTCTCATTCTATGGCCTAGGCTGGAGTGCACTGGCACAATCTTGGCTCACTGCAACCTCTGCCTCCCGGATTCAAGGGATTTTTCCTGCCTCAGCCTCCCGAGTAGCTGGGATTACAAGCATGCACCACCACGCCCAGCTAAATTTTTTGTGTTTTTAGTAGAGACGGGGTTTCACCATGTTCGCCAGGCTAGTCTTGAGCTTCTGACCTCAAGTCATCCACCTGCCTCGGCCTCCCAAAGTGCTGGGATTATAAGCTTGAGTCACTGCACCTGGCCATGAACCAATTTTTTGTCTTACACTTTCTGATAAGGTTTCTCTTTCATAATTTCGCATTTTAGCTTCCATTATCCTCTTCTATCAAACTAATTCTTTTCCGATCATCTTCCATATCAGATATTCAGGTCAAGTAGCTTTCAGGCACCCTTATATTTTCCCTCTTCCACTTTCATCCTCATCCTGTTACTATTCTAGGTATCTTTAGGTAACCTCATTTGCTCTTAGTGGCCCACCTGATATATAGACATAAGCATAAACACTTAAGTTGGAAAAAGAAAAACTCTTACTATTGTTGAAACAAAATAAATCACCGCCCCCCGCCCCCCCGACTCTCTACATTACCCATGTTTAATTTAGGCTTTGGCAAAAAGGAGCACAGACAAATAAGCACATTGATAGCTATGACACCTTTTAGGCAAAAGACCAAGTCCCAAGGATTCTGACTCCACTAATTCAGAGTCTAAGCTAATTCACACAGTGGCTGAGGTTTCCTTTTACAATAGCTGTAGTAATTTTAAAAAAGGATTGGTTAGGTAGATTCAAATATAAGCAAGACTGACAGAGTAATGTTTTACCTACTTACACTCAAAGAAAACCCGAGAGAAATAAGCAACAGGAGGTAAATTCAGGTTAAGACAGGTATATTCAGAATCAACAGAAGCAGGGATTTTTTTCTATTTGACACATCCAGGATTGTGGCTGATCACATGAGCTTTGGGTCAGAGTTTAAATTTCAGACCTGTTGCTTGGTAGCTGTGACTTTACCTTCATCTTTCTAAGTCTCAATGTTTTTGGTTGTATAATGGAATGATAACAGCATCTACTTCAAGAGCTGTCTTGAAAATCAGTAGAATGTAAGTAATTAGTTTGAGAGCCATTCCAGGTGGCTGGCAGACATCCGAGTGGCCTCAGAAAGTGGAGAGCATCCACTCTGGGACTAGAATCTCTTTTAACACTTTGCATTGATTCTTTAGATAGAATGAGACATCCTTTGACACTCTTTCTACCCCCAAATTTTGTTATTCTACAAAGTAACCAAGCATTTGAGGACTCTTTAAGCATTGAAATGAAATGTGTAAAATCAATAGACTATCTACAAATTCTTTCACCCTTTCATTAAAGCGCATCTCCAAAGAATGGCTTCTAAGTTTCCATGACTTTTTCACAGTTCAATTTTTTAAAATATGCTGTAATTTAGAAATCTCTCTTTTCTCTTTCTTTGTCTATTTCTCTGCTTATTATCTTGATCTAGAACAAGTCAGTTTCAGAGTACTGTAAATTCTGCATTAACTGTGGAATATTAGATCCTTCTTCCCAACTCTTTACTACACTCTTTTAATAGGCTTACAGCATCAGGAGATATACCTAATGCTAAATGACGAGCTAATGGGTGCAGGAAATCAACATGGCACATGGATACATATGTAACAAACCTGCACATTGTGCACATGTACCCTAAAACCTAAAGTATAATAAAAAAAAAAAAGAACACATTCATAGTGGTAATACTATAATGAAAGATGAGAAAGATAAATAAAATAAAATAAATATTTAAGAAGTTAAAAAAAAAAAAAAAAAACACTTTGCCATGTGACATTGCAAACATTTTCAGAAAAACGGGTAGAGCAAACTTTCCCATGCGTTCAACTTTGAGCTTAGCTGTGTGATTTGCTTTGGCCAAAGGAATGTTCCTGGTTCAACATGGCCTCTTGCACATCTGCATAATAAGAATATGGCCTGGGAAGCCACTGGCCCCTGAATGAATCCAATCTGCAGCCTGGAGTCAAGCCCTGCCAATCCTAGCAGGGACTGGCGGAGTTAGAACTGACTTGCAGATTTAAGAGGAAGAAATCAATATTTGTCCTTGTAGGTACTGAGATTTGGTGCTTGTTATGCAGTATTATCACAACAAATGCTAACCCCTGTCCGGGACCATCAAACAGCAAAAAGGAGCTGTAAATCCTTCCTCTGGTTCTCTTCCACAAAGTTCACATAGTTACAAATAATGGTCAATATATCGGATATTAATAGAAAAGGGGAAAAGCATGTAGCCACTTTGGAAAACAGTCTGATGGTCCCTCAAAATGTTGAACACACACTTACCATATGATTCAGCAATACCACTACTAGCGATACCACTACACAAGAGAAATGCAAACATATATCCATGTAAAACCTTGTACATGAGTGGTCATAGCAGCATTATTTATATAGCCAAAAAATGGAAACAACCCATGTATTCATCAATTGAGGAATAGTTAAACGAAATTTGTCACATCCATATAAAGGACTATTTGGTCAGAAAAAGGAATGAAGTACTGATATATAGTACAACCTGGAGGAAACCTGAAGACATTATGCTCAGTGAAAGAAGCCAGTCACAAAATACCCCATGCAGGATGATTCCGTTTATATGAAATGTCCAGAATAGGAAAATCTATAAAGCCTGGGGAAGAAAGTAAGGAAGGTGACTGTTAATGAGTATGGAGTTCCTTCTTAGAGTGATGAAAATGTTCTAAAATTGATTATGATGATGGTTGTACAGCTCAATGAATATAGCAAAAATTATTGAGTTGTATACTTTAAATAGGGGAATTGTATAGCACATGAATTATGTCTCAATAAAGCTGCCATATAAGAAGAAAAATGAAAAATTATTTCTGAATAGTGTGCATAAGAGTATATCATAATAATATGCAGCCCCTAGTGAATGATCACTTTTGCAAGGCAGTGGGTCCCAAGTTCCATGCTGTGGTGCCTCTGGTAACTGCATTCGATCTGACCCTACTTTTCCCCTCCTGAGGTTCTCAGGATGAAATCCAAGCTCCCAAAAAAGGCAATCATGTTTCCCCTCAATCTTGCCCTGTGCTTCAGCTCAGCAACACCAGTCATTTTATTCCCACTGACTCCATGTCTTTGCCATGTCACTCCCTCTTTCCGACACCATGTAGGTGAATTCCTATTCAAATACCAATGCTTGTGTTATGAGGTTCTCTCTGTGAGACCTTACCGGACTCTCAGGTCCTCCTTGAAAGAGAAAGAATGCATTCCCCCAATTTTTAGAGTATTTATAACCAAAGTTAGTACACCTTACAGGCTTATTCAGCTTTCTCCTATGCTAACCTACACTCTGAACATATTTTTATTATATTCTTTCTCACAATGCATCTCTAATCATTGCTCACTAGTCTGTCTTCCCCTAGTAGAAGAATTCCTTGAGAAAAGTAACTTCTCTTGTATCCCAAACACATCACATAGCATCATAGCACATAGTAGGTATTCAATACATGTCTGTAAATAAAGCAGCTGATCTCAATTGCTCTCCACAGCTCTCTTAAATGGCAGTGTTCTCTTCTGATTTTATACACAAGGAAGTTGAGTCTTGGAGAGGGTTAGGTAGCTTGCTGGGCTCCCCTAGGTAGTAGGTGTTACAACTACAACTTTAGCCCACAGCTCCAAACTTAAATTCCAGCTCCTTTGCACTCCGTCATCATAAAGGAAGACTGCGTTAACCAGATCTGATAAGAAACACCATTGTAGATGAAAGTGTTTTCTAGCCATTTCTGCCACAGACTTTCTGGGGAAAGAACATAGTCTAAGGTGTGTGCCCTTGGTCAAGTAGGCATTGTGTATTCATTTTCATCCCTACCTGTCTCATTTTCTCAGCGCTCTAGCTTGACGAACCTTCTCACCAACTGGCATCAGGTAGTAACTATATAACACATCATGTGGTCATTTCTCACATTGATTAATTTCTGCAGGTCAAGTGAGAAAGATACTCTGGAGTTTGGTAAACTCTATTCTTTTCACCTTGACATAGAGCTTATAAGCTGATTTGCAGAGTCTTAGGAACTAAGTAGATATACAACACAAGCCCAACATTTTAATGCAAAAAAACTCTATTACATTTAATTGCTCCTCTCAACTTAACTTTTTTTTGCTTCCTTAAAATTTCTCTACTTTTTTTTTTAACTGAAAACCCCAAGTCACTCTAGTTGTTTTGAACCCAGCCATGGCTAGAGCAATTTCATTTATATTTATAGCTAAATTCTAACTGCATATACTCCACACATGATTAATTCACAGATGAAGGGCTCTGAAATTTGAATGTTCTAAGCAAGTACAAAGCAGGGCAGAGTTTAAAAATGGAAGCTGAAGCCAATAATTTGATTTTTTTTTAAAAGTCAGAAATTATAGACAGTCACTGGTTTAAAAATTTATGATCCCTTAGAAAACTATCTTCTTATGTAGTAAAGAAAAATATTAATTCTATTTTAACTAGACAGTGGCAAGAAGCCATGTCTCAGCTTAAAATTTCACTTCTTTATATCTGCTCTTGGTAGAACCCTAGTGGGAATGTTACCCTGAATTCTTTTCTGTCAAGAGGTAACTACAATATTTGGCTTTCAGGGTTAGCTGAAGTAAGAACTGCAGGTCTTTCAGGTTTATACTAGGAATGAAATGCTTCCATTTCTCATGATGATGTGCATGTTTGCCCCGAGTGTTGCCTGTAAAATGTATGACCAAAGTCTAATTGCTCTACTATGCTGTAAACATTTCACTTTCCTTAGGTTTCTGAACACATAGGCATATTGGCGTATGAGAGAGAGAGAATTAGAGTGCTTAACAGATTTTTCTTACACAAAGCAGCATAGCCATTACATACCTTCTACATTTGAGTAGATTAAGTTAGTACATAGAGTGCATTATTTTACTCTTTCTCCATTACGTATGCATTAAGACCTACCAGAAATCTTGGGAGCTACCGCAGATCCAGACTGCTTAGATTCCAGCTCTACCACTCACTAGCCCTTAACTTCTGTACCTCAGTTCCCTCATCTGTAAAACGGGGATGCCAATGACTCTGCCTACTATATACATCCGTATAAAGGGCTTAGAACAGCCTGGCAAATAGAAAACATTGAATCCATTTGAACTCTTCATATTATCCTTATTGACAGAACTTAGAGACTAGCACAAGACACTGAAAAGTAAACTGATGATGCCATGCTATTAAAGTTCCTCCGAAGTCAGAGCTACTCGAAACAGGGTTTTAAGGAATTCATAGAGCTGGTGGCTGAAACTGGCTGAGAAAATATCTGCAAGTAATATTTATATTTTCCTCCTACCTGTCAATAACTGGTGAGTGGAAAGTGCCTCCCTTTGCTCCCAATTCTGCTCCCAAGGTCAGCTCCGGGATCTTTCTGACATTGCTCTTTAACAGAGGAGAAAACATTGTCCTTTTGAGATAAAACTTTTCTGCTGTTTGATCAAGCAAGGAGTGTTAGAAGGAGAATCCCTGGAATCAACATGCCTAATTTCCAACCCTGGCACCACCACTTCCAAGCTGGGTGACCTTGAGCAAATTTTCTAACCTCTGTGTTGGGTTTTCCCATCTGTAAAATGGAGATAATGATAAAACTTGTCTGATGGGACTGTGTGAAGGCTCGATGAGTTAATACACGCCAAATACTTAGCATTGGGTCAGTAGCACAGTAATTGCCAATAGCACGTTTTTGATTATTATTATTATCTACCTTCTTGACGTCTTGTTGGTTTGCTTGGTGTAATTTTTTCATTCACCCAGTAAACATTTTTGAGAGTTGACTATGTGTTGGGTTCCATGTTGTGTGTTGGTGTTACAAAGAATCTGAGTTCAGGACAATTTTTATAAGATATATAGTCAAAGGGAGAACAATCATTCCAGTCCTTTTCTGTAGTCATTTATACAACTTAAAAACAACTGTGTTCTGGAACTCTACTTATAGCATTTAATAACTGAAAACACATTTGTGTTTATGTTTTCCAATACCAAATCTGCAGTGTATAGCAACAGTTGGTATCTTCCTTGTAGCACTGGACTACGGCATGTCTCTACAAGTGAACACATTGAGAGACACCCCCAAGACTCCCAGATCCATCTCAAATGAGGCTCCTGCTGCCATTTCAATTCATATGTCAACTGCCACGAAGTAGCTCCATTCCCTTAAAAAGTGGGAGTCACTGAAGACCGTCATGTCAACGGTCACTCTCCTTTCTCCTAAGACAGATGACACTTCTCTCTCAAGTCAAGGGTCTACTTCCCAAACCCAAATGTGAAAACCCTTCTAGAATCTTGATTTCTCTATCCCTAGTATCTATGGGTTATCATGTGTGGGAGAAAAGTATTAGCAACTTTCCTCCTTCTTTCACCCTATATTTCCCAAAATGTCACATATTCCTTTTGTCAGTGAAATTAAAACAAAATAAAATTTTGCCTAGGGACTTTGGGAGGATTTTTCTATCTGTATTGTTACGCAATTTTGAGAATGACTATGTAATCTAGGTTTGAGGAGAACACATATTTTCTTTTTAACTCCCCACCTGGGATCACTCATCCATTCACTCCTTAGAGTCCATTATGTCCAAGACACCTGCCTTTCAGTGGTTGCAGGGGGTAAAAGGAGGCTAGTGTTAGAGGAAGCAGCAACAGAGATCAGGTTCAGCAGGGCTTTGTTGCAACTCCAAAGTCCAGGCTAATCAGATGCATAGTTTAAGCATTATTATTTGGTTTTACTTAATTCATTAGTGCCCATGAATAAATTCAAATGGCTTTGATTTTCCATAAATATTTTCATAAATATTTTCACATGGCCCTCCAGGAAACAAATTCCAGTCAGTGTTCCCCTTGCAAGTAAATATCTGGAGAAGAGCTGCATCTATTTCTGGAGTTAACACAGGAACAGCTAGACTGAGCTGCCTCACTCCCTCAGTTGATTTTCTTGGACCCTGGGGTGATTTTCATCTTTTTTTTTTTAAGTCTAGGCTTATAATAAAATTTGGAAGCTATAGAGTTTTACCCCAAATGATGCTATTTAGAATAAATGTGCAGTCTTTCCTTGGCTCCCCCATGACTAGGTCTAACTATGACCCTGTCTTCTTTGTTGGAAAGGAGATCAACATATTCCCTTCCAATAGACTTGGTCACTCAATCCTGATTAAAAAATGTGAGCAAAATACATATTTTTAATCAGGTGGGAGGTGGCATGCCATAGCAAAACAGGTGTCATCAGAACATGTTACTATAGAGACCTCTTAGGTACTATATCCCAAGAATTCTATAAAACCAGGACTTTCCTTTCATTTCTCTATTTCAGACAGGATTTCACGCTGCTGTCCAGGCTGAGTGCAGTGGCATAATCATAGTGCACTGTAACCTCGAACTCTTGGACTCACGATTCTTCCCCCTCAACCTCCCAAGAAGCTGGGACTACAGAGATGCACCACCACACCCAGGTAATTTTTTATTTGAAGAGATGAGGTCTCTTCATGTTGCCCAGGCTGGTCTTGAAATCCTGGCCTCAAGCGATCCTCCCACCTTGCCCTCCCAAAGTGTTCTGTTTACAGGTGTGAGCCACCATGCCAACCTGTACTTTACTTTTTAAAGTAAAAAAGAGTAATTTATTCTGCATGTTAAGAATACATATGCAAAGCACATGAAACTAAAAAATCTTGATGAAACAAAATACAATCCACTCTTCAGAACTGAATGGCTACTTAAACAGATTGGTTTATTTTGGGACCAAGAAATGGAATATGAAGTTTGAGTCCAAAGACAATGCTTAGTTGCTGAGTGAGAAGCCCTGGACAATTCTGAATTTATGTTCACCACGCTGATAGATATTTAGCCCACCCTGCTCCTCATGGACTTCTGCCACCCCATTTGTGGGGTAAAGGTGGGGCTGTCCTGCACAGAAATAGCTCTGGAAGGAGATGCAAAGATGCTGCCATCATCCCAGCTAGACATCGGGTACCACTTTAGGAGCAGATCAAAAGCCGCCTGTCTGTGGGCTTTGGAAAAGAAGAAACCACTTTAATAAAGTCATCTCCAAAATACACCAGGTGTGAAGCTGCAAGCCTCAGTGACTTCCACTTTTTAAGGGAATGTGGCTACTTCACGGCAGTTGATGATATTCAGTCATTCACGCAGCTCCCCCGAGGACAGGATTTTTATTTTTAGAGAAGCTTCCATTTGCTGACTGTCGTGAAGGGAACACTCAGGAGGAGCTATTAGCAGTCACTTGTTTCAGTAAACACTGAATATAACATATGCCTCTCAAGTAATGTGTATCCAAACATACAATTTACAAATAATTAACATCATGTTAATTAGTCACATTAATTTATGCCACTTTGTGGAATTATTTCCTCAGAGTGTTTAGGAACGCTGCCAGGAGCTTGAGCCAAACAGTGTGAAAATGTGCTTGAAGTTAACTGTTGTGAGTGGCTGTGAAACACAGCTTGAGCAAGTTGTTGCAGGGGCCCTGCAGCTGATTAGAGCCACCGGGTCTTCCAGCTGCCCTGACTGGAGAGAACTAAGTCGCATCAGCTGCTGTCTCACCTTTCCTGACTTGCACCCTCTTTTTCATGTTTTGGCTTCTGCTAATTGTTGCTGAGTGGCCATTCTTCCCACCACCAGCCCTGCACAACCAGGTATACACCAGGGTGGACAGCAGGTGAACTGGGATGAGTTTTACATGTGGCAATATCATGCTGACAATTGGGATTTGGTGATTTAAAAACAACGATGACAACAATGACAACAATAACAAAGCAACAACTAGGGATCATTTCCTGTAAATGAAGTTCTGAAAAAGTAAAAATGGCAAAAGTAAGGTGTTAACATCGCCAAAGAATGGGGGGTCGTCAGGAAGGCCTCCTCTGTCTTGAAAACATTGGCATCTGCACCAAGATCAAACCCCACTCTTCTCCAAAGTGTTTAAAGCAGACAACACCACAGCGGAGTAGTTCAGGAACAGAAAAGAAAGATCTTCAGAGGAAACAGACTTCGCAGACAAGTGCAAATTCAGTGGGGAGAACAAATAAAAGCAAACTATAAAATTAAGCGGAAGTAAGAGTGCCTGCCTCGAGAGACCTGGGCTCATGCCAGTGGACAAGAATGGGAGCCAGACAGCTTTGTTGCTTTGCCGGGTGCGCCATGATTTAGGAAATAAATCTGAAACATGCCAGGATTGGTCCTTCCCAAATCCACTCACTGTCCTCAGGGAGCCCAGATGTGATTATATCTAAGTTTTCTTTGATTGGGGTAACAAATTTGGTAGGAAGAGATGAAATTCAGAGGCACTTTCTAAACCTCACATTAAAAATTCTGGAGAGCTCTGGACAAGCCGTGGAACCTGGTCGCCACTCTGTTTTAGGCATTCCAAAGGTGTTCATGATTCCAAATTAATCACAGATATCAAGACTCAAATGTCTATAAACAAGTTATATTACCAAGGTCCAAATATTGGTGCAAAGAACTTGCATGAAAATTTAGTGCAGACAAATATTTGAGGGTGAGAACATTGAACAATATAAGGAAATTATGAACACAGAGGAAACAGTCACCCAAGAACTTCCCTGACACTCTGTATGTTTGTGAAAAGAAGGAGATTGGAGTTGACTTTTCCCTCCCTCCAAATCCGTTTTGTCTGTTGATTCTTGCAGAATAGGTCATTGCAAGCTGTGCTACCCCATCCAAATCATGAGAAATTTAGAGTAAGGCAGGGGAAAAATGATAAAGAGTGTGGAAGGGCACTGGAGAGGCAACTATGAGGTAGTAACACCCAACATCAGCCCCATCCTTATGGAGTTGAGTAATCCAGTAGGAGAAGCAGGTCGGTGCATGAAGAAAAGCAAGATAAAATTTGATATAAATGCCAAAAAAGCAGGCCAAAAAGGAGTTCCAGAAAATGTGTTGTGGGACTCAAAGGAAGGCCTGGTCCATTCAGAGAGTCAGGAAAATTTAGCCGACCAAAGTTTCTTTCCTGATGTCTATCCCTTGCTATCTTAAGAGATAAATATAGAACTCTGTTTCCATGTGGACACATTGATATGTGAAAGAAAAGGGCATTTTTCCCTGTAAGAAACCCTTGACTTATTAGTATGGGACTCATGTTAAGTCTATAACATCTTCAAAAGTCTTGGTTAATAACAATATATTTTTAAGCGTTGCTTTTAAAATTTTATTTAGGCAGTATTTGATTCACGTTAACTTCCCTTCAATTTGGTTCTCTTTAATATTTATCCAATAATGTTTCAGAATCCCAAAGATGTGAATACATGAAAGCTCTTCCCTAATGTCCAGGAAACCATTGAGAATATAAAAGCAGAAAAAAAATTATCCTAGGGTTTAAGGACGTTTTGAAACTTCAAAGAGATTCGAACGAAATCTGCACCTATTTTGCCCGATCTGAAATTGCACTCGGCAGGAAGAAGCACTTCTCCCCATGCAGAAATTTGAAAATGCATTTGAAAAAATAGATCCATATTTTAATTAAAAGGGGCCAGTCTGAGCCCAGCATGTGGAAGCACCGCATTAATATTTGTGACACTAGCCATGGGGGACAGAGAGGCCAAGAGGGTCTTCCATCAGCAGCAGGAGGTCAAGGTTGATCTTTCTTGAAATCCAGATTCTCACAGATATGAAGGGGTCTGTTTATGCTTCAAAGCACTACCCAAGGACAAGGCACGCTGATGGCAGGTCTGGAGACCTGCCAGGGGAGCTGTGGCAGGATCAGAGTTTAATCAGGGGAGTGTTTCTGATGAAGAGAAATGCTCATGGGTGTAGATGAGTGCAGCAGTGTGTGTGAGAGACAGCCAGGGATGACCCCACCCATCACAAACACATTAATAACCCACAGTTGTCTGTCACACAAATTTTAAAATGAGTGTCATTTGCTCCACAGACTCCAGAAAGTCTTACGGACTACTCAATATCAATGACATTTATTGGCATTATCTGTTTGATGGAGTGCAACAGTCATCAAACAGCCCCATATTTGGCATTTAACAAAAAAGAACACATGGAGCCAGCTTGTGGCAGCCCCTCCTCGATGCCACAAAGTGGACACCAGCTTATGGCCGGTAGCCAGTCTTGGCATGCTCAATACTGCCAGGTTGATAGACATGTGTATTTAAAACATAGCAGGTGAAAAAAATCACATGTGTGTGCAAGTCAATTTTTCTATGTCAAATGGATTATTTCCCTCTCATAAAGAAAACATTGGTTGTTCTGCAAGAAAACTTTTTTTTTTTTTTTTGAGACGGAGTCTCGCTCTGTCGCCCAGGCTGGAGTGCAGTGGCGCAACCTCAGCTCACTGCAAGCTCCTCCTCCCGGGTTTATTCCATTCTCCTGCCTCAGCCTCCCGAGTAGCTGGGACTACAGGCGCCTGCCACCACACCCAGCTAATTTTTTTGTATTTTTTAGTAGAGACGGGGTTTTACCGTGTTAGCCAGGATGGTCCCGATCTCCAGACCTCGTGATCCGCCCGCCTCGGCCTCCCGAAGTGCTGGGATTACAGGCGTGAGCCACCGTGCCCGGCCCAAGAAAATGTCCTTTAAAAATGTAATCTTGTTCCTAAAGGTTGGGTTTCATATTGCCTTAATTTGTTTCTTAACTGAATGCTGTAAGCAAGCCCTGATATTTGGGTTCTGAGTACCACAGAGTAGAAAAGCAGGGAGTCAGAAGGAGAGCACAGTATTTAGGAGTCCTGTAGCGCAGCCCCTTCTCTGGCAAGTGCAGGACAACTCAGTCTAAGTTGAACTGGAGTTGTGCTGTCCAATACGCCAGCCACCAGCCACACGTGGTCATGAGCACTTGAAATGTGACTAGTGCCACTGAGGAACTGAATTTAAAATTTTAGTTCATTTTAACTCTTGTAAAGTTAAATTTAAAAACGGAAGCAGCTCAAAATACTTTTCCACCAAGCATGACTTTATGGTGTCGGCAAGATGACATTTCCATTTAACTATTTCATCACATAAGATGTTATTGTCATTTTGCAGCAAGTGTTGAACACACACATGCTTTGAATTATTAGACATAAACACATCATGTCAGTGTAAGTTTAGTCCCCGTAAACAGATTGATTCAGCGTGATTTTTTTTTCTTTGTACTATATAACATTGTAATGTGCTTCCTTTAATATATGATGAAAACAGCATAACTTATGAGGATACTTATGTAAATCATAATTGATAATTAAATTAAAATTATTGTTTTAATTATAAATTATTAACTTAAGTTCTAACAAGTAAGTATAGACATGTTTGGAAATTTAGTGCTGTTGAAAAATTGAGGTGAGAATCACAAGCCAATTGTAGAACTGAGAAAATTAAGGTAAAACAGATTAGAGGAAGGAATATCACAAAACTCAGTAGGAATGTCAACTGCAATTTCCTGCAGAAGAACACAACAAAGCTGTTTGTTGGGTTGAAACATTTAAAGGTAATGAAGCAGACAATATAAAGAGATATTTTCAGCAAAAACAGTACATTTGAAAAGACATTTCTTCTCAACACTCAACACAAAAAGGTTGTTACTGGGAAATGTGGTTCCTAAAAAATTTAAAATTATACATGTGGTTGGCATTATCTATCTGCTGGATAGCACCATGATGCCAATCAATACTCAAGCTTCAAATATGTCCAGAATCAGTCCCATCATCATCATTATTACCGTATGATCATTACCTATCACCTCTCACTTGCTCTGTCACCACCTAATTGGTCGTGATGAACTAAAATTTAAAATCCACCAGTCACCACCTAACTGGTCTCCTGGATTTGATCCTGCCTCCTTGTCATCCCTTCTCTATGCAGCAGCCAGCGTGATCTTTTAGAAATGGAAATCAGATCTTAGTTTCATCAAACTTGGAAAATACACAAGTCTGCCACAAAGCCTACAAGGCCCTGCATTATCTGACCACTGTTGTCATGTCTAATCCCTTTTTTTACCCTCTCCCCACAACTGCCCTGGCTTTTCTTCTGTTTCTTGGACCATATCAAGCTTATTCCCACCTCAGGGCCTTCAAATTTGCTGTCCCCTGTGTCTGGAACACCTTTCCCCAGTTCCTTATATATTTGTTGATTAAACGAATGAATGGATGTAGACGGAGGGATGAATTAGATTAGACATTTGAGTGTCATCCAACATTCATCCATTCATCCATTTATTTCAGTGAACACACATCACTTAGTCCCTACTATTTGGGAGTTGAGAAGCCACATATTTTAAAAACCTTCTCTCTACAGAAAATAGGAAAGACATGTTTGTGTGTGTGTTCTCCTCTCCAAAATTTTAAGAAGACTCAATTTATCTACAATTAAGTCACTGTCGCAATTTTATGTTACGAGTATATTGAAAACAAAACAAAACAAAAACTAGGGCTCAACTTGATGATGTTGTAAGCATAATATAAAAAGTTAATGATATTAGGAGTTTCAACCTGGGTTGGAAACAGAAAGATAGAAATTCCAATTCAATCAATAGGATGGAAGAGGTCAGCATGGCAGATTCCTCTTGGGCAGGGGCTGTATCTTATTAAGTTTTCTATTCTCAGTGCCAAGTCCACAGTAAGAATTCAATAAATTCCTGCTAAATTGAAATCATCGCTTACAATAAGCCCTTAATAAGACTGTGAATTCCTTGAAGGCAGGTCTACACTGGTAGGTCTCTGCATCCTTGAGCCCTCTCTTATACCAGTGTCTCCATAACAGTTTATGTGCATCATGGCTAAAACCTTAAGCCTTAAACCTATCCGGAAAGTAACATAAGTAAGTGAAGTAGACCAGATGCAGACATCAGGGAATGATGGAGTTTGGAGGACTCAGGAGAACGCACTCCATCTACAGGGACACAATGTTTCTAGATCTGATTTTTTTTTTCCCTAAAGCCTGAAATTTTAGATTTTTATTTGAAACCTCCTGATTTTTAAACATTGGCAATTAATTCAGAATGTTCAAAAACACATTTCAGGACAAACAAATATGCAGGCCACATTTGGCCCACAGGGTGGTCCGATTGTGACCTCAGTGTCAAAAAAAGGAAGCAGGAAGAAACACTTTTTAAGCATCTACCCATGTAGCCCACACTGTCTAGGTGTTTTCCATGTTCCATGTCCTTGCATTGGCCTAACCTCCCTGAGGGGTGTATCTTTAGCTCTGTTTACAGAGGAGGACAATAGGGCTCAGAAGGGTTAAGTAGTTTGCCCAAGGTCTCAAAACCTAAGGACTGAAAGTCAAAGCAGGAGATCTTTTTACGTATTGTGCTGTCTTTTAATTACAGATACTAGGCCAAGTCTTAAGTAAGAAATAAACAATCAAACAAATAAGCAAACAAACAAAACAATTTCTTTACTAAGAGACCCACCAAATGAGCCTGATTTTAAGGTTGGGGTCCTCTTCGAAACATGAATACGAGCACAACCTGGGGAATGTTCTCCAAGGACAGACACATTCTTACATATACGAAGGTTCTGCTCCACTTTCCTGGAGCGTATAAGGACCAAGACTGTCCTTAAATATGAAATTGCATGTGTGGAAAAGGCCTGAGATGTGCTTGGCAGCTTGATCTTTCTGTATTTGGTTTGCAAAGGCTCATTTTCCAGACATGTGTTTTTGCTTAGAAACACACAGAGGTGGATAAATCCCTGGGTCGGCGTCCCCGGAGCCGCTCCATTAACTTTCTTGGCATGGCCTCACCAGTGAAGTCAACATGACTTAAGAGTTTATATAACATTTTATTAGGCTTCAATTCCATACTTTTCCTGAAGTTCAGTGTTCATGTGTTGGGTAGAAAATAAATGTTGCTCATAACTCAAAGACCAAAGTTCTCTAACTTTTAATTTGTTTTAAATTAACTTATTCAGCTAATTGTGATTTTAAGTAGGCAGGAGGGAGTTTTGAACACTCCTAAAGGAAAAAAATCTAATATATATGAATTACACACACCCACACACATACGTAGTTTGTATATATACACACACACATATATGAGTATATCTATGTATAATATATACATATATTATATATGTAACAAGGTAATTGGCGTTCTGAGAAAAGTGAGTGAACAGATATCCAAAGTTCAATAAGACAAAGAAAACAGAATTATTTTACCACAATAGGAGTCATGTGACTCTGGAGATCACATTTGACTGGCTTTGTCTTCTGACAAATATCTCTCTTTGTAATCCTTACGAAGGCTTTTGTAACTGTGGAGCTTTGTATTTCCCTTAAAGAAAAAGAAGAGTGCTACCAAAACACAATTAATTGAAAATGTACTATTCAGACAAAATCTTTAGACCAGTGGATGTCAGCAAGAGACTATTTTGCTCCCCAGGGTACAGTTAGCAATGTCTGGAGACATTTTTGGTTGTCATGACTTGAGGGACTGCTACTGGCATCTCAGGGGTAGATGTATACCACAACACACAGAGAAAGAATCACATAGAGATGCCCTAAAGATAAAGAGATAGTGCCTACATTTTTCATCTCAGAGGGAAAAGAAGGTATGTATTTCTTCTGGTTCTCTGATGCAGAATCATATTTTGCAGTTAGATATTGGCAATGCCTCTCACAATTGTAGAGAAGGCACAGAATTTGGGAAGGCTGAACACAAAACTCAAATTTTGTACCGGCCATCAAGTGGTCTTAGGCAAGGTTCATAGGCTCATTGAAACTTAATGTTCATACTTAGAAATAAGGGTAAAGGGGATGGTGATACCTGCTCGTCTGACCTCAGGAGATATTGAGAAAATCAAATCAGTTAATGACTAACAAGGTACACATAGATAACCACAACCACCACCCCCATCATCACCATCCAGGAGAATTGAAAATGTCCATATGGAAGTGGCATGGTTTCCTTTCTCATTCATTCATTTCTTCAGCAAACATTTACTGTGTGCCTACTACATGCCAGGCACCTTGCTAGGTTCTGGGGTCATAAAGATGAAGTAGACATCAAGACTTTATCTCCTTACTGCATTAATTTCTACTTTTCATCATCTTAATATTACTGCTCTACAGAACAAGAGAAATAGGTTTGGGGATAAATGACATCAACAATCCCTGGAATCCTTGTTTCAAAGTCTCTTTCATAGTCCGTGACCCCAGTGAAGAAGGACACTGTAAGATTAGGAGTGTCTGAGTACATATATTGGTCAGTGTTAGGAAAAGGGTTACATAAATCAGTTGGGGTGTGGCCCAGTCTAATTCAGCCTCAGGCCCACCCACTCCTAGAAATACCAGGAATGTAGGCATTGTCCTATGCAGACTAACGGGGAATACGTTCACATGAGAGCAAAACTACCAAAGATTTAAATTTAATTCCCTGAGGATTTGTCAGTAGACTTTTGATTATAAAGCCAAATTATACCCTGTTCTTTCCAATCTTTTTTCCAATACCCCAGAAATAATTACTTTCCCCCACCTCCCTACACTCACCCTGTCCCCTCATAGTACATTGTACAAGATTCATTACTGTGTGCAGGGTGTATGTGTCTACAAATGCAGGTGTATTTAATAAATCTGTCCCCACTGCTAGACAGTGAAATCAAGGAAAGAAAAGAAAGAAGCAAACAGTTTTGGCATAAAAAGACAGTCAAGCACTATGTACCAAGACATGCCAAGTACTATTACTTTGGCCCATGGCTTTCAACTTCAGAAATACAGCAGAACTTTCTGGAAAACTTTACAGAAGTACAGAGGGCATATAACTGGTTCAGAAATGGACTGAGAAGGTTAAATCCCATCTCAGCCACTTACTAGATATGGACCTTGGGGAAACTACTTAATCCCACCATGCTGCAGTTTCCTCATCTTCAGTGGGGATGATACAATTACCTACTTCATAGGGCTACTGTGAGAATTAAATGAGGTAATTTATGCAATACAGAACAGTGTTTGGTACCTACTAAGGTTTGCTGTGGCTATTAGTATGGCTATAACCATTTTTTTAACATTGTCCTCTTCATCAATATCATTACAGACATCTTTGGCCCAAGTTCAGATGTGTTCTACCAGTTTCAAGGACTTAGGGCCCAGGCATCAGTATTTTGAATGACTGAATGAATTGAAAATCACATGCAACAGAAGAGATCCAGAGGAAAAAGAGAGTAAAGAAGGAATGAGAGCCAGAAGCATTTAATTAAACCTGAGGAATTTATTACCAGTAAGAGCAGTCAGACTTTCTAGGAATTAGTGAGAGAGCACATGGAATCTTGTTCCCCAGGAACTTTAATTACTGGGGCAGGTAGCACTCGTTCTTCGAAGATCTCAGCACAGATTCTAGTCTTGAGCCAAAGGAAGTCTTTAATGACCACTTGGTCTCATTCTGGCATTCCAAGTATGTCTTTTCCCTTTCCATAGGGCACAGGGGAAAGAAAAGAGGGCAACTGATTGCCAGAAAACTCAGCATTAATTCTATGCAAATTCTCTTTGTAAATACCTTTCTGTTTACATTTTGCCTTTGAATAGCTTGGTTTCTACCCCACTCATGCCATTCCTCACCACAGTGCCCATTCCTTCAGTCCCTACTCATCAGACCCTGGCCCTTCCTCACATCCTACCTTGCCCTGGGAATTGGTATCTCATTGACTTTTGCTCCAAACCCAACACAGAAGATACTCAGTAGTCATTTGTTGAAAGATGAAAATAACTCAAACAAAGCTTAGTGCAGAAAGTAGCTAAAAAATAAATATTGGACATCAGCTTCTGAAATCCCTGTTCTCCCATTCCTAATTTTTGTAAAGTCCACCCTCCCCCAAACAGTGCCTTGCAAAAATTAATATTTGGTAAAAATATATCATCCAATCATATCAAACAGTGAGGAAGATTTTAAAGTTAAACTCATATATTGATATGGTTTGGCTGTGTCCCCACCCAAATCTCATCTTGAATTACAGCTCCCATAATCCTCATATATCACGGGAGGGACCCGGTGGGGCGTAATTGAATCGTGAGGCAAGTTTTGTGTGTGTGTGTGTGTGTGTGTGTGTGTGTGTGTGTGTGTGTGTGTGTGCTGTTCTCATGATAGTGAATAAGTCTCATGTGATCTGATGGTTTCATAAAGGGCAGTTCCCCTGAACATGCTCTCTTGCCTGCTGCCATGTAAGACGCGTCTTTGTTCCTCCTTTGACTTCCACCATGATTGTGAGGCCTCCCAAGCCATGTGGAAATGTGAGTCCATTAAACTTCTTTTTCCTTATAAATTACCCAGTCTCGGGGGCTTCTTCATTGTAATATGAAAATGGACGAATACATATATGTTATATAGTTTTATTTTCCTTGAAAAATAGAATCATTTGGAACATTATAATAACAAATGAATGAGAACACTCCTTCCCCGAAAATCTGCTACTGACTCTTGCAGGATCCTGAAAGAATCATAGAACCACTCCAAGTATTTGTTTCCTGGGGTCAAAGAATAAAGAAAACAAAGCTTTTCTTCTAGGGAGCTCAAAGCACTTCCTCTTGAATACTTTCTTTGGTTCTCACAGCTTTCCTAAAAGCATATGGGATTTTTCTGGGCACTAAGGTGCTAAATGGTTCACTCGAAAGTGAATTGGCAGTCAAAATGAAAGTCAGAAGAAGAAAGCCCTACTCTGACTTTTGTGGTGTGCTGGTAAATGTTTAACATTTGGTTCTCTAGAAACAAAAAAAAGCCCTGATTTATAGCACTTACCAATTTCTGTGGTGTAAATTCTCCCACCATGGCTGATTTCAAGCTATTAATTGGGACGTAACTGAGTATAGAGTTGGGAAGAGAGGCTCATAATTGGCGGCCATAAACAATCATGAAAGTTGGCTCCAGCACACCACTGCCTGACTTTTTCAACCCAAGAGTTCATCAGTTCCATAGATGTAAATGGTTGGTGACTCAGCCTCCTCTACATCACCTTTATGACAGGTGCAAATATAATTTGGATGGCTTTGTTTCAAAGCACAATGCATGTTTCCGTGAAGCTCCTTGAAGGCAAGATGGTAGCCTGTTTACCTTTGTGTCCTTGGTGTTGAGCACAGGGTAGCTAGTAAATAAACAGCTGCTTCTAAGGAAAGTATCTATTTGTAATCTAAGATCTTTTAGAATGAAAC
The DNA here is from genome assembly GCF_009828535.3 of Hylobates moloch. Lineage (NCBI taxonomy): Eukaryota > Metazoa > Chordata > Mammalia > Primates > Hylobatidae > Hylobates > Hylobates moloch. The sequence continues at coordinate 69,103,638 of NW_026652292.1, read as the reverse complement.
TTGCCTTGCTAGTTTCTCATTATCATAACTACATAGATAGATTCTAATTTATCCCATTTTGACCTGATACACAATCTAACCCTCCAAGACTGTCAAGTTGAAGGGAATAAATTCTCAGGCAATTCCAATGACTAGAATCTGTGTTTTAGGATTGCACAATTTCCTCTAGTGACAGCTATCATCCTGGAAAAGACAGTCCAAGTAATGACTACACATTAACACAAACTGATACAAGCTATTCACAATTTCCTCCCAGCATACTTGGCAGACAGCTAGAGGGTGGAGGGGCAAAGCAATGTTAAGTTTCAATAAAAGAGAGAGAGAAAAAAAGGGAATTAGAAAAGTTATGTTTTATAGTCTGAAAGTTTGTGTCCCCCAAAATTCATATCCTAACCCCCAAGATGATGGTATTAGGAGGCTGGGTCTTTAGGAGGTGATTAGGTCATGCAGCTGGAGTCTTCATGAATGAGACAAGAGCCCTTATTAAAGACGCTTCACAGATCTGCTTTGTGTCTTCCACCATGTAGAGACACAGAGAGAAGATACTGTCTGAACCAGGAAGCTGGCCCTCACTAGACACCTAATCTGCAGGTGCCTTGATCTTGGACTTTGCAGCCTCCAGAACTATAAGCAATAAAGTTCTGTTGTTTATAGGTCACCCAGTTTATAGTATTTTGTTATAGTAGCCTGAAGGGACGAAGACAATATGGAACACAAAATTTGCTCAGGGCAGGATGGCAGGGGTAGTAGGACACTTGACAGAGTCAGGAACACCAAAATGAAGATGTGGGTGGGAACTAAGACCCCAGTGTTGATCTGAACTGTGAAAGGGTTCTTGATTCTCCATTTAATTAGTTATCATGAGTCTGTTTGTTTTTAAATCAAAGAAGACCATCCAATAGCTTCATTACTTTTGTAAATGTGATTACTAAAAAAAACTCCCTATTAAAGTTTACATTCCTGGAGGACAAGCCTTCCCACAAGGCATAAAACAATGGATGGATCAATCTGAATTACCTTCCATTCTTTCCCCACCTTTCAGGTGCCTGCATTGTAATGAATCTGGAATAGGTGCACACTTGTACTCGCTGCATGTTTGGGGTGTCGGCTGGACACCAAGGCTTAGGAACCAGATGCATCAACCTTGGGTCAAGAGAACTGCAAGAGGGAGAGAGGGGATGAACAGAAAACACACAGGAACCTCCAAAGTTCCTATGGAAGGACAAATGTACTTTCTGCATTGGCTAGGCCTAACTAGGGTCTCCACTTTAAATATTTGCCAGGCCCAGATAATACAAAGCCACTCAGCCAAGTATGAACTACCCCATCATTTGCACCTCACCTACCTTAGACTCTGGCAAAGAGTGAAACAGCAGCTGTATGGGAGAGGAGGAAAAGAAGGTGAGCAGAAAAGAGTAAAAAGAATAGTGCTTTCCTTCCTCACTGCGGCCTCCAGTTTGGATCAGGTCTGGGCCACAGAGGAGGGAAGATATAACTCCAAAAGATCAAGTTTCATCAGTTCCCCAGAAGTAGATATTCTTTTTTTTCTCTTTTTCTGAGACAGAGTCTTGCTCTGTTGCCCAGGCTGGAGTGCAGTGGTGCAATTTTGGCTCATTGCAACCTCTGCCTCTTAGATTCAAATGATTCTCCTACCTCAGCCTCCTGAGTAATTGGGACTACAGTTGTGTGCCACCACGCTCGGCTAAGTTTTTGTATTTTTAGTAGAGATGGGGTTTCACCGTGTTAGCCAGGATGGTCTCGATCTCCTGACCTCATGATCTGCCCACCTCGGCCTCCCAAAGTGCTGGGATTACAGACGTGAGCCACCGTGCCCAGTCCGGAAGTAGATATTCTAGTTACTAAATTGAGACCTTGTTGGTATCTTAAAGTGGCTGAATCCTACCTGAGCATGAGCAGAAAAGATATGGCTAGCATTCTCCAGGACAGGGGGGAGAAAAACAGTTATAACAGGTTTCAATAGTAGCCCCTAAAAGATATGTTCATTTGGAACGTGTAAATGTGACCTTAAATGGAAAAAAAGGGGTGTCTGCAGATGTAATTAAGAATCAACATGAGATCATCCTGGACTGGGGCAGGCCCTAAATCTAATGCAAGTCCTTATAGGTGAAGAGAAGGGAAAACAGATAAAGACACAGGGAAGGAGGCCATGTGAAGAAGGAGGCAGAGATTGAAGTGATGCAGCTACAAGCCCTGGAATGTTGAAGATTGCCTACAACACAAGAAGCCAGAAGGGGGGCCTGGAACGATCTCCCTCAGAGCCCTCAGAAGGAAATAACCAACGCTGCCGACACCTTGATTTTAGTCTTCTGGCCTTCAGAATTGTGAGAGAGTACATTTCTGCGGTTTTAAGCAGCCTGGATTGTGGTACTTTGTTATAGCTGCGACATGAAACAGAAACTACCCCATAGAAACCTAAAGAGATGATAGAAAGCACAATAGGGCTGTGTTTTATCAAAATCCATAGGACAAGCTCGCACTGTTGTGCAGGTTACAGGTGTTTTTATTTTCCTTTCTCTGGCTCACACGGGAGCAATAATCAAGAGATGAAGCCTCACCAAGCTAGCTGTTGTCCCAGAGTGCTGCTCAAGGCAGAATCAGAAGGCAAAAAAAAGGCTACGCGGAGAAGAAAGGGAGCCTCGTGAGCCCGCAGCTGTCCTCCAAACTGCAACCTCACAACAGTAGTGACTCTTCCTTCATGCTCTATTTTCTGCCTCTGGAAGCAACCAGGCTGCTGTTGCATGTGGAATAAACATGAGCTTCCTGCCATCTAAACCAGTTACTTCTTTGCTGGTTCTTCGAGTCTTGCTTCATGTTAAAGAGAACCAGGGTTCCACCAGGCCTCTACTGCATGGGTGTCCATAGAAGCTTGGGTTTTATGCTGTTTGTGGCCTCGCCCCAGTTACCTACTGTGAGGTAACAGTTTTGTGGAGACAGGCCCTTGGAAAGAAAATTCAAAATATTTTGCAGAATCTAAAAAATGAAGAGAATCATGGTATTTGAATGACAACAAACTGGACGTGTGCCAGTCCAAAAGCGACAGTGCAGTTTTTCCCCCTTGACTAGATTTGGACAGAACAGGCAACAGTTGTTTTCTGACAGAGCTTCATTGTATTTTTTTAAAATGGAGGAAAACAGACAAAGAAAAAGACCTTATTCCTTCCACATTGGTTGGCTCAAGGAATTCCCTTTTGAACAGGGTGGGGGAATGGAAAGGTGAGGGTATGCAGAGGGTGATTAGTTAACCTCCTGAATATTATGTCTATCTGCTGGATTAAGTTCATCACTGCAGAGCGCCTGGGACTGTCAAGGGCCACCTGAACCTTAAATATTTATTTAAGAGGATAAAGGGATGCACAGAGAGTGTGTGTGATTTGCCAAATGACACACAGAGACGGGGAGAAGACTCCTCTTCCATCTCTAGGCCTGGCACTGCTGACTGTTCTCAAAAGATCTTGAACTAGTATCTTCCAGAACCAAGGAAAGGTATTTTCATCACACCCTGGGGTCTCTCAATGTTTCCTGAGCTTCAGACAGTGAGAAGGGGAAGGAAGTTAGCGTGTGCAGAGTCCTTGCCGTGCACGGAGCCCTGGGTGACATTCTTTACCTGGGATGTTCTACACCATCCTCCTGACAAGCCCACGGGCAATGTGCCATTATCATTTTCATTTTAGGGCTGAGGAAGCTGAGGTCTAGAGGTGGGACAATTTGGCTAGTTTCTAGCAGACCTGGGAGCTCCTGATTCTCCATTTGATGCTCCTGCTACACCTGTTGTTTCCACCCACTGCAACACAGGAGAAGGCAGCAGTCAAAGAAAAACGCAAAAAACCAGGCAGAGCTCCAAACTCCAAATGCATGCAACTCACAGAATCTCAGTTTCGCTCATCTGCAAGGCTGACTCATGGATGGCAACAGGTTTACTCACGGGGAGCAACTGCATAGACAGACAGGTTGAGAAGGATTCAGAGGCACGCTCAGGCCTGGAGAAAAGGATCGCTGGGATCAATTAGCAACTTCTGCCTGAATAGGTTGAGGCACCAGATGTGCCTGCACCTCACACAGCTGTCCCTAGACTGGCCTCAGGCTTGGCATGCTCTGTGCACTTGTATGTTATGGAAGGCCATGGCATGGCATGTGTGGCCAATCACCTTCCCTCTCACCCTGGTCCTCTGCTCACCTTCCACGATCACCACAAACTCTCATCCCAGACAAGAATATCCTGTATAACAGAATTATTTAAATACAGGCTGGGATCCAATAGAGTTCATGAATCCAAATTACTGGGTCAAGACCAACATCTTTAAAAAAATGAAATGAACAATTTAAATAGAGTAGAATAGAAAGTTAAAATGCATTTCATATGATAAAGGGATAGTTTCATAAATTTTTAATCAGAAATATATGATAAATATATATACACACACACACACATGTACTGGGTCACTTGTAAAACATGTTTATTACTGTGGGTCATGGTCAAAATGGCTTGAAAAACACTTTGGTGAAGTGTTGGTTCCAGGAGAACCCAGACCCCGGATGGACACAGTCACTGCTCTGAAACTGCCTGTTCCCCTCCTGGATGAGGAGCTTAGCCTAAAGAAACTCCTGATTTGGCTGGCGTTCTGCCCTCTGTGGCAACATAGCACAAGGTGAATCCCTCTCCGTGATAGCTCTCAGTCTCTTCAAATCCTTCTGTCTCCCAAGCTAAGCCTCTTCCCTTCTTTTACATTTCTCTCCTCTGTGCAGGGACATTTCTAGACCACCAAGTTTCTGTGCACATGCCATGAAGGCCACTACACTTTGGTTTTCTAACATCCCTCCAGCATTTTTCTTTAATGAAATACTTTCACAAATAAGAAGCATAAAAGCCATATTATCCTGAGCCCTCACTACATGCCAGGCACTGTACTAATTACATTGCATGTTCCATCACTCCAGATTCTTTAGAGCAAGTGATAGAAGCATAAATCAAAACAGCCTCAGCAGAGATGTATTTTCTCATGCAACTGAAAATGCAAGAGATTTAGGTGCAGTTAGATGCAAAGAGAGTCATTACAGCTCTGTCTTCTTTGTTACCTGTCTCACCTCTGGCTTAGTTCATTTTGGCCTCCGCTAAGGCTGACTCCCCCAGTGCTCAAGACCTACATTCTAGCTCCCCATTTGGAGCGGAAAAAGAGCTTCTCTTTTCCAATAGCTCCTGCTACAGTGTGGATATGGTTCCCACTGGTCTGGCTTGGGTCACATGCTCATCTCTATACTAGGAAATGGGGTCAATCCCCCTGAGCTTCACAGACTGAGCATAAGCTTAGGTGGTGCTCAGAGGAAAACTAAGAACGGGGAGCTGTTACCAGAAAGGGGAGAATGAATATTGAGCAACTAAAGCAAGAATAATCTACCAGGGACCTCAGAATATTGTAAGCAAGATATTATTCTTAGATGTGGAACTGAAGGTCAGAATGATTATGTAATTTGACCATGACCTCATAGTCAAGAGGTGATAGAAGTGGGACTCCAGATCAGAATTCCCAGTTCTTGTTCCTTGCCTTATGCTATGCTGTTCTGCCTGCACTACCCTCCTGGCTGCCCATTGGTTTGGGCTGTGAGTATCAGTTCCCTTCATCTCAGCTCCACACAGACAGGTACAGCTGCCTCTGGAGAAGCCAGGTCACATGGCTGATTCAGTCCACTAAAATCTGGACCCTGATTTTTAATCAAGTTCTTCCAGCCTAAACCCTTGTTGACTATTTTCTAAAAGATGAATGGAGGAGTCTACCTTTATCCCTTTATACTTAAAAAGCATCTCATATATGTTGACAAATAAAGTAATATATTTTGATCTTTACATGGACCCACAGAGGAAGGTTAAGAATAGTCTCTATTTTATGGAAAACACGTGTGAGTCAGAAAGGTGAAGTTACTTGAGTAATTTGTCTAAGGTCACATAGTAATTAGTGACAGAGCCAGAATTCTAATCCAGCTAGTCACACAATTTCTAATATATAAAACCTAAGCTTGTCCTGTTCCATGGAGAGCTTAATGAACCTTCACTTTCCTCATTCACATTTCATCCAGCCCTCTTTCCCAAATTTTTGTCACTGCCAGTGTAATCCCTCTGCCTGTGTTTTGATCTAAATCAGAGATCAGCAAACTCGTTGGAGGTCTATCTCATTGGACTGGTCCCTTGCCTGGTTTTACAAATAAAGTTTTATTGGAACATAGCCATGCACATTTATTGAAAAATAATCCATGGCTGCTTTCATGCTACAATGCTAGAGTTGGGTAATTGTGAGAGAAATCTAAGGGTCTCCAAACCTAAAATATTTTCTGTCTGATCCTTCATAGAAAAGTTTGCCAACCTCTGATCTAAATCATTGATGAAGAGCTGAACCAAACATAGAGATCTACTCTGCTGCCTAACACTCGAAACCTTTGTCAGGCGGCCAGTGATCAGCACTCCTTGTATTCAGTCCTCATGTAGAACCAGTACGCAAGGACAGTCTACTGGTGCAAGCCAATCTAAGTAGGTCGCTTAGATATTTGGTACCTACCTTTGGTAGATATAGGTACCAAATATCTATCACTTCCTTCTGCTTCTGAAGGAATCTCTTTCCTCCTTTCTATGAATGTCCTATTTCAGAGGCTGAGTGCTGCGTTTATTCACAAACAAATATTAAGTCCCCACCACTGGGGTCATTGCTGGACACTAGGCAACACTTCTCAAGGATGATGCCCTAACACTTTGGCCACAAAGTGATCTGTGAAGCATTTACAGTCAACACACTAATAACAATAGTTAAGTTCCAAAGTTTAGAACTAGTTATTAAATAAGTTTAAAAAACCAGAGTCAATTCAAGTTCACAATAAAACATGACACAATGCATAGAAACAGTTAAGGACCACAGGGTTAAACCAAATCTGCCTCAGTTTATTCTGCCTGCATGGCCTTGGGCAAATTACTTAACTATCCTATGCTTTAATATCCTCACCTATAAAATGGGGATAATAATAGTACTTGTCTGAAAAAGGTTTTGTGGTGGTTGAATTAGTTAAAATATACATTGCTCATAAGAGAAGGCTTGACATGTAATAAGGGGTATATGAATTAGCTATTGTTATTTATTGAGTGTTTACAATATGCAGTTGCATGCTAAGAGCCTTGCATGGATTATCTTGAACCTGTAACCCTGCCACTGTCACCTGACTTATGATCTGCTTCTACATAAGAAAGAAGGAATTAGTTACAGCTGGTGTGTGGGGAACTGTAGAACCCACAGCCTGTCTTATCTGTGCCATATTCAGAAATAGATCTTTAACTGGATGATATTATTACTCAAGTGCTTGGAAGAAAATTCTTTTTAAAATAGCACATACAAAAAAAAAAGTGCTTAGAGCTTAAATCCAATTTGTTTAACTCCCTCTTAAAATTTGGAAGTGGGCGGGGGTATTAAAATCTAGGTGTATCCTTGAGAATACTTCAACCATGTGAGCATCATTCGTCAAGTGTATCCTGGAAGAATAATCCTTGCAAATCTCTATTCTGGGATACTTAGAATCACATTTCCCTTTCAGTCCGTCATGAGTTTCTTCATGTGTAAAAAGCTAGTCTCCCAGGTTTGTTGTGAGGGTAAAATAAGATACTCCATGTAAAAAACTGTTTCATGCAGTCTCTGGCTCCTGATGTGTAGGCTACTGTCACCCCCAGAAACCTCAGCCTACCTGCCTTTATCCCTCCAGGTCCCTACTGTCTCAGCAGTCAGAGGCCAAGCCTGGTCCAGTCCAGCAGCTCAGCCAATTCCCCAGAGAGTGAAACAAACCAACAATTAGAATCCTGGGCTTAGAATGTGCAAATGAATGAGCCTCTGATGCCAGCATTGATGGGAACTTGGACATAGAACTCAGACCGTTCGGAGTCAGAAGGGGCCAGGTAGGTGGATCATGGAGTCCCTTACTCTGGGCTGGGTCCATGCCATTGCAAAGTCTGCAATAGCTTGGGGGTCCTGACAAAGCCAAACAATGCCACCACATCTCATTAACCATCCACTGAGAGCTCCTCCACAAGCAGCTGGGTGACTGGGGCTGTAATGAAATTACACTGTCCAGGCAAAAGAAGTAATAGTTGCTTTCCACACAGAATGAAAGTGGGCTGCAGCTGAATTGGCTTCATTTTAATGATTCACCAATTTATTCATCTCAGCAGGAAAAATGCTGGCTGGAGTCCATTGGGATGCAATTTCCAGAGCTGCCTCCTGGCTCCCTGGAGAGGTGCATGGAGAAGATTTAGACTCCAGTGACAAAACACACCTGAATAACAACAGCAACCAAGACCCTTTACTGAGCACTTACCGGGTGCCTTAAAGATGTTTCCTCATTCATTACTTGGAGCAACACCCTGTGAGGGAGGTGTGACTATCATCCCCATTTTCATTGCTGAGAAAACCAAGTCTCAGAGACAGTAACCAACTCACTGAAGGTCACACAGCGTGTGAGTGGCAGAAATCTATTAGAAGCCAATTCAGCTTGGATTCAGAGCCTGCAAGTCTAACCCCTAACTCTACTGATTCCCAGGATGCAGATGTCTCCAATACCCACATTCTCTTATGGCTAGGTTGCAGGAAGGGAACAGATGGGAAAAAAGCTGGAGAGGAGCTGCTGAAAGTTCATCGGCACCATCTCAGCCAAGGATGGGTTCAGAAAACCAAGCCCTAGCTCAACCCTTGCCCAGAGAGGCAAGAGTTAAATGGGAACTGAGCCCTTACTTTCTTGTGTTCTAGTTTCTTTTTTAAACTATATTACTGGGAAAGACTACAAGACTTTCTTGCTCCTTATTAAAAACAGAAAATCTGTTTAGGCAGCAGCTACAGCACAAAGGCAGATAGATATACTATAGGCAAAAAAGAGCCAAACTACAGGCAGGCCAACATCAATGGAAACAGGGCCTGCGGATGTCTAATTAAACACAGTGCCTCTCTCAGGTCAGGAAAATCACAAACAACAGCAATCCTCTTTCCCTGCAGTAACACTGAGAGAATGTTTTCTTCAAGGGAAGAGAAGAACTGCTTGCGTGCCTGCCTGCCTGCCTTCTTTCCTTCCTTCCTTCCTTTCCTCCCTCCCTCCATTTCTTCCATCCTTCCTTCTGTCCTTCCTTCCTTCCTTTTTTTCCTTCCCCCTCTCCTTCCTTATCTTTTTTCTCTTCCTTCTCGCTTCTCTCCCTCCTTCTCTCTTTTTCCTTCCCCCCTCCCTCCATCCTTTCCTTCTTTCCCTTCCTTTCTTTCTTCTTTCTCTCTCGTTCCTTCTCTCTTTCTTTCCCCCATACTCCCTCCATCCTTCTTTTCTTTCAGCAGCTCATTGAAGATTCTGGTTTGTGACCAATGGGACTGTAATTCTGAAAGAGAGTGGTAATTATTGTGCTTTTTCTTTTCAGGGAAAGGGGCATGAATCCACTTCACAAGAGATATCTCTGCTAAAAATCTAGGAATAGAAAGTTGTTTATATTGATCTGACTGTAACATCAGCCGGACATCTTACCTTCAAGGGTTTCCAGGTCTCCAGATTATCAATATGCACACACTAGACTGAGACTATGTTCAAAACACTGTGGAACTGAATCCCTAATTGTTGACTAAATGAATACTTATTAGAAGTAGTAGAACTCCAAAGTCAAGGTTATTCCTGCTGCTTCAGTGTTTGATCTTGGAGGTGGGATTGTGTGTCACTTTTAAAATGGGTCACAATGGGGAAAAGGCTTAGGTCTTCTCACAGTGCTTCATTTAGGCCCTCTGTCTAAGAACACATTTTCGCTAGCTCTGAAAATTGTTCCATCAGATTTGAGGAACTGTCAAATTTTGGAACAGGGCTTAAAGTTAGGACAGCACCCTTCTCCATGCTATTATAATAAGTGTCTCCTGGCATTTCTTTTGCCTCCCAGGGAACAATTGGCAATGTCTAGAGACATTTTTGGTTGCCACAATTGATGGGGTGCTACTGGCATATAGTACGTAGAAGCCAGAGATGCTGCGAAACATCCTACAAGGCACAGGACAGCACCTACCGCAACAAAAAACTATCCAGTCCAGAATACTACATGCCAGGGTTGGGAAAGCATGGGCTACCCTGCTCTGAGATGCTTGTTGAAAAGGTGGGGATATAAATATCAAAATGAGAACATTTCTCCCTCTGTTATGTTTCTTCTCCACTATCAAAAGACCCATTAAATTCTGTGGGATATCTGTGCCCCGAGCACTGAGAGAGCCCATGGGGAAATTTGAGCAAAGATCAATAATAATCATAATGGGAACAACTCGCATTTGTATATCGCCTTAGTGTTTACCAAGTGCTCTCTTATACGTTAACGCAACTGAAGCTGTGCTGGGGAAGGAAGTTGGAAAGATTTCCCTGAGAATATTTCCCATTTTACGCGTTTCCAGAATTAACACCTTAAAACAAATTAGAAATAGATTAAATGAGGTACCTTTGGTCAAACAGAAAAGCAATTACATGATAGGAAATTGTAATAATCCATCACAGGCATCTGGTTCTGAATCCCAGAACTGGTTGCAGTTTCCTCTGGCATCTGCCGCTGAATGCACAACTGCAAAAAGACAGGGCTCTTTGTCTCTGAGATGCAGAGATAAGAGCAGTTGCCCTGGAGGAGGTGTTAGAAGCAGGGAACCAAGCTTTCTCAGCGATAATTCAGGAGCACCCATCATTCATTGAGTGTCCATGTATTGGGCTCTATGTGGCCTACAGGGTGGATGCTTCCATGCTTATTGTAAGTTCATTTCTGAGCATCATATTTTTAAAAGGTGAGGATTATTAATTACTTGCGTGTGATGGCTAAGGAAACTGAGAAGTTATACAACTGCCTCAGAGAAAACAGCTAAGGACAACTGGTAAGCCAGGATTCAAACACTGGTCTGTCTGCTCCCCAGTGTATGCATTTTCTATTACATCAGTTGGGATCTATGAATACATGCTGCCTGGCACCAAGAAGGCACTGAGTAAACTTGTTAATGTCATTTTGAGAGAAGAAAAATAAAGAAAGAAAAATCTACTGACAGCACACACACACACACACACACACACACACACACACACACACACACACACACACACACACACACACACACACACACACACACACACACACACACAGACACCCCTCTCTTCTTTGGTGAATTTCCCACCAATGTTAAGGGCGTATACTTGGCTTCTGTTCTTTTTCAAAACTATTATACCAAAATAGCTGCTTTATTATCTAGGAACCTGAAAACGAATTACCTATTTGCTCATGTTTACATACATGGAAGCTCTGTGAACACTGGGATATTCAAATTTTTACCTCATGTATGCAAATCTCAATATTTTCACTGCACCTTCGCAGTATCTTAGATGCAATCATTTATTTTTTAAAAACTTTTATTTTGAGATAATGGTAGGTTTATATGTGGCTGCAAGAAATGATGCAGAAGGGTCTCAAACACCTTCCACTCAGCTTTCCCCAATGGCAACATCTTTCATGACTATAGTACAAGATGACAACCAAGGAATTGCCATTGGCATCCATCACACCTGACTTAATTCAGATTTCACCAGTTTTCTGTCCACTCGTTTGAGTATGTGTTTAATTCTATGCAATTTTATCACATGCGCACTTATTTTATTTTATGGCATGATATGTCCTCATGTGACTTCAATATAAATCAAAATACAAAACAGTAATAAAATGCATCTCTAATGTAGACACAGCACTTCAATTGATTCATTGAGGGTCATCTCTATGCCAGCCACTTTTATTAAAAAAAAGAAAGAAACAGAAAGAATACACAGCCCCTGCTGTCGTAGAACTTGTAATCTCATGGGAAAGGCAGGAATATAGATAATCATAGGACCAAAATGGATACAAAACGAAAAAAACACCCTCTTAATTAGTTGCAAAAATAATCAAGATAAATAAAATTATGTATTTTGGTGCTTATTATGTTGGCCTTGATCCCAAAGTCACTCATACCTTTAACACTATGTCTTAATATATTAATAGCACTCATGTAACATATATTAAACAGTTTAAAATATTAGCTTTAATGATCTATCAATATGCTGTCTGTGTATCTTTTCCCATTGCAACAATTCAATTCAATGTGTTGAAACATAAAAATAAATCAACTTCAGTGTTGATTTATTCATGGATAGATTTCCCCATTTCTTTATTATAAGATTACATGGAATTCCACTAAATGACATATATCTGTTTGTGCTTGATTAAACAAAAGCACTGGTCAGAGGAAGAGGGAATATTTGGCATATTGGTAGGTGCCCTTTAAGCTTTTATAAATAATAGTAACAGTGCTTCATACCCACATGAAGGCCTCTATTGGGAGAAGCCAGAAAAAATGTTTTATAACTGACTGATGTCATGTCTGAACACCTGACACACTCAATTTCCCACCGCAGGGCCTGGAGGAGAGGTTGTGTGTGTGCGTGCGTTTGTGTGTTAAACCACTTCACATACAGCTGAATCTAAATGAATTTCTTCTTTGTTGCTACACCTACCCCACTTTGTCCTGGAGTATGTTTCTAACTTAGTGTTCAGGAACCATGTGAAAATTCTGGAAGATGTTGATGGAAAAAGAATAAGACAGCAAAGAATTCTGTCTCTGTGTCTACTCCAGCTCCATTATTGCTAGAAAGTGGAAAGCTAATCCAATGCAGCTGTGACTGTGAAGGCTCTGAGGTATCTTAAGGGGAAGCCCCTTCGCCTAGATCACGGCACACCCTGGGGACCTGGCCTGGATTAAGGCATCCATTATTGAGTTCCCGCTCTGTGCAAGGCACAATGTCAAGTGCTGTGAGGAATTACACAGAAGAGGAAAAAATCTATCAACCAGTAAGCAATATTCACCACCGACTACAAACAGGGCAATGTACTAACTTCTGACAATACAAACAGCTCTATGAAATCATCTCAACCTTTGAGAAAAGTACAGTCCAAATGAGAACTCAGGAATGATACACATTTCAAGGGTGATATAAGAATGGCACACTTGCTTTCAGAAACAAAACAAACCAAAACATATGGTGTAAGCTATAAATACTGTAGGAATACCAAAAAGAAAGGAGGAAAATGAGATCCAAGTCAAGGAAGAATTCTTGGACAAGGTGGAGTGTGAGTTTAGGCATTGAAGATGAGTAAGATTTGCATGCATGGGAGAGTAGGGCAAAGGGCAGAGGTGGGAACAGTCAGGTGCCAGATGGTGAGGCCAGAACAGAGACCCTGCTTTTTGGTAATTGAGTCAAACAAGTTGAGATTGGATTCTTGGCCCCTCGCTTAATAGCAGTGAATTTGAGAAAGTCCCTTAACCTCTTTGAACCTCAGTTCCCTTAAGTGGGGAGAGGATAGTTAAGTGGGGAGAGGATCGCGCCTATGTGTTAGAGTTACGGTGTGAATATCTGTGAAGTTCTTAACATGGCCAATCAGCACTGAAGGAAAATAGTCATGGGGCATTGGGGAGGAAAAGGATGAATGGATAACAGAAGGATGAACAGAGTTCAGGGTGGCCTGAAGCCAGCCAGAAGAGTTAGCTTCTTTCCCAAGCTGTCAAGGGTCTTCTGAGCTTACCTAACAAAAGCAAAACAAATAAGCATATGTGCATAAAATATGTTAACAAATAAAAATGTATTCGCAATCAACAAAAGGTAAGGGAGAAAAGCGCTGAAGTATGTGGTTAAGAATTGCAAAGGAGAAATGGCAAGAGGGATGACTGGATTGGGCGGGAAAGGTGACCCGAGGTAGGTAACACTCATCAGGCAGAAGAACTGGATTACAATCCACATCCCCCACATTCAGAGCTTCAACCTAGCAGCACGGCTCTGCTGATCTCCTGTTAGACAAGACCCCTCCTTGGGAAAGGATCCAATAGCTTACTAATCTGAGATTCTAGTCAATTCCATATAACTCCAGAATATGTATTGTTTTTAGATCAAATATCTTGTTCCATGCAATTAAGGCACTCATGTAATTTATTGTCTTAACTGGGAGAGTTTTGTTCTGACAAATGCTAAACCAGATGGGCTGCCAGGAAAATGGATATAAACTGAAACTGTTCAGCTAAGCCAGGACATGTGTTTTCATTTCATACAATCCACACAAATAATATTCAATTTCTGCATGTTAGTCTATTAAGAAACACTGGGAAATGGCTAGACCTATTTTTACCAAAGTTGGAACTGCCTGAATTAGAATATTGGTTTCTGCAAAATTTACACTGAAGGGCCTGAGAGACACCTAAGTGTGTAGACCGTCTTTCTCTGCAGCATCTGAAACTTGATTATGAGAGGTATTGGTGACTTCCATTTGAAAGGATGTTCCCGTTGTCTTAGGACCAGGAATAGATAGAGAAAGCAAACAACGATTTCAAAGATCAACCCCAAATCAGAAGCACCAAGGACAGATTGGCCAACCCTACCAAGCAATGGCAGTGGGAGGCATAGCAAGCTGTTTCTTGATTACAAAGCATTTAGGACAAATAGTTGTAGGACTTATCTTTTTCACAGTAACACAGTAAAGGTAAAGGTCAACTCAAGAGTTATTAGTTGTTAAACAATTATTTTGTACCAGGCCCACTGATAAATTCTTTTCTTTTTTATCAGCTATATTGAAGTACAATTGACATACATTAGACTGGACATACTGATTTTCGAGTATTCTTACTCCTAGTTGGTCATCAAGTGTCTGATTTATGTGTGTCTCAGTCATGGACAAGCAAAATGTAGTGTTGGGGACTAGTGTGGTTTCAGGGGTGCAGCGGGGACCTTGCCCAGAGCCTTGGGATTCTAAGTGGAGTGAGCTTTCCTAGTAACACTCAGGGCTACTCTTGGGCCTCCTCCTCTTTACCCCAAGAAATGTGGAATCAGCTATTTGATAAATTCTAGAGGAATTACTAAGAAAATCCAGCTTGGTTTTATTCTCTCTTCTTTGGGAGAGATCTGTCTGCAGAAAGGATTCATTCTCTTCTCCATACATCTTGATATGTGGTATACAAGGGCAGGTCCTGGAGGCAGATGCAAGGTGTGTTACCCCAGCTCATGACAGGGTGAGAAAATGGTCTTCTCTGCAACCCCATAAGGGAAATCTCACTTAATCCACTTGTCTAACAACCTATTTTCCCACCTAGACTTCACCTCTATAAAGAAAATTTTCTATTTCTACCTGATTGAGTCCTTTAATTTTCAAACAAATATAGGCATGAAGGGTGATATTTATCATGCTTTCTCAAGTCTCAACAATAGGGAACCTAAGAAATACAAAACAAAGTCCCTGACCTCATTGCTAGGTTATAGAGACAAATCATATATACACAAATTAACTGAGAATATGTAAAATATGAAATTGTTATTAATGCCTTCTAATAATATAAACGGTGCAAATGTAATCTTTTTAGCTTTCAATTTTCATCCTTTTTATTCATATGTGCAAGAACTAAAGGATAGTGTATAAAAATAAACCAATTTTATCAGTGACTGTGAATGAATGATTCTTTTAATTTTTGATGTGATGTCAGTGTATAAAGAAAGGGAATAACAAAAAGTGAGAGAAGAAAGGAGGAGGAGAGGGAGGAAGGAAGGAAGGAGGGAGGGAGGAAGGAAGGAAAGCAAGAAGGCAGGAAGGAAGGGAGGAAACCTTTTCTGAGTTGAGAGTAAAATAATAAATGACAATGATAGTGATGAGTGCTAACGTTTTTCTAGCATTTACTATGGGCCAGGCAATAATCCTTTACCTATATTAACTCATTGAATCCTCACAACAACCCTATGAAGTGGGTACTACTGTTGTTACTCTCATTTCAAAGGTCAGGAAAATGAGGCAAAGTTAAGTGACCTGATCACAATGGCATGATCTATAAGAAACAGGAGGGGGAGAGGGGAGGGACAGCATTAGGAGATATACCTAATGCTAAATGACGAGTTAATGGGTGCAGCTCACCAACATGGCACACGTGTGCATATGTAACAAACCTGCACGTTGTGCACATGTACCCTAAAACTTAAAGTATAATAATTAAAAAAAAAAAAGAAAGAAAGAAACAGGAGCAGACGTGGGATTTGAATGTCTGTGAACTGCCTTCAGTGCTTAACATTACGCTCCATAGCTGCTGGTGATGGGCACTGAGAGTGGGTGGTCAGGGAAGGCTCTGAGGAGAAAATGGCGGGGGCAGGGGATGAGAGTGTTCGTAACGGAGTAGCTGATGTGACTAAAGGCCAGAGGTGAGGGTGGGCAAGGGGCCTTCATCAGGAATGCCAGGTGCCAGCCCGGCCAGAGCAGAGGGTCACTGCAGGGAGACTGGATGTAGCTCAGGCGCTTATGTCTCTCCATTTCTGCAGGAAAGATTGTCCCTTTCTGCTCAGAACATCTTTCTCTTCTCCCTTTTCCTAAATGAAACTAATTTCAGCTCTCACTGTCTGTTATAGATGGAATCTTTATATGCCCCCCCCCCAAGTTCCTGTGTTGAAGCCCTAATCCCCAGTGCAACGGTATTTGGAGATGGGACCTTTGGGGGGTGATTAGATCATGAAGGCGGAACCCTCGTGAATAGGATTAGTGCCCACATAAGAAGACAGGCAAGAGAGATGATCTCTCTCTGTCATGCTGGGATACAGCAAGAAGGCATCCTTCTGAAAATCCTTGCCAGGAACCAAATGAGCCAGCATCTTAATGCTGGACTTCTCCACTTTCAGAACTTTGAAGAATATTTTTCAGTTGTTTAAATCTCCCAGTTTATGGTGTTCTGGGTATAGCAATGCAAACGAAGACACCTTTCTCTAGACTCAGTGAAGTGGAAGTAGGGAAACACGGTCTGCTTCAGCCTGCTCTTTTGTTTACCAACTGCATCTCAAGACCACCTCTGGCAATGAGCATAAGTGCTTGTCTTCTTAGTAGCATTCACTTCTTTCCTTTTGGTTATCCACATTTTCTAAATTTCACATTTCTTTTGTAATAAGAAAAAATAAAGCTATTTTAAATATATTTATATTTTTTCACAGAAAGAGAACTGGAATAAACAAATGGGAAGACAAAAAAAACTCACTATGTGAGATATTAATAGTAAAATAATCACCATTTACAGGGTCCTTATGGTATGCAGGGAACTGCACTGAGGACTTACTTATCTCATTTACTCCCCTTACAAAGATCCCCTGGAAAAACATTCCCTCTAGTTTAAAGATGAGAATATTGAGGCTCAGAAAAGCTAAGTGGCATGCCCAGTGCCACACAGCAAGTAAGTATAGAAGCATGGGTTTCAGTCCTGGTCTGTCCAACTCCAAAGCCACGCTCATATTCACTGTTGTATTCAGAGCCTTTCTCTACTTTTTAAATAACCTGCACAGTATATAGAACTGGGGGAAAGAAAAATGAAAATGAGAGCAAAACCAAACAACAAACAAGAACCCTCCTACAATGCAACATGTCTGAATTCTCTTAAGTCTTCAGAATTAATTGTCTGTGATACTTACACAACCAAAGAAAGAAAGAAACACCCACCCACAAGTCAATTAAGTAGTAAATCTGGAAATTTACCATTAAGATGAAAAGTCACAAGAAAATAGGATTGTGGTAGGCAAAATTCAAAGATGCACCTCAGGACTACTGGCCCTTGGTTATTCAATATAATACAAATCTAGGTACTGCTATAAAGAGATTTTACAGATGTAAATGAAATCCCAAATCAGCAGTCCTCGAAATACGGAAATTTTTGAAGTGGGAAATGTAAAAGGACCAATTACATGAACCCTTTAAAAACAGAGTTTTCTCTGGCTGGTTGTAGAAGAGGAAATCAGAGAGATTTTAAATGTTCAAGGGATTCAATTTGAAAGAGGTTTTCCCTGACTGGATAAAGGGGATGTGGGTGACCCCAAAAGCTGAGAGGTGTCCCTGGCCAACAACCAGCAAGAAATTGGAGATTTAGCCCTATAACCGTAGGAAATTGAATTCTTCAAACAATCTGAATGAGCTTGGAAGTAAAATATCCCCAAGACCCATCCTACAGATAAGAGCCCAACCCAGCTGAAACCATGACTTGGGCCTTGTGAGAACCTAAACCGAGAAAATAGTTGAGCCCGTTTGGACTTCTGACCTATAAAACTGAAAGACAATACCTAGGTGTTACATCAAACCATTAGGCTTGTTATAATTTGTCACATAGCAATAAGAATGAATTCAATAATGTTGCTGTAGGATACAGCAAATTATTGGATTGTATTCCATTCTTTTTTTTTTTTTTTTTTTTTTTTTCAGACAGTCTCGCTCTGTCACCCAGGCTGGAGTGCAATGATGCAATCTCAGCTCACTGCAACCTCCGCCTCCCAGGTTCACGCCATTCTCCTGCCTCAGCCTCCCGAGTAGCTGGGACTACAGACTCCTACCACCACACCTGGCTCATTTTTTGTATTTTTAGTAGAGACGGAGTTTCACCGTGTTAGCCAGGGTGGTCTGGATCTTCTGACCTCATGATCTGCCCGCCTTGGCCTCCCAAAATGCTGGGATTACAGGCGTGAGCGACCGCGCCTGGCCTCTATTCTTCATTTTAACAACATATATTGATTCCAGTTCTGCAACTTGAGAGCTGGAGAAATCTCTTCTACTTTTAGTGGCATTAAGTTAAACCACCAAGAGACAGAGGATGGGTGCTTATTTATAAATGAAGATTTACAGTAAAATGCAGAACTAACTGATTTTCCAGGTGACTATGTACCTTTAAAAATTAATATCATTTTGAACATTGCTCATCATCATGTTTATTTTATATAGACAGAGAGAAGATAATTGTTTAAGATAGTTGATGGATTTGAGTCTTAAATTAGTAAAAAGCACATGTTCTCACACTGTAATAATTTTAATCTGTCAGGAAAAAAGCAAAGCCTTAGAAACAAGTCAAAAAGTAACTAGTAAAAATTTAAAAATTCCAATTTAGATTCTGTCAGCCATAAAAAGCAGTTTATTTTATTTCTCTGAGGACAAGGATTATTAGAGATGGAAAAATAAGTAGAATAATGCCTGAAGGAAGTGGAGAGACCAGGCATCGTCAGCTGGCTCCTCCCTCATTTACCAACTGAACGCTCTGCCTCCTCACAGACCATTGAGCCTCAACACAAGGTGGCTGTGACAATGACCAATGATAGTTCATAAAGCACTTAGAATAATGACAAATATTGTTAGATACCCAGTAAATGCTTATTCTCACCCTTCTGAACTATCCACCAGTTAGTTAGTTGGGAATGCTGCCTTCCCACGCCTGACGTTTCTTTCCTATGATGGCAGCTCAGTTAATTTCAGAGCCCTAAGCACTTCCCTTCTGAGGCTCAGAATTAGGACAGACTTCATGTTGAGTCCTCCAACCAAAGGTGACATTTTGGACTAATCTTTAATGCTGTATTTTATGTCATTACTTGTTCAGAACCAAGACGGGAAACAGCATGCTAGCTATTGAGGTTTGTCTTCTGAGCCCCCAGTAACAGCCCTCAAGAAACTGATTCATCCCACTTTCATTTTGACATACAGGATTTAGCCACCAAAAACATGTGACTCTGGGACATGTCCTTTAATGAATGCCCTTCCTATTTACAAATCTCTCTGGTAAATTTCACTAATGTAGTTTTTCAGCCTGACAGACTCAACCCACTTGGGAGCTTTCTGTCTCAGAGATAAATGAGAGGTAAACTTAATTAAATGTTTATGGAGTACCACGCCCCCCCAAAAAATGTCACTTTAAACAATCCATTACAAAACCAACAACTGTATTTATCTCTAAATACATTCACGTTTGGAAAATTCTCCTTGTAGATAACTGTACAGCTGGAAGATGTCACATAGGCGTACTTCCTGCCTTAATACTAATATTATGCTTTCTCAATCCCAAGAGCTAACATAATTTCAATTATAAACTCACATAGTCTAAAAATGTATACCATGGTGAAATTTTTAAAAAATGGAATTTCAGGAGAATCAAAACACTTGCAATCTAGAGCTAGTGCTGCCATTAATTACAAATAGGACCTTGACCACTTGATATCATTTATAAAACTTATCTGTAAAAGAAGTTGCTTGGACTGTAATCTCCCAACTTTCTTTCAGCTCTAAAATTGTGTCATTTCTCAGGACCAATTAACAAAGAACACAGGAGTAAAACTGCTCAGAAATGTGGAGAAGTATTTTTCCAGAAGAGGGTAGACTTCTATCAGTGAAGACCATTGCCACCAGAAATTGTTCACCTTAGGAAGGTGCTATGATTGATAAAAGTAGAATGATGGATTAGCATATTCATTAATGTTAGATTCCATAATAGATGAACCTTCAAGGCTCAGCAGCTTAGCACAACAGAAATTTGTTTCTTGTTCATCTACTTTCTGACGGGGAGGTTCAATAGGGAGCTTACCTTGCAGTGATTCAAAGACCCAGCTCTTTCTTCCTGTGGCCCCATCACCTGCACAGCCTGTAATCCTTCTAATCTATCTAGATGGGAAAATAGAGAAGAAGGCTCACCTGCTTCTTAACCACCCAGCTGGAAAGCAACACACATCATTTATCTCACTTTCTATTAGCAGTAATGGGTCATAAGACCTGCCTAGATATAAGGGAACACAAAATAGGATATTGGCATTATAGTTCCTGAATGGGCAGCCAGTTGGCAGCAACTACTTTCCTCCATGGAAAATGGGATCTGATCTTTGAAGAGAGCAATGCCACGTCTATCACAGTTAACGTGATGGGCTCCACACAGATACAGACTTTCTCTTTTCTACAGCAACTTTTACATCAGCAACTGATTTCTGCTCTACCTGTTTTTAGTGACGTGAAAAAAGTCTGCTAAATAAACAGCAACAGTCATGACTCGAAGCAAGCTAATCTCAGCTGAAATTTTGTGCGAGTTTTGCTCTGTGTGCCTTTTGTTTTTAATGTGTGCAAGCAGAAATACAAGCCAGATGACTCTAAGAGAAGAAAACATGACTGCAGTTATTTCTGTCCAATCGTAATAAGAACTAACAAATGAAGAATGGCTGGATTTAGGTAGAATTCCAATCATAAGAATTTTCTACAAAATATGTATATATTCCCTGATTACTCATTCATCATATTTTGGCTTATTGAGCTGCTGACAGAGTATATTTCTTGTTTCGTGGGAGAAAAACACTTTGAAAAGGTGGTGTGTTATTATCTAGATAGCCAAACCTTGTTTTTAATTTGCTCTCTAAGATGAAGAAAAGTCTAGATCTAATATATTCAGGTTTTAGCCCAGTAGAAACATTTGGACCTTTGGATTTTGGATTTGATAACATTGCCACCACACATTATCATCTATGAGGGAAAGCACAACTTATTAAAGAATATAAATTCAGAACTCTAGGCCAATAACAAGTATTAACTAAAGCAGGGGCTGGAAAACTTTCTCCGTGAGGTACCATATAGTAAATATTTTAGGTTTTATGAGTCATATTGTCTCTTTTACAGATACTCTACTTTGTATTTATAGCTATGAAATGTAAATAAATGGGCATGGCTGTGTTCCAACAAAACTTTACTTACAAAAACAGGCAATGAGCTGCATTTGACCCACAATCTGTAATTTACTGATTCCTAAATTAGAGATGAAATGGCAGAAAACCCAAAATGGAAAATTTTGTCATGTATAGCTTGGAAAGGGCCTCAGTTTTCCTCTTCTATTTTGGAGCTATGTCTTTCAGGTTTGTTTGGAACTTCCTGTATAAAATAAATAACACTTCTATCATAAATAGTTGATGAAAGGAAAGGATATTTACCAGCTGCTAATGAACAGAGCTTGAGTCCCAGGAGACCAGGTTCTAATTTTGGCTCTGCCACTATGGAAGATGTGATCCTCACTCGCCCCATTTAACTGCAAAAGGTCTTTGTTTCTGCCTCCCTAAAATCAGGGAGTTACCTGAGGTTACCTCAGATACCTTTTACATCTCTCAAGTTTTTTGTTTTGTTTTGTTTTTTGTTTTTGCTGGAAAGCTAACTGCTCTAGAAAAAACCTTTGACTTGACTCAGAGGACACGGTGAGATGAGTTACATAAACTCTATAAGGCTCCATTTCCTTACCTGTTGAATAGACCTAATATTCTCTACCTGAAAGGATTAAATAAAGTCATGTATGTGAAATTAAGTAGCAGGGGGAAGGAAGCAGATTCGATGTCCCAATGTGAATGGAATCCAAATAATGTGATTTCATGACTAGTTTAAAGGAATCTTCTTCACTATTATCCTAACATCACAAGCAAAGCTGCCCACCCTCCCTTAGAATCCGGAAGCATTCTCTACCAAGTGGTCATCAAAACACAGGCAAAAGAGGCCAGGTGCAGTGGTTCATGCCTGTAATCCCAGCACTTTGGGAGGCCGAGTCAGGTGAATCATTTGAGGTCAGGAGTTTGCGACCAGCCTAGCCAACACAGTGAAATCCCGTCTCTACTAAAAATCCAAAAAAAATTAGTTGGGCATGGTGGTGTGTGCCTCTAGTCTTAGCTACTCTGGAGGCTGAGGCAAGAGAATCACTTGAGCCCTGGAGGTGGAGGTTTCAGTGAGCTGAGATCGTGCCACTGCACTCCAACATGGGCGACAGAGACAGACTCCATCTAAAAAAAAAAAAAAAAGAAAAGAAAAAAGAAAAAAAAAGGCAAAAGTCAAAATATGTAAACATGGCAGATCAAAGCTAATCACAATATTAAGAATTCAGTTTCCCTGGCCAGAGAGCCAGTCCAAGCAGAGAGTAACCATAAACGAGGATTTCTTGACCCCCTTAACTAGATTCTCACAAAGCAATAGCCCAAATTCTCCCTTCCGTGTGACTATTTATCCCATACTAAGCCAATAACCCACATCCTAAGAGATGGCTGCAGAATGCACAATTAGAAAGAAGTTTTATTATTTTTATTGTGCCAGTCATCACATTGGAATCTTGTATAATCATGATCCAAAGTGGGTGGTATTATTCTCATTCTTATTGATGCAGAGGCTGAGGTTCCAATGGCTTAAGCAACTTGCCCAAAGACAAAACATGCAGGGAAAGACTATGTGACCTCACAGATTGTGCTCTCTTGCTCTTGTGTGTGACTCTCAAGAAACGATAAGAATCTTTGGGCAGAAATGCTGACAACTGAGGCAGAGAATCTGAAAACAACCTTCCCTTCAAACCTAAAAATCGGAGACTGCTTCTTCCAAACCACTGAGCTGTCAGAAGATGAATAAGGCAGAGAGACCATCGGAATCCAAGTCAGGAGTACTAGCTTGTTCTTGACATTGTTACAGAGCCTAGGATACTGCAGGTGAATTCCACCTGGTTCTGAATGAATGAATGAATGAATGAATGAATCAATCAATCAATCAATCAATGAGAAATTGCTCAAATTCAGGTTGCCAGTAGCATATAGGTCCATGGGTACAAAAAACTGTCATTCTGATTTTTTCTTTGTTTTTAATGCATATCCTTGCTCTTGCTACAAATCATAATTTTGGTGGGGTTGGGGGGATCCTTATTCGTCCAGCTTTCACTCTTTCAAAGTCTGACTTCCTACTCTCTTTGGCTTCTTATTCCTCTTCCCTACTTTCTGCTTTCCACCTCTCCTTTTTCTTCATCCTAATGTTTCAGAAAGAATGCTTGAGAATATATATTTTTCTTTTTACCAGTGAAATATGGGGTGAAAAAATATTGTATATACATTTAGATTGCCTGACTTTCCTCTATAAACTTGAAAAAAAATCCATTAAGTTCAGTTCATTAATGTAATGCCATGTGTTTCTTGTTATGAATTGTTATGGTTGACATGTTTATGTTTTCTGCAAATTCCTATTTTGAAATCCTGTCCTCCAATTTAATAGTGTTAGGAAGTAAGGGCTTTGGAAGGTAATAAGGTTATGAGAGTGAAGCCCTCATGAATGGATCAGCGCCCTTATAAAAAGAGACTTGAGAGCTTGCTCTCTCTCTCACTCTCTCTCTCGCTCTCTGCTCTCTGCCATCTGAGGACACAGCAGGTAAACTGCTGCCTATGAACCAGGAAACAGGCTCTCACTAGACAGCAGATCTTCTGGCACCTTGATCTTGGACTTCCTGCCTCCAAAATGGTAGAAAATAAGTATCTGTCGTTTAAGCCACCCAGTCTATACAGCAGCAGAAACTAAGATAAGGATCATATTTTTAATGATGGAAATAATAATGAAGAAGAGGAATAAGTAAACTAAGTTTGGACTTCTTTAGAAACGAAACACTATCAGACCCAACTGGGAGATGTGCTTACCCATATCAACTAATGTGCTATACTCATCCAATGTTAAGAACTCTGCACCCTCCCACACCACCCTGCCTTTTCTCTGTACAAGGTACCATGCTAGGCCTGGACCAAAAAGGAGACCAGGAAAAAAGCTAACATGTAAGAATATGTCATTCTAGGAACTGTCTTGTAAATTTTCAGGAAGAGAAGTTAGCATGTTTGGGAACTGAAATTAGCCTTACTCATCATAAGCAAAAATGTGGGGGCAAAACTGGTAGAGAAGGAGCTCTTACCCAATTCAACACACATTGCCTATCTGAAAAGTAATATCACACTTGTTCAGCGCCTAATAAATGGCAGGCATTGGGCTAGATTTTTTACATTAGCTTCTGAACCACATTATGAGTCAGATAAAGAAAATAAAATACAAAGACTTACGTGAATTATTCCAAGTTACAAGGTATAGAAATGCACGAATGGGAATTTGAACTTGAAAAACCTGTTGGACCTTAAAGTGTGCATTGTTTTTGCAACTACTCTGCATACATGAGTGGCTTCCCCACAGTAGGAATACAGAAGTTCAACAACAAATGGATTCAGGAACTTGGAATCAGACAAAGGAAACCCTCACAAAATAAAAAATTTTTGAATAAAGTGGATATGGTTTTGGGGATCCTTCATCCCATCAAATTCAGGCAGGTGCTTAAGCAGCCTCCCAGGCCCTCACGTCAGAGAGGCAGGGCCTGGGCATTGATGGCAGCTGCCTGAGTCTTGCAGCATTGAGAGGCCAGCTTCAGCCACTGCCCATGCACTGACAGATAAGAAATGATAGATTCTCCCTGTCTGTTTTATTCCATTTTCTTAAAAAAAGCACAAAATGGCATTTTGTTTTACGGCAGTAATTACTGTTACAGCATTAGATTATAATATGGGATCTGATAATAATAAATTATAATAAAGTTTTGCTTCTCTCACAGAGTCTTGAATGACTTGTCCAGGAGACCTAGTTTGGAGCTTTTTCAATTCAGCTGTGTTCAAAACAGAGAATGGGCTGAATTTCAACAAGGCACTGATACTATGTAATGTTCTCCACACCAAATACCAAATACCAAATCTACAGGCTCAATGTCAAGAACATACAAAGTCTTGTAAACTAGATTCAAAATCTCTAGCTTCTGTTCTTGCTCCTAGCAGTCCTTCATCTCTCCTAATACGTATGTTCTTTTCAATGTGGTTTTTCAAAATAGAAAATGAGTATTAGTTTTATAGTTGTGGATTCTGCATCAGGCAAAGTCTAGCCAAATAAACAACAACAACAACAACAACAACAAACTATTTATTTCAAACAGAGGGAATATAATACAGGGGATTAAACAGATGACAGAGGAGCTGAGACCATCGCTAGGGGACTGTGAACACTCTGGAAATTACTAACAGCAGGATGCTGCTACATGCCCTGGTGGTGGAAGGGAAAGACAAGAATTTAGACCCAAGGTCACTCAGTGGTAGGTGGAACCTTTAGTGAGCTGGGATATGGATATGGAAGGAAGAGCTGTCCTACAAGAGTTGAATCACTGAGGGTACAAAGCTGATGTTGGAGACAGCACCCAAACCCACTAGGGGAATATGCTAGCTTTTCCCTTCCTCTGCTCCCCAATTTTCTGCCAGTTCCTACCCTTGCCTAGTAACCAGAAGGAAACAAAGCTGAAAAATTCCTACTGATTCCTTAAGATCTGGCTGGCACACTACTTCCTCCATGAACCCTCCCTTTAGACTTCCAAATCTCTTTATGTAAACTTTTCATGATGTTACATTTGGCTATCCAATACAGTTATGCATATTTAACAGCCTGTGAGCTTTTCAAAGATAAGCTCTATGGTGGAGGCTTTGTGGTATCTCTAGGCCTTACACAAAAGAGATAAAATTTTGGTAGGCCTGGGTTCAAATCCTAAGTCTTCCACTTAGAAGCTATCTGACTCTTGTTAAATTCTTCAATCTACTTCAGTTTCCTTATCTATAATTTGAGGGAAATACATTCCTCCATGTAGGGCCAGTCTGAAGATTTAAAAATATGGGACCTAGGCCCCTGAGCATAGTAAATGAGTAGCTTCTTATTGCACTGTGGTCTTGCTTGGATTGCAAGTGAATGATGATGCATTCTGGAGAGCTAATGGCTTCTATTTGCTCGTTTCTGTAAATCACTTACTAAATATTATACAACCTAATGGAATTGACTGTGTCTGGTTAGAAACTTCTAAGAATAGTTAGGCCTTGAAGCTGTAAATGTGAAAATCTATTTGCAGAGCTCTGCCTTCCTTAACACTACCTCTAATGAGAAAATCCCAGTAGAAAGCAGCCTCAGAAGGAGGCTTCAGAAAGGGTCAGCCCAAATTGGGTGATACCTATGTGTGCACTTAGTCAACTTCAGCTAGCCAATCAAATAAATAAAGATGGTTGGGCTAATTTTTATTGGCCATGATCTTAGAAAAGGAACACACTGTCCTCAGTTTCTAATTCATGGGGAAGTTTATCACAAAGATGTGTGGTATAAACAATGCTACACCAGCTATTGCCAAGATTTTCTGATGAAGAACCATCAGGCACTTGAAAGGTCTATGTTTTTTTTCAGGAGCTTGAGACTAGCCTGGGCAACATGGTGAAACACTATCTCTACTAAAAATACAAAAAAATTAGCTGGGAATGGTGGTGCACACTTATGATCCAGCTACTCAGGAGGTTGAGGTGGGAGAATCACTTGAGCCCAGGAGGTGGAGGTTTCAGTAAGCTGAGATCGCACCACTGCACTCCAGCCTGGGCAACCGGAGTGAGACCCTGCAGGAAGGAAAGAAGGAAGGAAGGAAGGGAGGAAGGGAAAGGAAGGGAAGGGAAGGAAACGGAAGGAAAGGAAAGGAAGACAGGAAAGGAAGGAAAGAAAGGGAAGAAAGATACATGGTTTTTTATATCTGCTCTGATCATGTAGGAGCTGAGGTTGGTCTTTCTAAACCAAAGGACAACCCTCAGGCTCGACAGAGCAAACAAAAATGTAAATCCTATCAGTTAAGTTTGATTAGAACTTCTACCTTGAGAGTTGAAGTATGAGGTGGGAAAGAGACAAAGTTATGCTTCAGTACTTAAGTCAAACTGTGGTAAACTTCTTAAACCTTAAACTCCATTGTTGACTGAATTCTAGAAATATTTTTAATACAGTTAAAATGACTCTGCAATTATCTAGAAACAAGCTTGAGTCAGATAGACCGTTTCCCCTCTGTCTCAAGGAAGCCATCTCTGATGTCCTGTTATATCTCTTAAAAATGAGCACCCCACCAGCAGCATTTATTAATCATCTATTATAGTCCAGGCAATTTATGTTGTTTAATGATATCTAAGACTTGTTGCATAACTAGAAGGTGTGCTTCATTATCCAAATCTTGGAGGTGAGGAAACCATGATGAGATACATTAGATAGGTCACCAAGGTCAAACAGCAGGGCTGTCATTCTAATCCAGGGCTGCTTGCCTCTAAGGCTCTGAGGTCTTTTCTCTTTCAGCTGGACTACGCTACCTCTTTTATGTGAAAAGGTAGTACTTACCCTTTCATTATTCATTCAACAAAGAGTTAATTAGAGCTTACCATGTTCATGGAACTCTATGAGGTACTGAAGTTACAAGAATAACCATGACATGGAACAGCTTTGCAAATATGAAAATTCACTGCCACTATAACATTCTTTGCCGGAAGAGAAATAGGCTATTCTGTAAATAAGGACTATGTGCTATTAGAGGCATTTATATAATGCTACTCATTAAGTAGAGGTAAAGAACAGCGTAGACTAATTAACCACAGGGCAAGAACCCAGGACAGAGAGAAGGAGATAGAAGCAGGGATGGAAGAGCAAACACCATTGTTTCGTGCGTGGAGGAACAGTTCAGTATCTAATTTCAAGAATGAGAACTCTGGCCAACACATCTGAGATCAATCTCAACTTGGACTATTAGCTTTGGCAGCTTTAGCTTCAGGCCTTCTTTAGGGGAATAGAGGCAGTTCCACATCTTCTAAATTCTGATTCTACCATTTTCTCACTCTAAAATGAAAGGGAGAAGTTAGCTCATTTTCTTCTCATGATGACCATCATCAAAAGGAGTGTAGGTGTCTGACACATACAGGTTTTCATTCCTTCTGTTAAGGACTCCCTCTCTGCTCAAATTAATAATCCCTTGAGAAGCTGCTTCCTGTACTGAATTTTATTTACATCTTTTCTCTGTAGGCTAATTACTGATGCTATTTGCGGTTACACAAAGTTGAGTGCCTGACCTTTCCTCTTTGATATTCCAGTGACTTTACTGTGCTGAATCTGTGGCATTGGTGACATCCTGAGAACCACAGTACAGTACTGAATTATCATAAACACAGATTGAAAGTAGCAGCCTTTGATTCACCACGAGGCAAAAAAAAAAAAAGTGTTCTTAGAGGGAGAAATTCTACATGGAAAGGAGAATCATGTGAGTATTAGGACATCAAAATGCAGATGCATACATAAACTTATGAGTTATACATCAGAATTTGGATGAAGTACAAGTTAGATATACATACACTGACTCATGCCCAGAGGCTATAAAGCAGAAAATGATCTTTGATTAATTGCTAAGACATTCAGAATAAGCATATCTGACGTCTTCTTAAGTCCCTTGGCAAAATACACAAACAAAAAGTTAGTTATGACCTTGCCCTTAGGGATGTATCTAGTCTAAAATCTGACAGCAGCAGCAAAAGGGTTACTTCCAACTTCACCTTGGAAAGTAGCGATGTACAGGTACTGCTGCCCTGAACATGTAATATTTATAACGGTCATACAAGTTTAATTTTTTTCTTTTCTGTGGAAAGAAAAAATACATTTTTTTCCTCTTCTTTTTTGGTAAAGCTCTGCACTGCAGGGGGAAGACATAAAAAGAACCTCTTCAAGTTTGGAATTTTCCACTCCCCACACCCCCTCAAGCTGGTCAGAGGAGCATAGCAGGAGAGACAGAGCCAGGAAGAAAAATGCAGATATGATGATTTGTCCTGGTGAGTTTCAGAAACCAGTCACAGTCCACAAGGCTGATTTGACCTGTGCTACGTTGGTGATTATGCCTCACTCGCTTTTGTGTTTCTCACAGATGCATATACTGGCCTATATGTACACATGCAAAGCATGAAGCTGATGACTGCTATAGAAATCCAAGGCAATTTATTCCTCTCCTGTGAGTGTTCGCGTTAACTCCTAGTTTCCTTGAGGTAGAGATTATTATAAAAGTGTTTTCTCCTAATATTTTCTTCCCTGCCCCTCCAGAGCTAGCTATTTTTAGAGTGGGAATTAGGTAATTATCTGGACCAGGTCCCCTGTAATTCTCATAAAAGGCAAGCAAATAAAATGAGTTTCGAGGGCCTTGGCTTGGCTTCAGGCAGGATATTGGCAGCGGAGACACCATGTCCTGAGATGCACAAGGAGTGAGTCTCTGAGAATACAGTGTGAATCAAAGGTCTTTATATTTATGAATCACGATTTTTATTTGAGCCTCAAGAATCTTGGTACCTAAGAATCCATAGGGAGAAGAGCCAGGCAACTGTTGTAGTCTCAGAATCTTCTGACAGGGTTATGCCCTTGAACTATGGGCTACTTGTTCCCTAGAGCAATAGTTCTTTTTTTCTTTTTCTTTTTCTTTTTTTTTTTTTGAGATGAAGTCTTGCCCTGTTGCCCAGGCTGGAATGCAGTGACTGACGCCATCGCGGCTCACTGCAACCTCCACCTTCCGGGTTCAAATGATTCTTCTGCCTCAGCCTCTCGAGTAGCCGGGACCACAGGCGTGTGCCACCACATCTGGCTAATTTTTGTAGTTTTTAGTAGAGACGGAGTTTCACCATGTTGGGCCAGGCTGGTCTTGAACTCCTGACCTTGTGATCCCGGCCTTGTTTATTCTTTTTTTACTGAATCTGATCACCTTTCGTGGTGTGTTTCTAGTTCTGTGACAAACCTGAAGCATAGCAGAGAGGTTAAAGAGGGACACAGTGATGCAGAGGCCAACAAACTGTGCCATGAGGCATCCATGCCACTGTGCAATGCGAATGCAGCACTTCCCAGCAAATACACATCTTTTTCTTTCTGCTGAGGCACATGTTCCAATGCTGACACTAGCCAGAATGGGGAAGAATTCCAGGAATTCCAGGGGAGACCTGACACACCATCCTTTCTCTCCATCTCAGCGAAGGAAAGTGAGATGCAAATTTATGGCAATAACCTTAAGTCCACTTCATTATATACAGAAATCATTCAAACTTTCAACAACGTAGGTTACCTGTTGTCGCTCCTCCTGGTTGATCTCATGATAGCACTGAGTCGAGTAGAAGCAGAAAAGTGGGGCTGCAATGGATCACTTCTGGGGCTGCCAGTGTCATTTGTGGCTGGTTTTATTTCATTCTGCCTGAAAGCTGCAGAGCTTAGCTGAATGCCTACACTGTGAGAAAGCTTCTTCAGTTGGGATTTGGTCCGCACATTCGGGATAACTTACTGGAAGGATTTTAATGGATTCCTGACCCCGATAGTTGCTTGTGAAAACAGCATTTTACAAACATGTTGCCATATTTACTTGCACATTCACACTTTCCTCCAATTTGGAGAAGAAACTCAGAAGAGAGACTTTCTCTGCATCCTCCTCCCCCTTCTCTCCACGCTTCTCTCTCCTCTGTTTTAAGAACATTGACCGATCACAGCTGGTGCCAGAATATAAGGCTGAGGGAATAATCGCTGCATTAAATGGAAGTGTCATTGTAGTTCATGTTTATTTTAATGGAGGATGTTTCTACAAAGCACAACAGACTAAGTTAGGCATCTGAATTCTCCCTGTCTGGGGAATGTCTACCAAGGTGGCTCATGCCCACCTCCTGCAAGGCATTCTTCCCTCCCAGCCCTTCCAAATCTTAGCTGGACACAGCCGGCTTGAAACTTATGATGGAGTGTGTGCTGCAGGCTCTGGCAAGGAGATGAAATTCATTCGTTGTTATTCATCATGAAGGATCTAGCATCACATGGCCAAGAGTCATAGCTTTATTCTCTCTAGCACCATGTACTCATCGCCTACATGTGTAGCAAGCACCTACCTTCCAGAGTTGTGGAGAGGATTTAAAGTGCAGACGCAGGTAACACACAGGACAGTGCCAGGAGTGTAATCAACATGTAATGAATCCTAGAGTTATGATTATAAAGTTGATGTTCTATCTATCAGTGCAAGGAGTTCATGGCGTCTTGGCCCCAGTTTGCCAGGGAAACAACAACTCTTTGTAGAGGAATTTGTGTACTTATCTTTCCTTCTTATCTGTCTTTCCTTTCTCATCCTGCCTATTGTTTCGTTAGTTAGTTAGTTTTGCAAGTTGTGCTTCACAGATTCCTCTAGCATGGACTTGTAACTTGAGATCCAAGGAACCTCAAGAGGGGGCTTCAGCAATTAGTCAGTGCCCTGAAATGCATGCAATTTTTTTAATATGTTTGTGTGTTTTTCTAGGTACGGTACCTACAGTTTTTTGTCAGAGCTCCAAATAGATGCAGGCCACAAAAAGTATAATTATTGCTCTAGGCCGGGCGCGGTGGCTCATGCCTGTAATACCAGCACTTTGGGAGGTGGGCGGATCACCTGAGGTCAGGAGTTCGAGACCAGCCTGGCCAACATGGTGAAACCCTGTCTCTACTAAAAATACAAAATTAGCCAGGTAAGAGGCTGCAGTGAGCTGAGATCACACCACTGCACTCCAGCCTGGGCAAGACAGAGCGAGACTCTGTCAAAAAAAAAAAAAAAAAAAAAAGAAAAGAAAAGAAAGAAAGAAGAAGAAAGCCTTACAAAACATTGTAAAAAGAAGTTACACAAAAACATAGTGCTTTAAAATATATCTAAATTTTTTTAGCACGAGCACCATCTAATCAGAACGGATTGAACTAGGGATTGTCAATTTTTTTCTGTAAAGGATTGAATACTAAATATTTTAGAGTCTGTGGGCCATAAGACCTCTGTAAAGAATATTCAAATCTGCCCTTATAAAGCAAAAGCAGCCCTAGATGACACAACACATCCATGAACGGGTGTGGTTGTGTTTCCAATAAAACTTTATTTATAGACACTGAAACTGGAGTATCCTATAACTTCTACATGTCATAAAAAATTATTCTTCTTTTGATTTTTTTTGAAGCATCTAAAATGTATACATCATTCTTAGCCTGCAGACCATACACAAAGAGAGGTTAAGCCTGATTTAGCTTCGGGCTATAGTTTCCCAGTTCCACTGCAGAGCTTGCAGTGAGCAGTGAGCTGAGATCGCACCACTGCACTCCAGTCTGGGTGACAGAGCAAGACTCTGTCTCAAAAATAAATAAATAAAAACTCTCCTAAGGCTCCCTGTGAAATTCCCCACCACGGCTTCTTCCCACCTGTCTGCCATCTCCCTGTGTCCCCTTGGCCTTCTCTACTCCATCTTTCCTGGACCCCAGCTCTTCAATTCGCCTGTTTCCTGCAACTGCTTCCTGCCTTCCTTTGCTCTTGCCTTCTCTTTGCGTCTGCCCTCTTCTTCTAATCCAGATGGTGTTGCATTTCCATCACTGATTCTCTCTGCTCTACAGGGAGGCTCCTCAATTCCCTTCTCCAGTGTTGGAGGAAAAGTGGTGGGCGAGACAGACAAAGTTCCTGCTCTGATCAAGTTGACACTCCAGTAGGGAAAGACTGATGGAAAACAAGAAATATATATAGGTAAGTCAGATTGATTTAGGTAGTAGCAAGTTAAAGCAAATTAGAACAAGATGAAGTGGTAGAAATTTGTTCACCATGGCAGTGCTAGCAACTATAAAAATGTTGGAACATTGTAGGCATTGGATAAGTTATATTTTTTTAAAAATGAATTCCATTTCGTGTGTGTATTCTTTATATAAACAAAACGATAATTTTTGCCCTGTTCAACGTTCTACTTTTTTCAGTTAATAATATGTCTTGGAGAGTTTTCCACATAAGCACTTGCAGAACTACCCCATTACTGTTCTCGTCCCTTTGCATTGTACAGTTTATTTTTATTTACCCAGTTTCCTGTTGACAAATCATTTTCCAGTTTTGTTTTGTATTTAATTACAAACACTTCACCGAGCATTCTTGAACATGTGTCTTGATACACTCAATACTGCACTAGTAAAGAATATTCCTGGGGGTAGAATTATTGTATCAAAAGAATATCAGCAATTATTGTATCAGAAGAATGATAGATATTGCCAAATTATCCTCAAAAACGATGTCACCATTTGCACACCCAGCAGTAGTGTATGGTAATACACTTTCCACACACCTCACAGGTCCCCATTATGATCAACCTTTTAATTTGTCAGTTTGAAAGGTTTCTCCTTGCAGTATTTGATTTGCATTTCTTTCATTATGAATGAGGTTGAGCATCTTTTCATATGTTTATTGACTATTTGCATTTCTTTCTGAATTTTTTTTCGTATCCTTTGCCCTTTATTCTACTGGATTTGTTAATTTTTTTATTTCTCTCTGTAGGTTCTTTGTAAATTAAGAAAATTTGTTTTATAATTCACATTACAGATATTTCTTCCTGATTTGTCATTCTTTTCATGTATTTACGACATACTTACTTATTAGTGTATTTTATTTGCCATACAGAGAAGTTTGTAATTTATATAAATGCAAACTTATTTTTCTTCATGGTTCCTATGCAATGGTTTATTGTTTATGTATGTTTATGTAACAAGCATCTTAGTGATCTTCTCATGAGCAAAGTTATATAGAATACAAAATTCCTAAAGTCTCGGCAATCAAAAGTCTTTTGAAGAAAACAAGGAAAAGTTTTGAATCAGTGACCAGATCTCTTCCATATTATCTCTGATCATAGCTCCACTAGCTTTTTTCCTTCAGCCTGTCAGGAATTGGGCATCTTTTTTTTAAGAGGCAGCTCTTTATATTGTTACACAGCTTTTTTGCTCATTTGTTCAAATAAGCGGTAGAGGAATTGTGGTTTAAGCAGAGGGCAAAACAAACAGAGGTCAAGAGCAGGAGATGACGGCATCTTCAGGGGACTGCACATTCTTCACCTTTAATCGTAAGATAACTCCTCCTAATGCAGAGCCAAAATTGTCTCCTAGTGTTTTCTCATGACATTCTGATAAAGCAAACAATTGGAAATAAAAGATTCTGCCATTCCTTTTGATCCATATTGCAAAAATCCAACCAATGCTACGTGATAAGGATCATCACTAACTAATTGCGTAGTAAATCCTGCTACAGACTTCATTCCCTGATGATATTATCAAGTAATAAGTATTTGTTTCCGATTCATGGAGATAGGATGTTACTTCTGTGAGTTTGTCTATAAAACAAGTTCTGTATACCAATACCATTTTCCACTGACTTCTATTGTGTAATTAGGTATATGATGGCCTTGTATCCATATCCATTATGCAAATAGATATATATTCCCATGGAGAATATGTGAGGTGGAGAAGTATATAGAGTATTTAGAAACATAAAGAAACTACACTGAGAATGAGAGGAGTAAGGCAATAATTGTAACTTTCAAAAATAAAAACTATAGAGAAGAGGAAGAAGGAAGAAAACGCCAAAGATAGATTTATAGCTCTAAATGATCATTTATAGCTCGAAGAAAAACTTCACATTTTCATTGCTCAGTTCTCTCCTCTCTGAGAAGGGAACAAAGACATGTGCCTGAGAGGGACGAGAATTCCCATGATGCACTCCGGTCCCAATATGGCGAACGCTGCATCCACTTAGAACGCATGTACGGTAGGATGGCCAGATTTAGCAAATAAAAATCCAGAACACTCCGCTAAATTTGAATTTCAGATAAACAATGAATACAGGTCAAGTATCCCTTATCTGAAATGTTTGGGGCCAGATGTGTTTAGGACGTCAGATTTTTTTCAGATTTTGGAAGGTTTGTGTTGTACATTGAACTGTATAGTTCAGCATCCCTAATCAAAAAATCCAAAATCCAAAATGCTCCAATGAACATTTCCTTCGACCCTCACATCAGCACTCAAAACATTTCAAATTTTGAAGCATTTCACATTTCAGATTTTCAGATTAGGGCTACTCAACCTGTAATAATTAGTAGTGTAAATATGTTTCCAACATTACTCAAGTGCCCTGTATTCTATTTGGCAATTCTAATGAATGGTCAACTTCTCATTTTTTCATTTGGAATTTCCAAACTCCATGAAAGTGACTCTTGAAGCAACCCAAAAATATAAATGTTTTAAAAAGATTATACGTTAGATACATTTGGTTGCTGTGTAAGAAGATATTCTTATCCTGAGAGGTTTCAAATATCTTAGTAAAAAACCCAGCCCCCCATTTCACTTACACATAAACACATTCACCATTATCACTTGTTTTCTGTCTAAAAACTTCCGGTGTGTTTATTTTATTTTATGTTATATTTATTCTGTTTTGCCTGGCACTTCATATTCAATCACATTACATCTGCAAAGATGGGCTTGAATTGAATCAAGACAAGATACGCTGGGCAGAAGCCAGACCCTGTGGTGAGAAAGCCATGGGATTCTCTGACCAGTGTCCCCTTGTAAATATACAAAGTGGGAGGACTTGAGGTGAGAACAAAATCTCACTGAATTGTCAGTGAAAGTGATCACCGCTGACACCTCCTGGGCCAGTTTGAATACAAAAACAATTTAGGTAATGACTTCATAAAAAATGTTAAAGCCCCCTATTGAACAGATCAGAATAAATGTTCTCATCAGCTAAGGCAAGTAAACATACAAATGAGTGAGCAAATCACAGCTTTTATTGAACAATACTAATATAAATAGCTCTCATTTTGCATTGAGTGTGTGTTTTACATATATGAACTCATTTGTTACTCAAAGCAGTCCTGTGAGAGAGGAACTTTAATTATCTCCATTTTACTGCTGAAGAACCCTGAAGCACAGAAGGGTTAAATAATGATCCAAGGCTACACTGCAAGGAAGTGACTGAAATAGAATTCAAACCTTCTTCTTAAGATGGCACTTACCCCTCAGATTATCTGGCAAGCAAAGGGCAAAATAACTTTTTTCTCGATTGTGATTCTAATTCTACCTGATTCCTTAGAAGGCAGCCTCAGCCTTCATAACAAAGATATCGATGCTCAATAGATACCCCTTGAGTAGACAATCATGTTCTTAGTCTACTGACCAACCTCAACACCCATTTTGCTCCCAGAAGTGAAGCAAAGTGGATCACAAAAGAGTAGAGTAGATTGAGTGTCCAAGACCTGCCTGGCACCGCGCAACTTTGGATAGGTCATGGGCCTCAACATCGTAGTTGTTTCCTTATCAGAACAAGTAATGATGAAATGATAATGGTAGCCCTCCTAGAGTGAGCTTCTACTCTTCATTAGGCACAAGGCTAAGCACTTAGCATATATGGCACCAAGAACACTGTGATCGTAACCCGCACTTTATAAATGAGGAAATTAAAATACAGAGGAGTTAAGTAACCTTTGGAAAGCCACACAGGTAAAAAGAAGCAAAGCAAGGGGTTGTACCAGTTCTAGTTAACTTCTGGGGGCAGCTGCAGCCTGTGAGCTAGGTGCACAGCTTGTGGTGTTCAGGCTGGCTGGGATCTAGTCCTGTTCTAACACTGAGTAATATTGTTCACATTACTTAAACTTTCCATTTCCATGTCACGTTTTCCTCTTCTGTAAGTTCGGGATATAGTACTAGTAGTGTCTATGTTAGAATTCAAGAAGACAAGACATATAATGACCAGAACATTGCCTGGCAGAGAGTAAACACCCACACAAGCTAGCTGTTATCGTCACTATTACCATTGTTATTGCTATTACTATTACTGTGGCTATTACTATTGCTATCGTTATTGCCATTGCTATTTCTGTTACTATGAATGCCTTTCCTATTTCAGCACAATGTTCTTGTCTTAAAAAAGAAAGAATTTATAGCCCAAAAGTTGCATAATTCTTGAAACTCTAGAAATCTATAAATGAGAGGAGGGGGAAAAAAGAAAATGAAACAAAGACCAAAGTTCCTTGAGGAGAAAAGAAGTCCTTGAAGGGCTGCTGGAAAAAGATCAGAAGGAAAAAAGATCTGAAATATCCAATGCTTTGAGTTTCAGATATTTTATTTCCATTCGGTTTGCAATATTCAAGTTCCAACACTTCCCATGAACTTGGAAAGTTCTCTTATTGGTTGTCAATATATTTCCTAAGAAGGACCCATGAAATGAAAAGTCTGAACTCCATGCCCTGCACGCTCCCGTTCCCCTCCCCCTCCCCTAACAGAGACACCAGCCTGAATCACCTGAACATGTATCATTTTAGACCTCAGCCCTGAAGCATCTCCCTGTCCCTCTCACTCAATGTACTCTTCCAAGGCCAGTTTCAAGAAGTAGGTAAGGAGAAATGAAGGTGAAAGAAGCTGCTTCTGTGTTTCAGGCTTTGATGGACTTTATTTTCCTTGTCCAAGTGCCTCTCCCTTGCAGGTCCTGTGATGTGGATCATCTTCCTTTTATTTACTTCAGTC
This sequence comes from Hylobates moloch, assembly GCF_009828535.3. Taxonomy (NCBI): domain Eukaryota; kingdom Metazoa; phylum Chordata; class Mammalia; order Primates; family Hylobatidae; genus Hylobates; species Hylobates moloch. The sequence goes on along the minus strand of NW_026652292.1, from coordinate 69,065,777 downwards.
AGGGAACGCGAACACAATGGCTGTCAAGGTCCATGCATCCTGTTGGTCTGCATGGGGATGCATGAGTGAAGCTCAGTCCCACCAGCCTTTGCAGACACAAGCCCAAGCAGGAAGACTGCCCGCACGGCTGGGGCGTCATTCCTCACCACAACTTATGGGCCACTCATGACCTTTCCATGATGGACTTCCAGCCTTATCCTTCCCACTCTGCCATATTGAATTGCTCACAGCCCTTGAATGCCTATGTACTCTCCCTCCCCTCATCCATGTCCCATGCACCCTCCTCACGTGAACTTATGCTGAATGTCTGAGTTTAAATGTGGATCCTCTAGGAAGCTGTTTCTGACCACACAGACTGAGTTAATTGTCCTTCCTGTGTATGTCTATACACAATCAACCCTCATTTATCTAGCGTCTTCTGTGTGCCAATCCTCGCTCTAAGAAATGGAGAAAATAAATGTCGAACAAGTCAACATGGAAAGAGAAATGGCACCATAGATAAGATTCCAGAAAGTGATATGGGCCATAACAGCTGAAACAGGATGACCTGGTAAAAAGTAAGGAGAGGCAGCTATATGAAATTGGGAAACCAGGTATTTTTTCTGAAAAGGGAACTAATATTTAAGCAGAGTCATAAAGGCAGAGAAGCAGCCAGTCGTGGAAGGAGTTGGGGCAGAATGTTCCAGACAGAAGAAATTATGCAAAGATGCGAAGGCAGGAATGGATGTAGTATGTGAGGTAGACAGAGAGCTTCCTGAGGGAGAATGATGTGGTTTATGGACATGCCAATAAAGTCATTATCATGGCCAGTTTATATCCAAGGGTAATCTGATGGGTAGAGAGCAGTTGGACGTATGACAAAGGCTTTAGAATAAGACAACTGTGTCTACCACCGATTGGCTGTATGGCTCTGAGCAAGATTTTTTAACCACTCTGATCATCAGCTTTCTCAACACATGATAATGCTTAAAAGCAGACCTTAGAGTTATTGAGACAACTTCTCTTTTGCTAATTGGGTGGCAATATATTTAACTTTTCTGAAGCTAATTTTTCCTACATGCAAAACGTGTCACATATAGAAAGCCTAGCATTTAGTGTATGGCCAATATTTTGGGTGCATTATCAATGTTATTGTTACTCATCTGTGTGCAAGTAATAATACCAGCAATTGCAGACTGTTTGAAAATTAGATATAATTTATGTGCAGTGTTCCAAATTTAGTAAGTTCACCACATCAGTATAGTGGATGTTTCTTGTTTTGCATTTACTGAGCAACCATTTCTCTCTCTAACAGCAACTTACTTCCTTAGGGAAAGATTTCTTTCAATTGTATATACCTGATGGGACTGTTACCGGGTGCCCCTCTTTTCCCCAACTGGGTGACCCATGCTAAGCCAAGCAGATACTTCTTCCCTGGAGTCTGCATCTTGAGTAGAGTCAACAAGACTGAACAAAAGGCACTCATTCATTCTAGCACTGATGCCTGAGAAAGTCTCTTCCTGTACAAGACCATCATTGTGATTTCTGTTTCCTTTGGCCTCCGGAAGTGCAAAAACCCCTGTCCCTTTCTATGACCTGGTCTCCTTTTTCTACCAACTCTAGAAGTTCCTGATAGCCTTCCACTAGATTCCCTTTTGTTTAAATTAACCAGGGTTATTTTATTTCTCTTGCAACTAAAAATTGTAACCAATCCAGCCAGCTATATTATTGTTACTTCTATTGTTATTAGGAAGGAAGGTTTAACAACTAACATTATTGTTAATTATTATTTTTTGATGGTATGGGGAGAATAAACTGCCCTCAAATTTTCTGCCTTAATTGGGAGTAGATAATAAAATCAAAAGCAAGCCACATAAATCTCTCTTGTTTTCCCATTCACACCCATACCTGCTCTGTATACATATCTATTCCCATAGCTTGTATGATTTGTAGTTCAAGACTAAATCCTGGCTACAGTTCAAAGCAAGAAAAAATTTGCAAATGATAGACTGGGCTGTTGGTTTAATGTCTGTTTTCAAGGCTAATGACGTAGTCACATAAAAAAGCCTCTGATAAAATATTAATAGACAATGATGCGTGCTATGTGTGTTCTCTATGGTGAGGACAAGGACATAGATTCAAAACTCATAGATGATACTTAACTTCCCTGCATGTGGAAGCCACAGACTGCTTGCTCACTTACAATTGATTCTAATGGAGCAGTGAGGGAGGCAGGTAGAAAATAAAGATGAATAATGTAACATACCTGAAAACCTAGTGAGGTCCTGTCTGCTTCCTCTAGGTCTGTGATTACATGATTCTGTCTATGAAGTTATTAATTTTTTTAATGCATGAGGATCTTTGGCTTAAGAGGAAATTTCACCTGCTTTCACTGTAATCTTTAACTTGCTCAAGTTCCCCATGTCTCTAATCGGAATAAAATGATTTCTGTTATGAATTATGAAATAATAATTATACATAATCCTTTCATAGTTTACATAAATATGTCATATAATTTACAAAGTTGTTGTAAAGACTAAAAACAGTCGTGTGCCCTTCTACTTCACTTCATAGAAGAAGTGTGCTTACTCCAATCAGTGACCACACTTCTTCAGCCCCTCTTCGGAATAGAGTTCACATCCATGCCCTATGGCTTCTGACTTAGTTTAGCTCCTGTAAAAATAGGCAGGGTCTATTTTTCCACCTATTGAAGTTGGGTGTGACCATGTGACTTTTTTTGGCTAATGGAAAGTGGATAGAAATGACCAGGTGCCTGTTCTGAGCTGACGTCTCAGGAGGCATAGCGAGGTTCCACTCTCTCTGCCCCCTCTAGTAATTTGCTATGAGAACAACATGCTGCTATTCCAAGGAGAATGAGTGGCAGGAAACTCAATCTGTGGCCTGAGGCCAAGCCCAGCCTGCCTGCAGCTTAGTACAGGGCTGCCCTAGCCTACCATAGTCCCATGCAGAAAAATATAAATGCTTTTTGTTTTAAGCCACTCTGTTTTAACGTTATGCAGCAATACTGGGACAACAGCTGAGCAACGTGCTAGTCTTTTTTACAAATGTCATTGTCCTCTGCATGATTTTAAACTCTGTAAAGTTAGGGTCTGGGTCTATTTGGTCCATTGTTATTTTCCCACTTTCTAGGACAGTTTATAGTGAGTAATATTTAATGGTCTATCATGAGTTCCTTATGTTAGTTTAGTCCCCTCTCTCCAATCAGATATAAATTTAAGATAAAGAAACAATCCTACTTAAGAATGATATCCACAAAATACATATGAGATTACCTTTCAGTTTTCTCAGTCAGTATATAATTTTTTTTTTTTTTTTTTTAGATGGAGTCTTGCTCTGTCCCCCAGGCAGGAGTGCAGTGGCACGATCTTGGCTCACTGCAAGGTCCGCCTCCCGGGTTCACGCCATTCTCCTGCCTCAGCCTCCCGAGTAGCTGGGACTACAGGCGCCCGCCAACACGTCCAGCTAATTTTTTTTTGTATTTTTAGTAGAGACGGGTTTCACTGTGTTAGCCAGGATGGTCTCGATCTCCTGACCTTGTGATCCGCCCGCTTCGGCCTCCCAAAGTGCTGGGATTACAGGCTTGAGCCACCACGCCCGGCCTAATCTTTTTTTTTAAGTGAACAAAATAAACAGGCAATCTTCTGGATAATAGCACAGAGGCTAGTTTTAAAACTATTAGAGACAATATTTACTATTTCTTTGTATAGTGAAGGGGCCAAAATTGCTAGTAAAAATAATTCTGAATTCTTGTGTTCCTTTGCTTACTCAGCAAGCCTTTTGATGGCATTTTATGCTAAGCCCCATGTTAAGTCCTTGAGATATGGTGCAATGGATTTAATGTTTATTCCACTACTTCCACCCCCAGATTCATATGAGGAAGTCCTAACCTTCAAGGTAATGGTATTAGGAGATGGGGCCCTTGGTAGGTGATTAGGTAATGAAGGTAGAGCCCCCATGAATAAGATTAGTGCCATTATAAAAGAAGCCCGAGAGAGGTCCCTTGCCCCTGCTGCCACCTAAGGACACATCAAGAAAGTGGCCATTTGCAAGCCAGGAAGAGAGCCCTCCTCGGATATTTAACCTGCCAGTGACTCGGTCTGGGACTTCCCAATTCTAGAACTGTGAGAAATAAATGTCTGTTATTTATAAGCCACCCCATCTATGGTATTTTGTGATAGCAGCCCAAATAGACTAAGACATAAAGAGCAAGATCATGATTCTGGGTGTTAAGTCACTTATGCGATAGTGGCAAACACAATTCCATAGACATCAGAAGTTTAGTGTGTTAAGTGTGTGTATTGATAGAAAGAGAGTTCTTCCTAGGGGGACATAAGAGAAGGAGTATTAAACTCAAACCTAGAAGAAATCTGGGGAATCTTTGAGCAGGTGATAGCTGGCTGTATTTTAAATTATGTGTAGGAGCCAGCTGTGTGAAGAAAACATTCAGAAAAATAAAATAGCAAGTACTGCAGCTCTCAGATACCTCATGGCAGATAGGGTGACAGGGATCAGTCATTTAGGAAGTAGCTCATATGGCTAAGTAGTGTGTGGGCATAGCCTTTCTTCCATCTACCTTTACTGACCACAATTCTGTACCCTCAACATCCCGATCTCTCCAGGCAAATGATTAATTTCACTTCGGCAAACAATCCAGGGTGAGGCAAAGTCTGCAAAACTTTTAAACAAAATATTCATGATTTTAATTCCTTTGCCCTTCTCAATAAAATTAATAATAATCCCATTTACTTAATTTGGGAACAGAAGCTACACATGAAAGCCTTAAAAAAAATTGATGAAATAAAATCTGCTAATTCATGTGATTATCTCAGAACCCAAAAGACAATGTTTTGGGTCATTTTATGCCACTGAGAACTTCACCTGAACACTTGTGACAAATGACAAAACTACTATTTTCTATTATACACATTTTGGCAAATAACTGAGCATAATAATGAAATACAATTCTAATGCTGTGCCCTAACCTTTAGAGCACAAAATTAAAGGAAGAAAAACCCCTATAATTAAAATATTACAGAAAATGGCCAAATGGACGTGGGAGTAATGTAAAATAAATCCTGGAATTTAATCAGCTTTTTAATCATCACTAGTTAAGACAATTGGTTGGGACTGTTATTGTCAATAGCAAACTAAAATCATTTCACGTGATAATTTTGAGGGTTAATTGTTGCAGTTTATTCAATGCAATCTTCTCTACCGGCTTCATTTTTATTTGCCAGTACACCAATACACCATGATTAGCATAAATTAAACTAAGTCAATTCTGTGGGTTACTAAATTATTTTACACCTGTCTTTTTTTTTTTTCTTTTCCTCCCCAAACATTTAAAGGTTAGAGATGGGTGAATGGTTTGATGGCAAATTCCAACATCCAGCTGCTCAGCCTCAGCTCAAAAAAGAAATGCTTAAAATCTGGGTGATTGATTTTCAGAAATCTTGGGTAGAAAAATACATCGTGAAAAAATGTCATCACGAAAGATGTTGTATCATTATACACTGACCTTTTACAGAGGCCCATGCGACTCACAGCTGGGAAGCAAGGAGCTCTACATGCAAACTTAGATAATACAGAATGGGAAAGATTTGCGTGTGTGCCTCAAATGAGCCATTTCCCGTGCTCAAACTGACACACAGTGACCTTGGATGGCTCCGGTAACATTTATTCTTAACAAAGTGAGTTTTATCTAATTTGGAAACTCCATTCTTTTAACCATGGCTCACTGGTGGTAATTCATCTTTCACTGAGAAGCTCACCACAGGAATCCTTGACTTACACCCAACTTTGGGGAAAAAAAAAGTCACTTATACAAAATGGTCAGCCCAGCGGGGCGTGGTGGTACACACACCTATAAACTCAGCTACTCAGGGAGATGAAGTGGGAGAATTGTTTGAGCCCAGCAGTTTGAGGCCAGTATGGGCAACATAGTGAGACCCTGTCTTAAAAAAAAATTTAATAAATAAATTTTGAAAATTAAAACACACACACACAGAGAACCCCAAATGGTCAGCCCATTCCAAGATCTGCTTCCCATCTACTTCATTACCATCCAGGACACTTAACTCCTCCTGTCCACCCACATTGCCCCCAGACAAGTCCTCTTCCCCTCTCCTCCTCATTACTTCACTCTTGTGGGAATTTACCCACTACTTACCATCTACCACCTTCCTCCTCTGCAAATATGGCCCGAGAGAAACTTCTTCAGCCAACAACAATCATGGTGCATCTATTACAAACTAGACTGTTAGCTGAGGATACATTCTTGTGACCAGGTAGACAGGATTCCATCATCACACAACTTAGAGTCAAAAGGAAAGACAATTATGATATAGTAGATAGACTAATTATATTATATACTAATTATATTAGGGAAGTACAGAGACCTATAAGAACAAGGAGCCTCTCTTCTCCCTCTTCAAGCTTCCTGTGCTCTCTGTGGGAGCTACCTTTCCCCCAACACCTGCTTTTCTCCTCAGTGGGAGTTTGGGGTGGGCAACACATTGGCTTTTATTGAAAGGGAAAATGACAATAATCTTCTCCTCACTCTGCAGGTCTCTACTCTGCAAGCCACCTCATCCTGCCCTGGGGCCTCTAACACTTTGGATGCAGAAGGTGTCCACTCCCTTCTTTACTCCCAAGCTGGGGTTTGAATTCAACGACAGCTCGTCCCTGAACCATCTGCTCGGCATCAGGCTTGGGTAGAAGGCTCTCTATGCTAGAGAAGCTGTCTATTCTGTCTATCACCGAATTCTCATTTCTTTGCCCAGTGCCTAGCTCAGAATAGTTGCTCAATAAATATTTCTTGAATAAGTTAAATTTTAAAAATGTGTTTAATTAATGAGCAATTTTAAGATAGTGATATATTCAAATATGGTAGATGATATTTGAGTAGAAATGGTGATAATACAAAAATTATTCTGCAGGTTGTAGTATAATATGCAGAGAGAGGTTCAAAACTATTGTGAGTCTGCCTCAAGACCCAGTGGGAAACTCCATCTTTTATTTATAAACCAAGTGACTATGACCTAAGGGCCTCACTTCCCAAAGACCTGACTTAGAATATCATCCACATGAACACATGGGGTCTGTCTTGTCTAGCACTGAGTCCATATGATTTGGCACACAGCACACAAATGTACTCAATTAATATTCATTGAACACAATGAATTAGCTAAGATAAACTTTTAACTCACAAGACATTTGTCTGGTAAGAAGCTTCTGTACAAGAATTTATCAATAGATGGCTTGCAAAAGTGTTTTGTTTGATTTGCACATTGTTTTTCTAAATGTTGAAATTTGCCAACATAAAACATTTTAAGATAATACCATTTTACATTAAAAGATTTCAACTTCTACTGAATTGAAGAATTCAGAAGAATTTTCAATTTCTTCTGAAATATCAGAGGATCTTGAAATACTGTAAGTGAGAATAATCCCAGAGGGAATGTCACCTGCAGCTTTTTGGGACTGACTCATTTAAATGGGGCATGAACTCTCCAGTTCACCAAGTTCTCTACCTGGCCAATTTTACGCATCCATACACCCCTAGAAATATTTGGCTGTGTGACCTTGATCTATACAAGCATATTAAGGAAGAAGTAAGAGAGGCCATTTGAGATTAGGAGCCCTAAGCCTCTTTTAAATTCTTAATAATTTATAGCTTAAATCCTTTGGCACATATACTACCAAACTTGCCATACCTAATGTGTAATATGTAGCTTAAATCCTTTGGGATATATTCATACATATAAACAGAGAGTTTAAAGTCGAGACTGATGGGGTGGGAAGAAGAATAATTTTTAAAAATATTTCTGCCTTTATAAATAAAACTCAAGACACTCCCACACTCGCCATATCAGCTGAAAACAGCAGGATGGGATTAGATATTTTGTTCTCCACATGTTCTCTCCTGGCCTATGAGGAAAAGAAGGGATGGCCATGAATACATACAGTCTGAAAAATACTAGAAAAATGCCTTGTTTGACAGTCAAATCAACCGACAGCTTTAAAACGTGAAGTGTTTTCATTCGGATTCTGGCATCTGACAGTCAAATCATTCTTCCTGGAGTTGGCCTTGTCAGTAACATAATGATGTGAAAATTACTGAGAGTTTGTGGAGGATCCAGGCTTTCCGAGGAATCTGAAGCTATTTATTTGTGGGCAGGACCCCAGAAGGTGGAATAAAAGACAAATAATAGCTATTGAGATGGAATAAAATAGACTCCCGAAGTAGAAAGCAACCTGAGAAAGCCACCCCTGTGTAGTCAACAGGAAGGTTTTATTTAAGAAAATACAAAAAAAGTGTGTCTCTAAGGATATGAATTTGATTTTCTCAGGGGCATCCAACTCAGAAACCTATCCCTAAACAATATTTAAACTGAGCTTTATTTTTAGGCCAAGGGTTGTTCTTTTTTAACTTTTCCACTCTTCTCAATTCTAGCCTCCTGTTTACTGCCCTAAACCATCTCCCAATAATACATTGAGTCAACAGGGAAAGATGCAAAGCTGTGGGTGGAGATGATGGGCTCAAGTGCCAAAAGGCAATTGGCTCTGCCCTTATTGCCTATGGCTGGGAAACTATTTTACTGCAATCAGCAATGATCTACACATCCCACAAATCTAAGGTATTTTTGGCTTTTTATGAAATTTCAAAACATACATTAATCTGTCCATTAATTCAACAATGCTGTCGAGTATCAGGCATCATAAAGGCCAATGCTCACACTCTTACAATCTAGGGGGATGGATAATCATGTAAACCTATCACTCTGATGTAATACAGCAAAAGTATTTCTAGGGCACCTAAAGTGCATGATAACAGAGAAGGATTTGGTCAGAGAAAACAGATAGGAGTTAACCAGTTTAAAAAGAAGAGCAAAATGGTGTTTAGAGAAGAATCACGGCATTATGGTTTGTTCAGCCTTACGTGGTGGAGATCTACTTTGTGCCAGGCACTGAGCTTGGCCCCAGGACACTGTGCTGGGCTCTCTGGTGTGCTCGAAGAAGGTAAAGCATGTGGCACCATTGGGCAACTTGGGTAGCTCAGTCATGCTGGGATGAATGAAGAAAGAAGTGAAGATGGGAAAAAATAAGGATGATTGTGTTGGCAGGGATAAGATTGCTAAGGTAAAATTAGACGTTTTATTAAGGCTGGGGCAAATGAAAGGCTTTACACAGAGAAGACAAGTCTGATCTGGGTTTTAACAAGGTCTCCCTGGATGCTGTGCATAGAATGATCTGCAAAGGGCAAAGAGTGGAGGCAGGGGACCAGTTAGGATGATGAGCTAGTAATCCAGGAGACCAGTTAAGGACCTGATTTCAAAAATTACTACAAAGCAACAGTAATAAAGACAGTATGGTTCCAACATAAGGATAGACACATAGATCAATGGAATAGAATTCAAAGTACAGAAACAAACCCTTTCATTTACAACCAATTGATTTTAGACAAAGGTGTCAAGACAAGTCAATAGGAAAAGAATAGTCTTTTTAACAAATGGTGCTGAGATAACTGGCTGTCCACATGCAAAAGAACAAATTAAATCCCTATCTTACATCAAACATAATAATAAATTTAAAGTGGATCAGAAACCTAAAATAATAGAACTTTTAGAAGATAACATAGGCCTTAGGTTATGCAAAGATTTCATAGATATGCTCACAGAAGCACAGTCCATAAAAGAAAAAAATTAACAATTTGGACCTCATCAAATTTTTTAAAAATTGTGCTTCAAAAGAGATCCTGAAGGAAATGAAAAGACAGTACACACACTTGGAGAAAATATTTTAGAATCATATATCCAGTAAAGGAATTGTATCCAGAATATATAAAGAACTCTAACTCAACAATAAAAAGGCAAGTCAATTTACAAATGGGCAAAGGATTCACTATACATTTCTCCAATGAAGAAAGCTATACATGGCTCAAGCCTGTAATCCCAGCACTTTGGGAGGCTGAGGTGGGCAGATCATGAGGTCAGGAGTTCAAGACCTGCCTGGCCAACATGGTGAAACCCCGTCTCTACTAAAAATTCAAAAATTAGCTGGGCATGGTGGTGGGCGCCTGTAGTCCCAGCTACTTGGGAGGCTGAGGCAGGAGAATCGCTTGAGCCCAGGAGTTGGAGGTTATAGTGAGCCAAGACTGCGCCAGAAAAGAAAGAAAAATAAATTTATACAAATGGCCAAAAAGCACCTGGAAAAATGCTCAACATCATTAGTCACTAGGGAACTGCAAATCAAAACTTCAATGAGATACTACTTCATATACACTAGGATGGCTATCACAACTACTGGAGTGAATGTGAAGAAAATGGAACCCTCATACATTGCTAGTGGGAATGTAAAATGATGCAGCTGCTTTGGAAGACATTTTGGAAGCTCCTCAAAATGTTATCCATCAAACTATCATATGATCCAATAATTCTACCCTTAGATATTTCTTCAAGAACAATAAAAACATACTTCTATAAAGACTTATACACTGATGTTTATAGCAGCATTGTTTATAATTGCCCAAAAGTGGACATAACTCAAATGTTCATAATTGCTGAACAAATAAATAAATTGTGGTATAACCACGCAATGGAATACTATTTGGCAATAGAAAGGAATGAAGTAATGATACATGCTACAACATGGACGAACCTCAAATATATTAGTCAAGTAAAAGAACCCAGAAACACAATATGATTTCATTCATAGAAAATGTCCAAAAGAAAGAAAATCTATAGACATAGAAAGTACACTAATAGTTGCCTTGGGCTAGAAGTAGAAAGTAAGAGTGCAAATGTGCAGTCTGGGTCTTACTGGAGTGATGGAAGTATTCTAAAACCGAATTGTGGTGCTAGTTACACAACTCTGTAAATATGCTAAAAAAAATTTTATAATATGCAAAAAATAAATAGTAAAGCTTTTTTTTTTTTTTAAAGAGCAGATAAGAAATGAAAGGAAGTGATGAGGGGAACTAACAATAGGAAGCAGCATCAGCAGAACTTGGGAACCTAAAGGATTTGAGGGTGGGTGGCCAAAAGGGTTCTAGGCTTACAAGTAAGGACAATGGAGATTGCTAATCTCAACTGAGTAACAATTATGTGCCAGATGCTATTATGTACCTACTGTGAATCATTGTATAGTCTTCATTTTAAAAGCTTTATTAGGTTGGGATAATTATTTTCTATGTTTTATGTAGTCGAAAACCCTATTGGGGGCACAGAGAGGTTAAGAAATTTTCTGAAGGGCACACAGTAGAAGCCATTTCTAGAGCTAGTGGGACAAGAGGAGGGATGGATTTCATAGGCTGCCCTGGAAATTCTTTCTAATGTTAGACAATCCTCTACTCCCTGACATTCTCATAGCCCATCTTGATCTGCCTGAGAGAAGACGTTCACATTGCTTCTTTTCTAGCAATAGACTCTGGCTAGCGCAAGTTGATCCCAGCTTTGCCATTGCATTCTGTGTGGATGTCCATTGATAGATTATTTCTGTCTGAGATCATCAGAAATGACAAATGTTAGGTCAAGGACACTAGCCAGAGAGATATTAAGAGCAGGTAGGGCTCATTCACCAGTGAGAAGATATTTAAAAAGCATTAACAGCTTCCTTCTGACAAGTAGCCAGAAATAGCCACAAAAAAGTCATTGGGTGGAAAATGGCCTCCTCTGAGCACGAACCAAAAAGGCATCTAATAACAGTTCCACGCTAAGAAGTTTATCCTAAGAAACTGGAGGGGTTTTTTAAATCTTCATTTGAATGAGGGTACTGTTTTGCTTGGAAGATGACATTGGAAACTAGTATGTGTTTGCTGTGCTTCTTCAGCAAGAATTTTACTTGTTCAAGAAAAGCACAGGTGAGCAGTACATACCTGCTCAACTCAGCTAGCTGGATGTGAGGAATCCTACTCCACTGGCTTCAGCTGGCCTGAGCAGCCACAGCTTTCTTGGGGACAGTGGCCTGGCATGGTTCCCTGGAGGCCTTTTTTGCACTTCAGGTGCTTTTGCTGCCATGACTACTCTCTGTGTAGCTTTGGGCAAGCTCTATCACCCCTCTGGGAAAAAAATGAGAACACTAGAACAGGTGGCTTCCAAGGTCTCTTCTATCTTTAAAGTCCTTCTCTTCTGCTTGAGTCTATGAAACAGCCCAGCCTGGTAGTTTCCTGTCTGCTATCACATATTATTACAAATGGGTGACTTCACAGAAATATATTCTCCTACAGTTGTAGAGGACAGAAATAAAAATTTTGGCTGGATTGATTTCATCTGGAAGCTCTGAGCGAGCATCTGTTCCATGCCGTTCTCCTAACTTCTGGTGGCTGCTGGTAACCCTTGGTGTTCCTGGGCTTATAGACACATCACCCTAATCCCTGTCTCTGTCTTCACTTGGCTTTCTCATGGTCTTCCCCTTCATGCCACACAACATCCGCTCCTTTCTCTTCTAGGGACATCAGTCATTGGATTTAGGGCCACCTTAAATCCAGGATGATCTCATCAAGAACTTTACACCTGCAAAGACCCTATTTTCAAACACTATGGGTTAGAACTTGGGCATATCTTTTCTGGGGGCTCAGTCAACTTATTAACAAATAGCTAATATGTAGTGAGATGTAATATGTGACCAGCTTATTTCTAAGTGCTTCATGTGCATTATCATGCTTAACCCACACAATAGCCCGATGTGATAAAGGCTTGTATTGTATGCATTTTACCAATGAGGAAAGTGAGAGGTTGACTAACTGGCCCACATTACCCAGCTATTAAACCAGGAGGCAGAAGGCCTCTAGTACACACTCAAACAAGGATTCCATGCTGCCTCCCATACAAATGCAACCATACAAAGTGCCAACCTTATGCAGATTATAGTTACTATCAGATTTCAATCATTAATTCATTAACAAACAGCATAGTAGGCACTCAACACAGCTTTTTGAATGAATAAATGCTTGAAATGTCTCAAGTTCTATACTGGTCACTGGAGTATAGATGTCAACATGATTCTACTATGCTTTTCTTGCTAAAATTAGCAATGACTCTTCTCTATATTAGGCCTAATTTGGGCTTTGATTAAAACTGGCAATAAGGCAGAGAAATTCAAGACACTAAGGGTCAGAGATATGAAACAAGACTGAGAGTTATTCTCTTATCCATTTTTCCTCTATTAATAAAACAATATCAGAAACACAAATAAGTGAAAACATTACATGACTTTCACACATTGCCACATGGATTCCAGCTATCTCCTTGTGAACTCTCTCTTTCATTTTCATACACTCTCTTTTGCTCTCTCTTTCTCATACTAAGAGGATCTCCTCAACTTAATTTTTTTGGTATGTGGGGAAGTCACTAGTATTCAACCCACAAGAAGGAGTCAACCACAAGGAATACGTGTGCATGGAAGTGGTGGTGCTGCTGCTGTAGACCTTTTTTATAATCTCTTCTAGGCAGACTGAGTGGCAAGTATGATATCCTTAGTTCACTTAAGGCAGAGTTTATAGCTGGGTCCCTCTTGTTCTTTAGTAGTAGCATTTAAAAGCAAGCTAACATAATTTCTACACACAGATTTCACTCAGGAACTTCTTAGGCTTATATGTCCCATTTACTGGAATATGCAAAGTTTATCTTTCTAAGTAAGGCTCATGCAGATCTTGGTGTTGCTTTCTTGAGAGTAACAATCATAAAGAACTGTTTCTATCTTTTTCTTAAAGGAAAGAAGGAACAAACCCTTTTGATGTACAGCAAATGTCTGGAGCTTTAAGCTTTCAAAGAGGAATATGGCTCAGACTGTCCTGCAACAATGGTTCTTGCTTCTCAGTATAGTGGGCCTTGAGCAAACCCAAGAATGGGAGCTTCAAAGAGCTGGAGGGAATTACACAGTGAGCAAGGGTCAGGCTCAAAGCCCACATTCATGGAATAATACATAGAATATTTGGGATGAAGTGGAGAATTTGTTTAGGGAACTGTGTATTTTAAGCCTGGAGAAGGAGGTTTGTAGAAGGCTCTGAAAGCCAGGCTCTGATGTGGGAGCTATTTACAAAATGTGGGATTTGTGACATCTGAAGTAGCAATGCTTTAGTATATGAGGCCTTAGGGAATAAAATAAACTTTCGTCACCAAGGATCAGTGGTTTTTAAATCTAGAATTTGGGGGTTAGCATTTGAACTCTTTTCCTCAACTGAAATTTTATCCATATAAACTCCAAATTACAAAATATGAAAACTGGCTTGAAGACTAACCAAAGCCCCCTTGGCCTCTTCTTAAGGCATTTCTCCCCATCCCATCCCATTCCGTACCCTAGAATTTCTCAGAATATGGATTGAATCCTTTCACCTTTGCCCCATGGAACAGAGCTTTACAAAGCATGGCACTCGTGCCATTATAGTATATGCAGTAATTTAGTATAGGTACAGATAAATATTTATACTAAATTTTAATATTCATGTATTTATTTTAATGTGTATTATTCTATCAAGGCCATGATTTAGTGGATATGGTGGTTTAAAATGAAGTTAAACATAAAAGGGGATTTAATTTAATTTGAAAAAATGCTAATAACTAACGGTGCAGGTAAAGTTTTTAAAAGAATTTTATATATTAGATGTTTCTCAGTTATTCAAAGTAATAGATGGTTAGGTTAGCACAGAAAAAGGGAAGTCTGAAGATAAAATCCATCCATAGTAGCTTTAGTTTCTTCACTTTTTGCCAAAGCTGATAGCAAATAATAATGATAATAATGATGATGATGAGGACTAAATTTATTTCACTTTCTTTTCCTGTTTCCTTTTTAATGGAACTAGAAATAGTTGAACAGAAGATGACTCCGCAGGGGAAACAATAACTCTAGTTATTCTGCAAGTCAGAAAAAGCAGGCCTGGTTAATTGGGTAATAGCTGGAGAAAACTGGATTGTTACTTTGAATACAAAACATATTCTGCCTCCAACCCCAATCACACCCCCTTCTGCATATTAGATACATTCCAGAAAAGTCGTGGGTAATGAAAATAGCTGCTATTGAGTCATTATTCATTGACTTGCTTACACTAGCTGAGAAGTTTTCCCAGAAGAGAAAAAAAAGATCCCAAACTATGATTAAAACTTATACTTTAAGAATCTTAATAATCCTATCAAAAAGTTTTCTGTATGTCTCAAAGCATCAGCATTTAGCTGCCACACAGACCAGCAAGTGAACAATGAATCCGTATGATAACTTTAGATGCAATTATTATTATGTTTCCTTATACACAAATCTGATAAACACCCCCCTTGGCTGGACTGATTGTATCACTTGGTATTTTGCCCAAATTTCTTCCACACATTTATGCCCTTTAAGTCTTCCTGAAAGTGGTAATGGGGGCTTCCCAGGCTCAAATCTGCTTAAACACATCAGTTTTCCTCAAAATATGGCTGCCAATGTTAACTGAAATAGCAAGTTTCTTTGCTTGAGGCATGAATTTTAGAAACTCAGTATGATAGCAATACTTATCCCTTGTAATCAGAAGCTCTATTTTTCAATAGCAAATAATGGAAATACAAGTTAATTGTTATGTAATAAATACAGTATGGTAGACAAAAATCTTTCAAAGTGCGGATCCCGGGGGAAATTAATAAAAGATATCCATGTACACTAAAAATGCAAATCAAAGTGAATTTTATTGGTGGGGGATAGAGTATTGAGAGTATCTTTACTCACTCAACCCACCAAAGAATGGTCTATTCAGCTTCTAATGTGTGCTGGGTATTGTACAAGCTACTGGGGAGAGACAAATAAGACTTGAGTTCTGTCCTAAAGGAATTGCCAGCCTAAAAGGGAAAATATTATAATATATAATTATATATATAACCTACATAACTTCACAGATGTGTATCCACGTGTATATATTTTTTCAATCCATTGAATATGTTGAGTCTAATGCAATGAAAGAGAAAAATGAAAACAATTTAAAGAATTTTTCAAGATGAGACTGAGTTTGAGTTTTTAATGGCTTTAAAAACTTCTGATGACTTTTACTCTTGCAGCTATCTTTAAGCCACATGGGCAAAAATGAGATCTACAAATTGAGTCAGCCAACCTGTATATGTGTAGTCATTGACCTAAGGATTGCTCTGTCATTTCTCAAAGTTTGCCCTGAAGATCATCATTCCTTGAGACATTTCTCCAAAAATCAGAGGAGAGTGTCATGGTCAACAATTTGAGAATCACAGAGTACTTCCTACCCTAAAGATTCATGACAAACCCTCACATAAGAGCTGTATAAAATATTGTATCAAATAACCAAGTTTAATTTAGAGAAATCAGTCTTTCCCAATCTTACTTGATCATGGATGGTATTTTTATCTATTGATATCCCATGGAAATAATACTCACAGAATGTTCTTTTGGAAATGCTGCAGTAATAAATGACAAACATGTATCTATTGTTCTTTAAAAGAATATCTGTAGACCACTTGTATTATTTTCCCCAGTGACATTTTACAGAGATTAAACTTTCTTGCCCTGTTCTACATATTTCCAGAATCTAATGTTTACATGTCGTAGCAAATTGTACAAATTGAAACTCAAAATAAATAGGCATATAAGAAGAAACAACCTGTAACATGAAAAGTTATGACCAGATGCAAGAGAAGAAAAAAAACATATTTTCTACTCAGTGGGCAAACTGCTGTTAAACAACTTTTATAAATTGCTTGATTTTCCATATTTTTTCTTCTTGACATAAATGTGATTCAAGCATTTGAATCAATTCTTATGTGACCACTTCATTAGCTTCAACTGGTAGATTACTCCTTCAGTAAAGGCTAAAATAATTTAGCAGAAAACATAATCAACTATAGATTTTTTTTTTTGTTTTAAAGAAAGTGTTTACATAGAGCCATGATAAGCTCATTAGCTTGACAGAATATATTCATAAGATCAATGTAGTCCGTCAAAATAATTTTATTTTTACTATGTCCGTTCCACAGAGGATGACCATCCCTTTGACCCTTGTTCTTTGAGAAGGCCTTCTGCTTCTGTAGCATCAAAAATCACTTGAAAATATTCGTCATGGTCCATTGTTCTTCCCATTCATCCTTTTGAAGATGCTAAAGTGTCCTAGAATCCTATCTTTTTTGTTCCTGGCCCATGGTAATTTTAGCTAAATTTTAGGAAGTAATATGGTTGAAATACGTCCCCCAAAGTTCATGTGTTGGAAATTTAACCAATCCCTAATGCAGCAGTGCTGAGAGGGTGCAGCTCTTAAACAAGGTAACCCAGGTAGTGGATTTATAAGTGTCTGACCCAGAGTAAGTGTTCCTAAGTGTTGTTTTTTTATTCCATAATTATGCATTATTTGTTATCATATATTATATGACTTGCCAGTAATTTTAAATTCAATCTCTCCTTCGCTTCTCACAACAACACTATTGGCTAGATATTATTATTCTGTTCATTTTACAGATGAGGAAACTGAAATCTAATGACACTAAACAACTTGAAGCAAAAACCAACCAGATACAGATTCTAGAGATTATTTTAAGTAAAATCAAAGCTAATTTAAATATTTATCTTCTTGTAATTTATTAAACTTCAACTATTATAATCTCTCTTAAGCCAAGAGAGACTCAATAACTCATTCATGGTCATAGAAAGTCCATGGTGGAGCCTGATGTGATGGTTGATTTTATGTGCGAATTGGCTAGTTTCTAATATCTAGTAATTCAATCAAACACTAATCCGGGTATATGTTGAAAAGTATTTTGTAGATGTGATTCAGTCCATAATCAGTTGACTTTAAGAAAGATTATCCTAGATAATGAGAGGTGGGGGGTGGGGGGCGGGTAGTGTTAAATCAGTTGAAAGGCCTTAAGAGCAGAGCTGAGGCTTTCCCGAGGAACAGGAAATTCCACCTGTGGACTGTAACGTCAGCTCATACCTGAAAGTTCCAGCTCGCTCATCCCCATTGGCCTGCCAAATAATTTTCAGATTGCTAAGCCATCCCCAACAATCACATAAACCAATTCCTTGCAATAATTTTCCTAATATATGTCCCCTACCGGTTTTGTTTCTCTGGTTGAACCTTGACTGACACACCTGAGTTCAAACACAAATCTCCATGTCCAGAGACAGACGCCAGCTCTGATCTTCTGACATCATGGCAACCATCAATGTTCAACTCATCAAGGTCAGTTGGTTCAATTGGCTTTGTCAGGTCCCCATTAACTTAATTAGGAAGCTTTAACCATATGCACCATAAATAAGCAATATGGATGTTTGTATATTTATGTAACACTACTTCTACTCTTTCTAAGACAATAATAGTAATATTAATAGTCATTAACATTTACTAAGGAATTACCATGTTGCAGAAAAGGACCAAGATCTTTAAAATCATTATCTTATTTCATGGATAGAAGCTATAAAGCGGTAGGATCCTTCTCAATACAAGGAAGATTTTCTAAGCACAAGAGCAGTCTAAAGATAGACTAGGCTGATCCAAGAGATGGAAAGCTCTCCATCTGTCATGGAATGCAAGCCCAAGTTCAAGTCACTTGACAGGGAAGTTAGAGAAAAAAATTCAGCATTGGATGTTAGCTGAAGTTGACAAACCATAAATTCCCTTATTCCAAAACTATGTCCTCTGGCAATTTACATATTTAATCTCCATCGTATTTTTAAACTGTTGATAAAACTGTCCTTAAATGACTGAGTAAGTGTATGCTTGGACTGTTTGTAAAATTGGAAATAAATCAATGAACCTTATATTTCCTTTTATAGCCTCCCATGAGGGTATAAAGATCTATAAACAGGCACACAATACATGCAAGTTAAATTCAGAGTCAATTCTTACTTATCCACATTGATAACTGAAGCAAATTGACAGATAATCCAAAATATAAGGGACAGCATGTTTTGTCTCTGGTCTTTAAATTCTGTGTCCCCACCTTCTCTATGATCAGGAAGAGGTAGCTCTTGGCTTAAAAAGTATTCACTTCCTAGATAGAATTCCGGTTCTCCCTTTCACTTTTAATATCTATGTTAATTTTTTAGAATTATTGATTAAACTGAGTCCATTAAAATTAGCACCGCTTTTTTAACAAAAATTTCCCCTGGGCTCTCTAAAATTCAGACCATCCAACAAAAAAACTGAGGGATAAATGGCAACCTTATTGCACACAAATGTATCTATAGGACATGGAGCAACAAAGCTAAATTGTGAAGTGTCAACAGACGAAAAGTACTTTGCTTCTTAAAGGAGACCCATACTGATCTGATTCTAACCACAGAGGAAGGCTCCTTGTCTCGTCTTGACACTAAAACCAGATAGGGGTGGGCACAGGCCAGTTAGTCTATAGATAATCCAAAGCCGAAAGAGAGTGAAAGTGTAGTGATGTTTGTGAAATGCTTCTAAGAATTTTAGAGGACTAGAGATAAGGTAGGAATCACTCACTTTCTAAGCCACAATCCATGGCTCGGCAAAGTAAATAAAACTTTCAAATTCATTTTCATTTTGTTTAAATAAAAAATTAAAATACCATAAACTAATTTAAGACAGAATTAAATGTGTCCATGAGAGGCTGCTGGATTAGAAAGTAGAACAATCTGGGTTCTAGATTCAGGTCTGTCAATAATTACCTAAGAGACGGTAGGCAAATTATGGAACTTCTCTGGGCCTCAGTGTCCTTATCATAGCAGCAGCTACTACTTCATGAAAGCTTTCTTCCATGTATTTTGGCTGTTTTTCTAAAAGCACTTTTGCATTTTAGTTCAGAGAATCCTTCCAACAACCTTATAAACTAAGTACCATTACTAAACCCACTTTACAGAGGAGAAAAGAGAGGCACAGAAAGTAGCTTGCCCAGCGGGAGTCAGGTTAGTGGGATCAAATGACATTCCAACCCACACTTAACCACCTGCTACACTGCCTCTCAGCTGGAAAACATGAGAGATGAACTAGGTGCCCTCTCAGGACACCACTCAGGACCCTTTAGCTCCTTTTTTCTGTGATTCTACAATATAGCAAAATATCTATTAAGCAGATATTTTTTAAGGGCTAGCCTCAGAAGGAAATTCCATTTGAATACATTCATCCTTTAAGATATGTATCAACTGTCACCTCCTTTGTGCCCTAGGCAAAGATGCCATCATATCCTAAGTGAGGTGAGTATCGTTTAAATTCTTCCCTCCGCACTCACCATACTGTCTTTACCCTGTCTTTCTTATCTAGTTGATTGCCAACTTTCCTACGTCAGGACCATGGTTTGTCCATCTCTGTGTGACCCAAGAAGCTGTAACATGATAGGTAATCAATAAATACTGTATTTGTTTATAAGAGGACAGAAAACTCAAGGTCCTAAGGGTAGGGTCTGTTTGGCACGATGAGAAACAGCAAGAAGGCCCAGACGGTCCTCACCTTATGATGGTTCCACTTCTGATTTTTTGACTTTACGATGGTGTGAAAGCAATACATATTTAGCATGCTCCTCAATTTCTGATAGGGTTATATACAGATAAACCCTCATAAGTTGAAAATATTATAAATTGAAAGTATATTTTTGGCTTGCAATATATTCAACTTATGATGGGTTTTCTGGATGTAACTCCACAGTAAGTTAAGGAGCATCTGTACTGTGTTTAATATAGCATGTAAGCTGCACAGAAGGTAAGACACTTCCTGATTATGACAAAGTTTTTGAGAAAGAATGTTTAAGAATAAGGTATTAGGATAACCTAGCTCCCTGTCTGACTTTGGTTTTTGTTGCTATAACAGAATACCACAGACTGGGTAATTAATAAAGAAAAGACTTTTATTCAGCTCACAATTCTAGAGGTTGGGAATCCCAAGGACATGGTGCCAGCACCTGGTGAGAGTCATCCCATGGCGGAAGATGGAAGTGCAAAAGGGACAGGAGAGCAAGTGTGAGAGAGCTCGCTTTTAGAACAAAGCCACTCCCAGGATAACAGACCCCCTCTCATGATAACAGCATTAATCCATTAGTGAGGGTACAGCCCCTGTGACCTAATTACCTCTTAAAGGTCTCTCCCTCTCAACATGGCTACACTGGGGATTGATTAAATTTCCAATACATGAACATTGGGGAACATATTTAAACCATATCACTTCCTTGCCCTGCCACACATGAACTCATCCCATCTTATACCTCCAAACTGTCTTCTCTTGATTTTAACCTTATTATTTCCTGCCACAGTCCCCTGGAGCCACGTGGACCTTCTGGATGTTTCCTGTCATGCCAAGCAGACCCCACTTTCAGAAACCTGAGTTTTCTGCCCTCTTGCCTGAAATGTCCTTCAGATCCACATGACTCATTTTCACACTTGCTTTAGATCCCTGCTAAAATGCCTGTGAATGAGAGAGCCCTTCACTGACCACCTACAGTAAGAATCAACACCCTCCACTCCCAGATTTCTCCTCCTGCTGCCACCTCTTCTTGTCAATGACACTTGCTATCACCTGGAATAGGACAAATATGTTTGAATAGAGCCAATTTTTCATCCATTCAAATGACAGTACCATAAAGTTAGAATCTTTCATCAATTCATCTCCTGCCATCTCCTCAATGCCTACAGCAGTGCCTAGCACAGTGCAGCAATCAAAAACTGTGTAGGCAAATGAATGAAAAAAGGAAAAAACTTCTTGTTGTACAAATATAGAAAATGCTTTTTAAGGGGTTTGTTATGACAACAATAAATTTAAATGTGACGCATTAGTTTAACAACCCAAAGTCCATCTCTGGTCAGCTTTCTGTCCCAAGGTCTGTTATATTTGTCAAGAAACTACTAAGAGAATGTGAAGTTCATGTCTTTGCTGTAATATTTGGGTATCTGTGTTCTATTACTAAGAGGGAGAATGGGTCACTGGAGTGTGTTGGATGCAGGGAGATTTGTGAGCACCTGGCTACAGGGAAAATCACCTTAGTTTGGCAACTAGATAGTTGTGTTATTAAACATTTGCTTCTCTCTGCACTTCTCAAAGTCATGAATCCTGTCTCGTTCACCTGTGCCTCCAGGGCTGCGAACTGCCAGGCAGAAACATGCTTGTTGAGTGAATGAAGCCAGCACTAAACTCAGGCTTCTCTCTACCCCCAGTTCAAGTTACCCTTAACTGGGCCATGGTAAATCTGTAGTATCAAGTTCAGATGCCCTGTGAGATTCTCCTTCCAGAACCATGTTCACAGCCTGTACCTTCTGAGCCATGTCAATACTTTTCAGGTACCCTCCATCTCATTGATTAGCAAGCCCAAATTACAATGAGAAGACGTTGTGTCCAAATCTGAATCCAAACCCTATGCAAACTTTGGCATGTACTCAAGACTCAATAAATGTTAAATAAATGAATAATTAAACAATTCAGAGAGAAGTTTTCACAAGAGGAGGATGAGTGCTTAGGAGGTACTCCCCAGTGCACACACACATTATTCTAGTCATTGAGTTAACTGATAGGTATTAGAATTTTTATTTTAGAAGCATAGGAAGGTTAAGTCCAGAAATATAAAATGATTTGCAGATGGAGATACCATGTCATTGGTAGAAACAGGAAAAGTCTGAGATCTATTTACTCTGCGTCAGAAACTAGTAACTCCAATTTTAATAAGGATTTATCCACTTCTCTCTTTTGCAACTGCTTGTCCACATATAGAAGAAGCAGAACAGTTCTCTTGGATAAATATATTAAAGCTAGCCTCACTTATTCACTGACATGAACTTGAGTTATTAATCATGCTAAGCCATTAGTATATAAAATATCTAAATAGCTGTCTACCTCTTGTATGCATACACAAGTTTACACACACACACAAACACACACAAACGCATATATATATATATATCTGGAGAGAGAGAGAGAGAGATTGAATATGCCAATAGACAATGGCCAGACCATACATAAAAGTAGAACTCTGACCTACAGCATGCAGCTACCTGTCCAGGAGACTAACTCCTTATCTGCAATAAACAACCCAGGAAGGCAACCTGCCATAAGTCAGACTTGCAGGAAGCCAGATCCTGCTATCTCTAGTAACAATCCAGGAAGCTAAACAACAGCTTCTGTAACAATCAGCCCCAATTGGCCAGGCTTTAATTAATAACTGACAGCTTCCCCAATCTTTGTCCCCACTTTCTGCTTAGAACCGACCAGAAGATGTCAAATACATACCACTAACCAATCACATTGCATGATTAGCCCCTGTAAAGAGTCCCCAGATCAAAGACCTCTCTCAGGGACACACCTGAAGCCTTCCCTTTTTCCCACTATGAAGTTTTCCTACTCCTCTGCCTGCCTTTGAGTCTCTCCTCTACCAAAAGCAAGTGACAGTGGCTGACCCCCTTGCTACGGCAAGCTCTAAATAAATAGCCATTGCTTTTTCTCATTTGGTTGGTCTTCATTTATATGCGTGTATATATATTTATGTGTGTATATATATAATATGTACACATAATGTATATACATACATTATGTATTATGTGTATATATACATTATGTGTATATATCATATATTTATATTAGTACATAAAATATCCATTATATACTTATATATAATTTTTATGTGCATGTAACCACTGAATTGTTTAACATTTTCTTTAAATATACATTTCATATAAAATTTTTATTTTAACATTAATTATAATACTTTTATCTTAAACAGAAAAATAGTAATTTCCTAATAAGTACTAAAGTAAGTACCTATTAAATCTATTTATTCAATTGCCACCTAAAAACATTTCACATGCTACTAATAATGCATGCAGCTTAGTTAAGGCAAATACTCAGTTTACAGTAAAAACATGTTCCCGAATTCAGCTTCATCCCCTCACCTGCCGTGTGGCATAAGACAAATGATCTAACGTTTCTGAGTCTTGGGTTCTTACCTCTGAATACCAATGATAAATCCAAACTTGTAGAATTACAGTGAAGATGAAATTCAATGGTATGTATGCATGCACCAGACCCGGGCAGGTGCTCAATCCTCAATAAATACATTTATATTTTAGTACATGCAAAATAACAGGAGGCAAGGAATATGAGAAGAAAACTGTAGCACCAGAATCAGGTTCCTTGAATGTGTTCAAACCCCAATGAGTATGTGGAGTTCACCATTGGCCAACTATACAACAGCCAGAAAATGTTCATGTGCTTTAAGTAAAATGCTGACAATGAAAAGCTGTTTAAGCCACCTTAGCCGAATCACGATATATTATTTATAAGGAAGACTTTAAAGGGGAGGGAGGACCAGCCTGTGGCCATTTCCCATCAAACAGAATCATTACCAATAACATGTTTTCAATGGCTGCATAGGGGGTCTTTCAACGTTGGTTAGAATTAAAGCTCAGAAACAGAAAAATATTCAGCAGATGACAAAACAGTCCCAAATCTATTTTCACACATTTTCCAGAAAAGACTGGGTCTCTTTCAAAAGCTTTAAATAGACACTAACAGTAAGAAATCTGGAACGCAAAAAAATTACATATGTACATTATGTGTGTGTGTGTATAATTATTTCTTAACAATGTTCACATTAACATGGGTCGGGTTGCTTTAGAAAAATGGTATAATTAAGGTGGCTTGATGGTAAGTTAGTTCCTAAATAACTGCACAGATTAAGAAATTGATGAGATGCATTTAAAAGATGGGTGAGAGACATCAGTTTCCTCTCAGGGTGGCTTAGAAGTAGAACTAGTAAGTTCAGTAGAGGCTGCCAGGGGCACGATTCCTGATCCATCAACTCAAAGAGCATGCAAAATCCCAGGACATTAGAAGATGGATCAGAAAGTGTAGTGTTCTTAGGTTTTTCTCCTAGGAGAAGAGCAGGGGAGGTTCTTTTCTGCAGAAAGGAAGAAACAGCCTCAGCAATTTCCGAACGAAAAGGCTGGTGTCCCAGGGATGATAAAAAGCAGAGGTTGTGTGTCTGTCAAGCACACATGCAGGTCTAGGTGCACTCTGCACCCTGCTCCAGGAACTGGGAAGACTCAGGCATGGGGAATGCAGTTGAAATGCATCTCTGAACCCCTTTTTGAGGTATTTATAACCTGGCTTTTCCCCTCCTGTCTCCTGAATGATCCCTCAACCACAAGAGATGACATTTTGCTTTTGAAGAGAGGTACTTTATAGCTACTTCTGAAATATTTGTTTTGCCCTATCAATAGCCAGTGTTTATTTTCTTATATCTCCCGGAAGCTAATTTTTATCTAGCATCCCACTCTTTCTGTCCTACCATTAAAACCTCTAATTTCCGAAGTTTGATTAAGTCTTCATTTTTCATTTCTTTGTTTTGCTTTTTTTAAGATGGAGGCAAGTTCTATTCAGTTAAATGAATTGACATATAATAATGAATTGTTCATGTGGGAAGGAGCACGGGTCATTATCTAGCCCAAGTTTTACAGATAAATAAACTGAAGGAAGCTCAGGAAGGTTTACAGTCTAACCATTCTCAAGGCCCCATAGGAGCAGCCATTTAAAAATGGAGCCAAGGTTTTCCGACTCATCTTACTACGACTTGCTGGGGATCTGAACAAAGATTTACCATGGGGGAACTGGAGGAACTTCTAGAAGTTGCATTTGTTACTTAATTTTGCATATAAAAATGAAGATGCTTAAAGAAAAAGTAAGGAGGTGGCACAGGACAGCGTGTGGAAAGAAGGATAAGAAGCATGGTATCAGATAGAAAAAGAAGGGATAAACAATAAAATTTAGTTGAAAAGAAAAGCGGTAGAAAAGCTTGAGGAGGGAAGAGTAAATCCTTCATGCAACAAGAAGACCTCTTAAATGAGGAGCTGTCCCTCAAGAGGCTCAAAGACGTCGGCTTGCCCAGAAACTGTGCATTTCAATATATCAGAGTAAAGTGAAAGAAATAGAAATAGGGAGATGACATAGCTAGATTAGCTAGCTAGCTAGATGGATAATTAAACAGTATAGTATCAAGTTTCAGGCAACACATTAATTTTAACTCCAAATATTTTTTAAGTACTTCAAACCTAAGGCGGCAAGAAGAATGATTTTTTGCTTATATAAACATATTAATTACAGAAATAGTGATTGTATTTACAATTTAAGCTTCATTATCCCATGGCACAGAAACTCACACAGTAACTCACACAACGCATCTATTCTTTATATTGGTGTAATTTCTAGCCAACTGCAACATGAAAATATTCTGGTACATCAGGCTTGATAGATGATCTAGAGCATCCTCTTTTTGCAGACAGGATCATATCACGTATATCTTTGTATCCTTCAAGGAGCACAGCAAAGGACTTGTGTGAGATGATGGCACAATAAATGTTGGTTAAAAGGCTAAATAACAGACAGTAATAATCTCACTAAAAATAAAATAGAGAAGTAAAAGGTTCTAAAATGAGGCTCCACAAGACTTTTTGCCCAGGCAGCTTGCATGCAAATAAAGTGCTAAACCCTGTCAAGAAATTAAAGCCACATTTAAAAATCAAATGAGATCCCTTTTTTATTGGAAGGACTTGGGTATAGATCTATGGTCTGCTAATGCATGAAAGACGGTTCATGTCATTACCAGCCAGATCCTGAAAATATGGATGACAAGCTCCTGGATTACACATAAAAAGGCAAGTCTTTGCCTCACAGACAACTTGAGTGCTTCCCTTTTTCTTAATTGTATTGCAGATTATTTCAGACTTCAAAACAAACTTCATCATTTTTCACATTAAAAACAAAAACACAAACCCTCCAGCCCTTTCTCCTCATGCTGTGAATGAAGCTTGTCATTTTAAAAAAGCCTTTATAAGCTCAGCCTTTATTCATCCTATTATTTATCATAAGGCTACACTATTTAAGGGTAACGCACATTTGCTTACAGGGGATCGGCCACGGTAACAGCTGGGCCACGTGAAATTCAGTCGGAAATTCACATTTAAAACTTAGATTTTTCTCTTTGAATGGCAACTGAAAAGAAAAAAAAGTACAAAACACACCAGCTCAGCCAGAGAGCAGGAGAGGGAGGAGGGGAATTAACAAATCTTCGAAAAATAAAGCTGCATAATCTGCTATATTTCAGGCCGCTTTTATCCTCCAAATCCCCCATCTTTGTTTAAGCTACAAACAGACTCTATAAAAATCAGCTCACTGGCCTCCTCCTATTATACACCTCCCTGCACAAATCAAATGAAGCTTTGGCTGAAAAGCTGATAAAGAAAAAATACACCGGCACATGAGCAAGCTGATGTATTTTAAAAGTGGTTATCATTTCTGATCCTTTCCTTTCTCTCCAGGGAATAGATCATCTTTCTAAGGAGCACACAAAACTCTGGTACTGAGCACACTTCACCCCTTGCATTTGTTTTGAATAGGGATTTTCTAAAATAATGACCACATGAAGTGTTCCATCATTAGCATTGATTTTTAACACCTTGGGTGTGAGTCGTTGTCGTGTAACTGTCTAATATTAGTGCATAACCAAGACCCCCTCCTATTATTTGCTCTCACCATACAGTTTTTCCCTGGGAAACACATTTTTCTCATGCTAAAAACAACAGGCTCTGCATTACCCAGATACTTCAAGTCTGTTCTGTTCTATTCTGTTGTTTGTAATAAATTCTAGATTCTGGCCTGCAACGTCAGAAAGTAATATATCCTTCTTAGCCTTTTAGTCTTAGCTTTTCTCGTGATTTCTGGGGATCTTGAGATTGCCAGAGTCCGTCCGTTTTGTAGCTCTGTTCAGCCAGCTGCCAGCCCAAATATGAGTGTCCCTTTTACACAATCCCATAGCACCAGGAATTTTGCTTCACAGTCATTATCATAGTTACGACTTTGTATTGTCTGGTCTTTGATTAATGCCTGTCTCACTTGTACACTATAAATTCCACCGGGCAGATCTTGTTCTTAATCTCTGAATCTTCCATGTCCAGCTCAGTGAGTTAATTAGGCATGATAAAGACTCAAAAACTATATTGCTCACCAGATTACAGATTTTTAAAAAATAATATTACCTAAAATTTGCAGAGTATATGCTACAAACCAAGCACTTCCCATACATCATCTCATTTATTCCTCCCCCAATCTCTATAAGGTGGCAACTAGTGTCTCTATTCTATTTTATACATGAGAAATGGAGGCTTAGAGAGCTAAAGTCATTTGCCCAGTTAGAAAAGCATGGGACGGAATCAGGTCATAAACTCACAGACTTGTGCTGACTTAGGAACACAAGGGCTGACCCAATAGTTTCATCTTCTCTCATAGCTGCTTCCCACACTGGGCCAAGACCATCAGAATAAGACCTATTCATTGTCATGATACCTGGTGCCATTTATCAAGCCCCTACACCCTACTTCCGAGACATAGTGCCTAACACATACAACAATTCTGTTCCATTAAATATTATTATTATCCCCCTTGACTGTCAAGAACATTGCAACTTAGAGTTCAAGTTACTTCCCCCAGGCTTTATGGCAAGGAAAAAACAGAGTTAGGACAAAGCTTTCCCACACTTTCCTCAAGGGACTTACTGTTGGAGACAGAAAAAGCAGGAAGAAAACAAACGAACTGCTCTTGACCACCAAAAAGAATCAGACCTAGGGGAAGGATGTACATAGGAGAATGAAGGAGTCGATGACAATGGTGCGCTGGCTGCACAGGTAGAACTCAGGGAGGTAGTTGTTAGAACTGGAATGGAATGGAATGAAATGGGCTGGAATGGACTGGACTGGAATGAAATGGATTGGATTGGATTGAAATTAAAACAAATGGCCAACTTCCCATTTTGCACAAACTTATTCCGAAATACGGGTTCACTTATTGCTATGAACTGAATTGTGTCCTTCAAAATTCATATGTTGAAGCTCTAACCCTTGATGTGATGGTATTTGGAAACGGGGCCTTTGGGATGTTAGAAGAGGCCATGTGATGTTACACGAGCCCCACCTGACGGATCAGTACCCTTATAAGGGACCCAGACAGCATGCACGTGTGTGTGTGCTCTCTTGCGTTCTCCCTCTCTCTCTCTCCGCACACATGCGCAAAGACACAAAAAGTCAAGTAAGCACACCAAGATGGAAGTCAGAAGGAGAGCCCTCAACAGGAATTGAATTGGCCAGAATTTTGATCTTGACTTTCCAGCCTTCAACACTGAGAAAATAAATGTCTATTGTTTAAGCCATCTAGTATACGAAATTTTATTATGGTGGCCCAAGCTGTCTAAGACACTTGTAGTTTTCTGAAAGGTCACAGAGACCTCCTCAGCCTTTTTTAGTCTCCACATCCCTTGGTCTGGCCAAGGCTGTCTTCAGCTGGTAACATTTGGTGAGAATTTTTTCGCTCATCTAGGTCTATGTGCTTCCCTTTTCAAGCAGTAACTACAAAAAAGCAAACCAATGTAAATCCAAAGATATCTGAGGCAAATCCACCACCGCTGAAAAAAACCCATCCAGTTCCTTGCCAGCTGTGGGTGAAATTCTAAGAATGTCCCAACAGGAATTCAGAGGCCTTGCCTTGAAAAGCAGACCCTTTCCTTCAAAGCAGCTTTGTGTAAACAATTTAACCTATCAATCTCAAGTTGCTTAGATTCTCATCTGTTTTATTACGGATTTGAACCTGCTGCACAGAGAAAAGGACAGTCCCCCTCCCTAATGAACTGTTGTTTCAAGACACCCGGCTTTATGATTTTCACACCCCACCCTCAGCCTTGCCTTTTCAAAGGGGCTTGGGACTTGGTTGGAGCTTTCTTTTGTAAATGCAAATACAATTATTAGTTATGCATTTCAGTATACCCTAAAATGGTAAAGGACAATGCTCCAGCACTCACAATAACAATGCATTCCTTTTCATCCCCTGCAGAGCTCCAAATGTTACTTCATTAGTGTGGATTTGATCACAATGCTCTTTGCCACCATAGCTTCACTTTAGGAGCCCAAGGAAGGTGCAAATGCTATATAATGTATGATTATTAACTTACATCAAACAAATCACAGTGGCTCAGTCTACTGTTTTTCTACTAATTCAATTCCTCATTAATAACCTTGATTATTATGCAGGGATAGAATAGGATTTTATAGTACAGATACCCTGAAATTGCCATGGCAAACTCATTACCATCCACAGCTATAGTTCTATATAGAAGTCAAATTGGAAATCGAGAGAAACTGCCTAATACAGAAAGTTTTATTTTGATGAGAGATAGCTGAGATGATTTCTCATCTGTTTGGACAAACAAACATGTACATCTGAAGGATCGGCTGTTAGGGACCAAGAAGAGGGAAAAAAATTGTGGGAGGCATTCTTTTCTGAAAAGAGTTTTGGCAACAAAGCGAAGCCAATGTAAGTTAAAAATGAACACTCTACACTTAGAAAACCAAATTATGCAAGTCCACCCACTTCCTACCTAGCTACTGTTTCTCTGCATCGGCTGACTCTCTAAGGTCGGGGCAAAGGCATAGGGGATGTTCACAACCTGCTGGGCCAGCTGCTGAGGTTACACACTCAAATCACAGTTGGGAGAACTAGCCTTGACTGGAACCAGATACACGTTTTTATAAACCACCAGAACAAAAAGAATAAAGCTGTGAAGTAGAACAAGCTCCGCACTCAGGCGCCTTCTTACTTAGGCTGAGTGTTCAGATCAAATAGCAACAAAATCAGGTGAGGCTGCTTACTACCTTGATGAAGCCTACTTTTCTACCTCTAATTATAATGCAAGATAGGAATAAATAAGATCCAACCTAGCCACTCATGATTATTAGGTGAATTGGAGTCATTTAAAATTTAACCCTGGAGAAGATGCTATGAGCAGGATAACTGGAATAAATTTGAACAGATACCCAATGATTAAGAATTTGAAAAAAAAAGTTGGGGGGCTCTTTAGGGCTAGTATCCAGCTGGAATAGTTATCTTGACCTCTGATTCCTGAGTTGGTCTGGAAGTTCTTGACCAAAAAGTGTGCACAAATACAGTCTAGAAATTGGCCTGTGAATCAAGATCTGGCTGCTGACATAGCAGGCAAGGGACTCCGGGTTACAAAACCAAACATCTACAACTTGGGGGTTCATGTCTGTGCCTCAAAGGGGAGCTACAGGGATATCACAAAATAATAAAGAGAAAGCCTTGTGGAAATAGCAGCCCTGGGTAAAAAGTCTTTGTGTGGCACCAGCGAATTCAGGTTTGCTCCCTTTCCAGCAATCCCCTGATAGGCTGAGCACAGCCTTGTGATACGGCAGGGATGTGGGAGTACCACTTTCTGATGTGACGCCTTTCCCCATCTCAACGACTGTACACAAACCACCCTAGTCATCAAGGCAATAATTAACTTCATTTTGATGTTGCCTAATTACCATGTTTACTTTTCACACTATCATCACATATTGGCTTATTTTAAAAAATATTGTTATTAGTGGTAACAGATATAATAAATAAAATCTGAATACTTGGGAGAGACGGAGCTGCAGGAGACAATGCCTATTTTTAGAGAGGCAGCCTGGCATAGGGAAAAGAGAACAGAGTTTGGATTCAACAACAAAATCTGAGTTCAAATTTTGACTTGGCCATTATTTTCTCATCCGATAAATAAGAATAATGATACTCACCTTTTAAAGTTGTTGGCTGGATTAAATAAGATGCTTTGTGCAATATTCTTAACCTAGTTTGCAGCACATAGTAGGTTCTCCTTTAACGGCAACTGTATTGACAGTGATGATGGTTAATACAAAAATGGCTAGTTAAGTCAGTTTTTGGAGCAAGGTGTTTGAAAACCCACTCACTGGGATAATGCATCCAACCACTATGTATTTAATCCTGTTGATTAAGTAAATGAGCAAATGAGAGAATGAATAAATGAATGAATGAATGGAAATGATTTAAGGAACATGCCAACTTTACTAATCACTAGGAATTTCAGAAGTGGAATCTCTGTTCCCTGGAACAGTGCCTGGTACTCAGAATTTGTTGTCATGAATGAAATGAGACTTCATTAAAACAAAAAAAAGGTTCTCCAACAAACATAGTTGCACTGCTGATCCCTATTTCCTGGCTTTCACCTTCCCCGCAATCCTACACAGAGATGTCCATCCGCAGACACTTCCCTTCCATCCAGAGTCCTTCCCACCCTCTGAAGCACCCTCTTCCCTTCCTCTGCCCCGGCCCCCTGGCTGAGGCCCTGTCTTGCCCATGATTTCTCACCAAAGATGAGGAAGAGCTGCTGCTGCTTCCCATCTTCTTTTTTTCTTTTTCTTTTTCTTTTTTTTGAGATGGAGTTTTGCTCTCATTGCCCAGGCTGGACTGCAGTGGCACGATCTCAGCTCACTGCAACCTCCGCCTCCCGGGTTCAAGCAATTCTCCTGCCTCAGCCTCCAGAGTAGCTGGGACAACAGGTGCCCACCACCATGCCTGGCTAATTTTTGTATCTTTAGTAAAGACGGGGTTTCACTATGTTGGCCAGGCTGGTCTCGAACTCCTGACCTCACGTGATCCACCCGCCTCTGCCTCCCAAAGTGCTGGGATTACAGGCGTGAGCAACCAGGCCTGGCCAGCTGCTTCCCATCTTCTAAGGGCTCAGGTTGTGAAATGCCATCACATGGGTACAAAAGAAAGAAAACAGTCATCATTCCTCCATGACAGGGTTTGGCGCTGAGGGTAATGATGAATGATGTATGTAGTGGCGACATCAAATTATGAGTGCCTGTTCACACTGGGGCCTCCTGCCGCTCATGTTTCACATCAGTCTCCCCAATGCTGCCTGCAGTCCCCTGATGTGGTGGGAGACGGGAAGGGAGATGGAAGCGTCCCAGAGAATCTGTAAAAAGAGAGGCTCAAACCACCTCTCCAAATGAAGAGCTGCTTTCTCCCTGGGGCTGGCTGGGTTCTCCTCCCTTCTGCTTGTCTGTTTTCAAATCAATGAGTATATAAATAAATGAGTAAGGAAGAATAAATCTTTCTTACAGAAAAAAATCCACATTTTAATGTGTAGTTAGTGCCCACTGTGGGAGATGGGGCTTAACTTCTGCCCTCCTCCCATGCAGGTGGCTAGATTTAGTGACTGGCATCCAATGAATAGAGTCAATGAATATTCATTTCAATAAATGGAGAAGGGACAGAAAAAAACCAGCAATTCTACAGGAGAGAAACCTGGCAAACACTACCTTAACCGAGAGATGAAAGTTAGTATCACCAGCGATGGCATGTGGATATCATGTGACAAAAGGGTATTTCACCTCTGGTATATTGTTTCAAAACCTACAACCTCAATGTAATCACAAGTCTAGTCACAAGAAAAACTATGAAAGCTATACATTCAGATTAGTAAGCACTACAGGATATTCGCCTGAACAGTACTTTTCAAGATGGACGAGATGGTGAAAAATAAAGACTGAGAAACTGTCATAGACCGGAAGTTGCTGTTGGAGATGTGATAGTCAATGCAATGTGGTACCCTGGATGGGAAAACTGGTGAAATCCAAGGAAAGTGTGGAGTTTAATTAATTAAAAAGAGAGAGAGAGAGAGAGACAGAAGAGCAATTATTCAGGGAGTTGGACTTATAGATGCCACAGTCTCTGGGCAGCAGCCTATGTGTACCCAGCAGCACCAGCCATGCAGGTGGCTAGATTTAGTGACTGGCATCCAATGAATAGAGTCAATGAATATTCATTTCAATAAATGGAGAAGGGACAGCCCAGCCTTGTGGTTTTTCCTCCTCCACTCCTTCCCACCTCCAGCTCTCTCATGCTCCTGAAGCTCAGCTCTGGGAAAGAAGGGTCCTCTCTCCACATTCTCTATCTGCCTCCTTTGGATCACAGGCACATGTAGCCTAGACTTCAAGTCACCTGCTTCATTCACCCACATGCCTTTACTTCTAAACCCTCCATCACTCCCAGAGGATTACCAAAACAAAGTCAATGAAACGTCTTCCCAAATAGGTAAATTAGACTCAACACACAACACTCCTGAGTTTCTGTCTCCAGAAAGCAAGAATCCAATCTTTACATTGTCTATTTGCCAGTATTTTTAAAAAGGCTGTTTCCGCCTCCAACTTAGACTCTTTCGTCTAATATCTAATCTAATGTAATATTTTGGGAGCACTGTGAATTACAGAAATGTGACACTGAATAGGAGGGGATGCTAATGGCTTTAGTAGAAAACAATGGAGAAACATACTAAATTTAGTACTGGAAATCCAGGGTTCAAACCCTGCCCTTGCCACAGAAGTGGTTGTGTGGGCAAGTTGCAGAATCTTCTTGAACACATGATATCAAACTGTGCAGGTTTGGAAATATAATCTATATCATACCTTCAAATTCTTGGGTGCTGACAGTCTATTTTTCAATTTATTTAAAAATAAATCTAGAATTTGACTTCTTTTGTTTATAGGAGGTAACATAAAATGTGACAGAAATCCATATCAACAGGGACCTCTTCATAAAAAGATTTAATACCAAACATTTAAATTAATAATGTTTTTAAAACCCTAACCAGAAACACAAAAATTGTTGTGTCTTCCCTGAGGTATTAGTTCTGATTAAATCCCCCAAAATCAGAATAACAAAAGAACTATTAATAAATTTACGCTTGGAGTTAGTTTTAAACATAAATGTTAAAAAGATATGGGTATTTTTGTATAAGTAAGTAAAGAGTGAGTGAGACCTGTAAGTTAAAATGTATTTTTTTTGTAACAACAACTACTGCTGCTAAGAGCAAAGTAGACTTTCTTATGTATTGCTCGTAGGAGTTTAAATTGATACCAATTTTAAGAATCAAAATTTGACAATGTCTATTAAAAATCTTTAAATGTAAAACCTGTATTTTATTTCTTTTTCTTCACTTATTTAATTTTATTTATTTATTTTTGAGACAGGATCTGGCTCTATTGCCCTGGCTGAAGTGCCGTGGTGTGATCATAGCTCATTGCAGCCTCAAGTTCCTGGGCCCAAGCAATCCTCCCACCTCAGCCTCCTGAGTAGCTGAGGCTATAGGCATGAGCCCCCACTCCTGTCTTAAAACAATAATTTAAATTTTATTCTAATTTAGCATTTTTTCTTTGTGAATTTATTCTAAGAAAGAAAATTCGATGTGTACACAAAAAATTAATGACAGGATGTTCATTAAGGCAAAATTAACTATAGTATAAAAAACTAAGGCAAATAATATTCAATGACAGGAAGTAAGTTAATTAGATGAAGCTAATTCATAAAACAGAACATTTCACAGGCATTAAAAGGGACATAAAAGAAAATTTTACGACAAAAAGGTGGTTGTTGTATATTGAGCAAAGATAAAGACACGCTGCACAGTGCATACGGAATGTTTCTGATTCTGTAAAGAAAACATATAAACTTGGAAAACAAAGAAAAATCTGAAGGGTATAAACAAAAATGTTGAATGATTTGTCTCTGAACTATGCAATTATGGATAATTTTTACTATCCTTCTTTCTTTTGCTTTTCTGTATTTTAAGAATTATCTTCAATGAACATATGTATGTCCCTTGCCTTTCTTCTCCAACAATTTCTCTTTCTCAATGGAGGGACTTTAGAATAAGGACTTACCTGATTCCAAATGACTGGAACTAGTTGTCTACAGGTATTATTGAGTTAATATAATACCTGTCTATAGGTGTTATTGAATTTAATAGTCATTTATGTGAGTTTGCTCTAATCCCAAATCACATTCTGTTTAGTAAATAAGGTGACAGGTATAGAAGCATCTATGTAAAAGCACATGATTTAGGGGATCTATTTAGAATATCCAACCAATGGTGTCAACACCTAATGTGGTCAGCAGTTTGGGAGGAACCTAAAAATGGGATGTCTCAGGTACAATTTCAGTAAAACAAAGTTAAGAAACATCACAAGCCCTGTTATTGGATACATCGCTGCTCCTCACCCACCTCCCCAACACCAAAAGGGATGGCACAACTTTGTCATCCTGAGACTCAAATAATGAAGAGTATTTTCTCTTATAGGAAGAAGAAAAAGGAAACAGAGAAAGAGGAAGAGGAGGAGGAGTAAGGTGAGGAGAAAATCAATTAATGATAAAACATACAAGGAGCTTTGAACTCCAGAAATTATTTTTCTATAGCCTTCATATGAGGCCAACCACAGACTAAAAGCTACCGCTTAGCCTTTACAACTTTTGAAAGTTAACCCTTCAGTACATAAAATTAACTTTTACTTTGCTATACAAAATCCAGATTTATGTATGTCAAATGTGAAGAGACACTTTTGCTTTCACATTTTCTATGAAGGCTCTTAAGGCTACCAGAGACATCCAGAGAGGGAAGTGAAAATCTGGTTCATATGTATTAAGTACAAGGAGACAGAGAACATTTGGCAAATTAATGAACAAATGTTAGCAGTGTTAAGTGTAGAATGAATGAATATGCGAATGGATGAAATAACATTTGCAGTCCCGTATTGAATAAATTCTTATCAGGGATTGTTTACTCATACTTTATGCAAATCTTCTGAATTCAGGCTGGCTGATATTTCTAGTAATTTGGGGTCCTTTGATGAGGGGGGCAGTTTAGAACTCTGGGCCCAATTCTTCTAACTTGGGAAAATCCCTATCATTCTGGAATATGTCTCAAAATCTTTGTGATAGAAGAAGAAAATAATTAGGAATGAAAGAGAGAGAGAAACTGAGAAAGAGACATTGAAAGAGAAGGCTTTTTTCAATTCTTCCAGATGAAACTTTTAAGTGGGCTTCTCTTTAATTAAACCAATCTAAGGCACCCCCCAAATCATCTTCCTTTAAAATCTTGAATTTTGACCACCCTGTCAGTTTCTGAAACTCCTTTTGATGATATAAGTATTTAAAATTTTTTGGAGACAAATTTTGGAGGCGTGGACAGCAAGTAAAAAGCAAAAAAAGAAAGAAGGTAAGTCATTATGATTTCAAAATATATTAAAGTAGGCCAGGAACGGTGGCTCATGACTGTAATCCCACCACTTTGGGAGGCCGAGGCAGGCAGATCACTTGAGGTCAGGAGTTCAAAATCAGCCTGGCCAAATGGTGAAATCCCATCTCTACTAAAAATACAAAAATTAGCCAGATGTGCTGGTGCATGCCTGTAGTTCCAGCCACTTAGGCGGCTGAGGCACAACAATCACTTGAAATTGGGAGGCGGAGGTTGCAATGAGCCAAGATCGCACCACTGCATTCCAGTCTCGGTGACAGAGGAAAAAAAAAAAATATATATATACATATATATATATACACATACATATATATACACATATATATACATATACATATATAAAACTATTCTTAATGAAATAGATTGCATTTTATACCTGAATTGAGATGTTCATATTTTTAAAAATTATAATCACAATATAAAATATCAGTTCATTTGTTGGATTGTATGAGGGTTTTTTTAACATAAAATAAAGGTGCCAAGTATATTAAGGCAACTATTTTTAACGAAATACGTTGCCTTTTACAATTGAATTCAGATGTTCATACTTTTAAAATTTATAATCACAACATAAAAGTATCTGTTCATTTGTTGAGTTACATGAGGCAGGTTTTTTGAACATAAAATAAAGGAATCATGCAATCACAAGGTACAATTAATATGATTAATGGAAGAAAAATAAAAATTAAACTTGGAATTGGAGATGGGAAACAGTCACCAGATATTTGACAGTGAGAGCTCCATAAATATTCCTTGGCTTTGTCTTTTTAGCACTAAACTGTGACATCTTCCATTTGAAAGAAATCAGCTTTGTTTTCAGTGCTAAGAGACAGTTTCCATCATTTTTGCTTCTGGCAGACACTCGGCTATTTAAACTCTTCTTTTGTCTTTTTGCATTCAGTTATATTCCTGGTGCATACTGCCCTAAACATGCCACATGCGAGCCCTGGAGGTTTATAGGTGTCTATCACGATGCATCCTCTGTAACAGTTGCTTAGCTACATCGCACATCTTTTGTTCTTTGCCCATGGATCTATCCCACCAGGCCTCCAATCGTGTGAGCTGTTCTTTTGATTGTCCCTCCATATCCTTTGCCCTTCCCGCTGCTAAAAGCAGCATGGCAGGTACTACCTCATGAACTTTCTGCATCGGTTTGATTTTTGTCTCATGCTAATGTGATACTTGTCTAATAGAACTCATGGACTTCTGGGACATAACCACTTATGCTTCTCTCTTCCATTGGAGAACTGTGTTCAGGATGAGATCTAATTCATGTATATGAATATACATTTTTCTTCTATACTAAGTGACAATTATTCTGTCTGTCTTGATGCCTTACTCTATTGCACAGGCATATTTTCATTCATAGTTTGACAGGCTTTTCAGCCCTAATAATTACTTGGAATATCTCTTTAATGCAATGCGTGTATTTTACTTGTAATAGAAAAAATCTTATCCTCCTTATAAATACAACTTTCTGTAAGGAGACCAAAATGCAAAGCACAACTCAGAAGTGTATGGCTAGGAAAGACTCTCCCAATCAGTAATGCAACTTGTGGACATAAATCTAGCCTGTGAAAAAAATGCATTGACTCTCTCAAGTAATAGGATCAAAGACATAATTTGATAATTGAGAGTAGTTATAATCGAGTTTTTCAAATTCTGCTTTGCTTCTGATTCATATACGCAGAATTCTGGGATGTTTGTCAGCTCCAGGGATGGTGAGCTCTGCCTGTCATTCTGGGGCAGATCGTCGCATTTTGGAAAACTGTTGTTTTGAAAGATCTTCCTTTTAAAGCACTACAGTTTGTCAACATGTGACTTCTATCATTTCCAACTAGTTGTGATATATTCATTCAACAAATGTCATTCAGTAGCAAATATAGTGCCAGGTGAAATATTAGATATTGGAGATTAAGGGGTGAAAAGGCTGTGATTACTGTCCAAGGACATCTCCAGAGAGGTCCCAGCTGAGCACATATAAACAGATGACCACGCACTATGAAAGCTGTAACATAACAGATACGTGTGCCACATGTCACTGGCACAGACAGAAGGGACAACTAATCCTCCAGAGGGAACTAGGGAATGAGGTGGGCTGTGATGCATAAGAACCTGTAGATCAGGAAGAAAACACAAGACAGGAGTCCAGTCAGATCCATTCTATCCCAAATCTACAGTCTCTTCACTCTGTCAGCTCAACAGACACATGCAAACACTCCAAGATGTATTTCTTTACTTAGATTTTTTTCAACCTTCATTATAACTTCTCAGAGAGGTTTAGCTTGACTCCCCTCTACACACCCCATGCCAACCTTCACTGCTGCCCCCTGGAGAGATTGGTTAAAGCATCACATATATTTTGCTCATGGCACTTATCAAAACTAAAATTCATTAATAATTAGTGTAAGCTTTACTTTATAAGCTCCTTATTCTGTAAGAATCTAAAGTCTAAATTATCTCTGATCTAGAGTCTATATTATAAACCTTAAGAGGTCAGGCGCCCTTGCTATCTTGTTTAATGGATCCCCAGAGGAAAAGTAGATTGAGCAACACAGTAGGAACATAGTATGTATTAGCTGAATGAACGCATGAATGAATTCATGCACCATTTCTTTCTTTCTTTTTTTTTTTTGAGACAGAGTCTCACTCTGTTGCCAGGCTGGAGTTCAGTGGCACAATCTTGGCTCAATGCAATCTCCGCCTTTCGGGTTCAAGTGATTCTCCTGCCTCAGCCTCCCGAGTAGCTGGGACTACAGCCGTGTGCCACCACACCCAGTTAATTTGTGTGTTTTTATTAGAGATGGGGCTTCACCATGTTGGCCAGGATGGTCTTGAACTCCTGACCTTGTGATCCGCCCACCTCGGCCTCCCAAAGTGCTGGGATTACAGGCCTTAGCCACCACGCCCAGCCAACACATTTCTTATACAACATGGTTTTGAGTTATTTTACCTACAACCAACTCCAGCTAGTTTAATGTGTAGCTTACAGAATTGAACCCACTTTTTTCAGACTTGCCTACCTTTGCTACGAGGGAGAAAGGCATTTTACAAGCCATAGAAGCCCCTACATTTGGAATTCTCTGTCAGAAATGGTGGAGAAGAAAGACTTTTCAAGGTCCTGAAGGGTGACTACGGTGATAGGATTCAAGGCACCACACACAACAGACATGTGGCCAAATTCTCCTCTTCTTCATTAGCCAGTATATGAAAAAAGCAGAGGATGCTCATGGAATCAGGTATACCCAAGAGTGTCCACATCACGTTTTCTATAGATTTCAATAGGGTCAAAACACAAGTCTCTTAAAAACCACAGAGTAGCAAGTTCTAGCCAACCAAAAGCATTCACCATTTTCCCAAATTACCTTCTTTGCCTCCCTTGGGATGTGCTTCTTCCAATCCATTTCTACCTCACTGCCCCTCACCTCTATCTCTGCCTACTCAAATTATACTCATTGCCTCTGCCATGCCTCCCAACCCTTATAGCAGGAAATAACCTCTGTTTTCTGGCTTCACAGGGCAGTTTTCCCTTGTTTGAAGATGCTTGTCAGGGCCAGGTGCGGTGGCTCACACCTGTAATCCCAGCACTTTGGGAGCTCAAGGTGGGTGGATCACTTAAGGTCAGGAGTTTGAGACCAGCCTGGCCAACATGGTGAAACCCCCATCTCTACTAAAATACAAAAATCAGCCAGGCATGGTGATGCAAGCCTGTAATCCCAGCTACTCAGGAGGCTGAGGCACGAGAATTGCTTGAACCCAGGAGGCAGAGGTTGCAGTGAGCCAGGATCATGCCACTGCACTCCAGCCTGGGTGACAGAGTGAGACTTCGTCTCAAAAAAAAAATGCTTGTCAGGATGTCTCATATAATAAGTATAATATAATTATGTATATGCCTTATGCCCTGGTGGTAGAAAGAATTCTGAGTGGCCTCCAAGATTCCCACCCCTGGTATATGCACCCTGCATAATCCCTCTCCTTGATCATGAGTGGCTCTTGTGACTATCATGGGATATTATCCCATGATTCATTTTACAGATGCAATTAAAGTCCCTAATCAGATGACTTTGGGTTCATGAAAAGAGAGATTTTCCTGGGCAGGTCTGATATAATGAGGCAAGCGCTTAATGTTGGAGAGTTGAAGAGAGAGGGATTCTCCTGCCTTGCAAAGACAAGCTGCTTGTTGTAGAGGGGATCCCCATGCCAGGCAGTAGTAGAAGACCTCCAGGGATGAAAGCAGCCCCCAGTTAATAGCCAGAAAAAAAAAATAGAAACCTCCATCGTACCACTGCAAAAAAACGAATTCTGCCAACAAGCCTCAGCCCCAAATGACACCTGTTTCTGCCTTGTGAGACCACCCTCGACAGAGCACCCAGCAACCTAGCCTGGACTCCTGACCAGGAAACTGTGAGATAATACATGGGTGTTATTTCGATTCACTAAGTTTTTGGTAATTTGATATTCTGCAATCAAAAACTAAAATACCTATCAAACAGATTGTCTCCAATTTTTTGCACATCACTAAAATCAAGGCAGTTAATGACACTTCCCCTATACTTGGCTCTAAAATATTTTGAAGATGATTCAAAGAACAAAATATGGTATGTGGTCCTTGTAAACTATGTTTCTTCTAGACTGTTTAAAATGAAAATGAGAGTATGGAACTTTTAGTAAGTTACTAATAAATAGACTCATGTGGTTTTTTTTGTGTGTGTGTGTTTTTGTTTGTTTTAGACACAGTCTCACTCTGTCACCCAGGCTGGAGTGCAGTGGCTGGATCTCAGCTCATTGCAACCTCTGCCTCCTGGGTTAAGTGATTACAGGCGCCCGCCATCATGCCCAGCTAATTTTTGTATTTTTAGTGGAAACAAGGTTTCACCATGTTGACCAGGCTGGTCTTGAACTCCTGACCTCAAGTGATGCACTCGTCTCTGCCTCCCAAAGTTCTGGGATTACAGGTGTGAGCCACCGCACCTGGCCAAGTCACGTGGTTTTGTTTTTTGTTTTGAGACAGAGTCTCGCTCTGTCGCCCAGGCTGGAGTGCCGTGGCTTGATCTCAGCTCACTGCAAGCTCTGCCTCCCGGGTTCATGCCATTCTCCTGCCTCAGCCTCCCAAGTAGCTGGGACTACAGGCACCCGCCACCACGCCCGGCTAATTTTTTTCTGTATTTTTAGTAGAGACGGGGTTTCACCATGTTAGCCAGGATAGTCCTTGATCTCCTGACCTGATGATCTGCCCGCCTCGGCCTCCCAAAGTGCTGGGATTACAGGCTTGAGCCACCATGCCTGGCCAAGTCACGTGTTTATAAAGAATTAGGAAACATTAATTTGAATCTTAACTTTATTACCAGCTAGCTGGGTTGCCTTGAGCAAGTCAAAACCAAGTCAATTTCTTGGTATGTTTGCTGTACATATAAATACTGATTATAATCACTATTACTTATTGAAAAAGTAATAGCTTTTTAATAGTAATAGACATTATTTTCATTATACAGATCAAAATGGTGAGGCTCAGAGAAATTAGGTGTAACGCCCGAGGTCATATGGTAACTGCAGGACAGGGTCGTGATTTGAAGCCAAGCTTGTCTGACTCACAGGCCTGGGCTATTTGCCTTTAAAGTGAGGGGTTATGTAAGGCATTCTCTAATTGGGTCATCCTGGAAATACAGACTGAGTATGTGATTTCCACAGAACAAGGCAGGGAGAAGGCCCTCCTCCTCTACACCTCAGAGGTAAGTCACATCTCAGTTCCTGTTGGTCCAAATGAATGCAGGCTGAGGCAATGGCAGAGACCCAGAGCCCAGGCGGGGAGACTGCAGGGATTTAAGAACTCGTTTACTTAGAACAGTGAAAAGGAAGTCAAGCGTGAACTTTCTGAGCTCCAAAGATATACTCAGGGCCCATTTGCGAATAAGCATAAATCTTCAAATTTATCCAAAGTTTAGCAAATTCACAATGACAAATGTAACAGTTCCTCTAAATTGAAGTTCATCTCTTGGCAGTTTTGGAGGCTTGGAGAAAATGCCAGCAACAAGGACTTGGAAGGAAATAAATCTTCAGATTCCCTGAAAACACAGAGAGTTATTGTGGAAGACATATGGAGGACCCCATACTGCGTTAAGAAAGAAAATTTATAAATGTCAGCTTCGTAGCAGCAATGTCGAAGGGATTTCAGCAATCCACACTTAACTACAATAAGAAAAACAGGCTGCAGGTACACATTTGCGTGGCAGAACTTCGTGAAGAACTAATTATGCTTAACCTGTGCTCTATCTGGGAGGAGCAAATGAGGAGAGAAGGAGGTAAGTGTCCAGGATCCAGAGTAAGAGATTAGAATTTTTTTTTAATCCAAACAGGTCATGTTTAAAGATTCTCTACTGTTAAAAAAAAAAAAAAGTTCTGAATAGTGGGATGGTAAAGGGTACACAGTATGGGCCTATATGGCAGAAGAGTTGAATTCTGCATCTTTGAAGGCCTCGCTTTGTCGTCTCTTCAACACTAATGGTCAATTTGACACCTGCTCCCAGGTTTGTAGTGATGATGGAATGACACATGGTCACCAAGTACTACTCAGCAAATATTGACCATGGGCCTTTCTCTATCACAGAAACAGGCACAGTGACTACAAAGGTGAATGACACACAGTTCTCACCCTCAGTAAGCTCACAGATGGTCCTGATTTATGAAAGCATTTCATAAACTGTAAAGCATTATTAGAATGTTTATCATTTTAACTTATTAACTAATCCAGTAAGTCATTATTGAACATATTTGAAAAACACCAAGATAAGAACCAACTAAGTGTCTGACTCCATTTTTTTTGGCAAATTATAATATCATAGCAAGAAGTACTTACATGGGACTAAAAATTCAAATCTGTCTGTATCTGTCTCTTTTTAGCCAAAGCCATGGCTAATATTGGAGAGTCTTGATTTTTTTTTCTTTTCCAAAGGGAAAAAGGTAATAAATGAAACTGCAATTTAAAATATGGGAAAATAGGTGGCTGGGTGCAGTGGATCATGCCTGTAATCCCAGCACTTTGGGAGGCCAAGGTGGGCCACTCACTGGAGGTCAGGAGTTTGAGACCAGCCTGGCCAACATGGTGAAACCCTGTCTCTACTAAACACACGAAAATGAGCCAGGCATGGTGGCACGTGCCTGTAGTCCTGGCTACTCAGGAGGCTGAGGCAGGAGAATCACTTGAACCCGGGAGGTGGAGGTTGCAGTGAGTCCAGATTGTGCCACTGCATGCCAACCTGGGCAACAGAGTGAGGCTCGGTCTCAATAAATAAATAATTTTTAAAATGGGAAAATAGGAAGTGAAATGTAATCATATGCAGTCCTAATTTCCGGGGAATGGGTCATCTTCTCCTCAGGGTTCGGAATGAAGATTGTGCCAATTAAAAGGTGCCCTGGTTGGCCAGAAAGCCCAGAGCTAGAAATAGAAGGAACACAATGGAAACACCAGCTGTCAGAAGCTGCAGCAGGACCTCAAGAACAATGCTGCAAACATCTAATGAGAAATAGAAAACTTCTTACAAGTCCCATAACTAATGTCGATGAGGCAATGCTGAAGACGAGCCTGGATTTAATAAATCTTTTAATATTTCCACAGCTGGGCCTGCTTACTCGGGGCTGGTGGACCATTTTCTTAAATAAGGCATGGCGCTGGTCTGACATTAGTTTAACAAGGTAATTATCAAGTGAAAAATAGCTGCTGCACTGCTGTGAACCTGAATAATAACTCTCATAATTCCTGATTTTGGGCCCATCTTTTAAAAAAATAATAGAGCTCTAAGTACTAAAGCATTTTATAAGAAATA
Organism: Hylobates moloch; assembly: GCF_009828535.3. Taxonomy (NCBI): domain Eukaryota; kingdom Metazoa; phylum Chordata; class Mammalia; order Primates; family Hylobatidae; genus Hylobates; species Hylobates moloch. The sequence goes on along the minus strand of NW_026652292.1, from coordinate 69,021,100 downwards.
CATTCTGATACAGTGTCTAGAAGTGTGGAGAACTATTAAGGATATAATTAGCGGTTTATTTACATAATCAGTCAAACACCGTTTATCATTTCTCTTATGGTCCTATTGAAGGAAAGCAAATAAGCATGAGAATTAAGTTATTTTATGCAGGCAAATTTGGAAAAGAGAATTATTATTAATTGTTTTAAAGCTTGAAAGTTGAACTTTCTAAATGCCTCAAACGAATACTCAATAAGTATAGTTGAGTTTACCAAATGCTAGTACTTCTCATATATGACATGATAAACATTTCCAAAGGAAATTTTACATGGACAAATACATCTCTCAGCTAGCTAACTTTAATCTTTGGAATATTTTCAAAGCTTGAATTAATTCTGAAAACACAGACACAAATGATTATCCTTTACCTGAGAATCATCTCAGGTGGTTGATTTTTATCTGGAATATCGGAATATGAGAGTAACATGGAGATACTATGTGTGTCTATGAGGAAATACTCTCCCAAGCATTACTGACTGGGACAAGCTCATAATTAGATTTTGAAAGAACTCTTGTTTTTTCATTGTTTTCAGTGTAACAACCTCATCCTGACATAGCAAATGATGCATTTTTTCAAAGTAAAACAAAGACAAACAATCAAACTGCAAATAAGATTATTCAAAGGCAGGAATAAGTCAGACATAATGTGTTTTTTAAGGAAAGTTTGTAAAAATAATGTAATACTGCTTTCGATAAAATGGAGAACAAATTTTGATGTATAAGGGAGTAATGGTGCTGTGCTTCATTAAATGGGAGGGGCTTTATTACCAGGCTCCCAGGTGACCTTGCATCCTCCTTTTTCAGATCTTCAGAATGATAATTAGTGTCATCATTGTCAAGTTCAAGTTCTCCTGACTTATTGAAAAGCCAAAACTACATATTGTGACAGGGAAGTTCCCATCAAAGAGTATTAAGGAGGATACCAATTGGGAAAAGACAACTTCATAAAAATAAACAAGCATGGCATAATGGTTGTGTGAAGCGGATTCTCCTGGAATGAATAATAAAAGCAAAATACATGAAGGCACCCAGTTCTGTAAGCTCCTGAATTCAAATACTCCAATATGATTACCTTGATTAAACAATAAATAATAAAACATACCCTGATGGGTAATTTTGTCATGGAGCCTCTACATTCTTAATCAAATCCATCTGAACATTGCTTAATACAGTCGTAGAAGAGTGCTAATTTAACCTGACTTCAACAAATGCTTTATTTTACCTCATCTGCATAAATAGGGTGTGTTCACAGTTCTAAAACACGACATGAATGTGAAGATTAAGCTATACATCGGCTTGTGGGGGAGGATACCTGGAATTGGCTCACTCCACTAAACCAAAATATCATTATCCATTATTATCTAAAAGAAATACTGCACACATCTCAGCTGAACACTGATTTTTCCAAATGCTTTATGTTTAAAAAATAGTAATAACGTAGCATTTGGAAATAATGTGTAAAAATAGAGTGTGAAGCATTATTAGGAACAGATTTATAAACAGAGGCAGAGGGTATCTATATGAAAAAACATGGCTAAGATCTGCTAATAATCAAGTCTTTGAAACAAAAGCTCGCTGGATCTTTGGCTCCTCCAAAGCAAGAGATTTTGTTCATTCATCTTCTTATCCCCAGGGCACAGAAAGATAACACATGGGAAGTCATTGAGGAAGGTTAAATAAATAAATAGGTGTTTCCACTGAAATTATACCCAGTAAGATGCATTCAATAAGATTCAAGCACCTAGTTAACCATTGCTGAGAATTACTTATTCTGTAAAATTTGATGCTATAATTGGATACTAGGAGGTTTTGAGACTATGTGGTGAAATACTCTAGCAATCTCACGGTCCAAAGCACCAAAGACAAAAAAATCAGTCTTAGCATTGTAGGTTGGGTAGGCATAATTTTAGTTCGAAGTTTAAAATATGAGTCTCGGCGGGGTGTGGTGGCTCATGCCTATAATCCCAGCACTTTGGGAGGCCGAGGTGGGTGGACCACAAGGTCAGGAGTTTGAGACCAGCCTGGCCAATACGGTGAAACCTTGTCTCTACTAAAAATACAAAAATTAGCCGGGTGTGGTGGTGAGAGCCTATAGTTCCAGCTACTCGGGAGGCTGAGGCAGGAGAATTGCTTGAATCTGGGAGGCAGAGTTGCAGTGGAGCCGAGATCACACCACTGCACTCTAGCCTGGGTGACAGAGCAAGACCCCATCTCAAAATATATATATATATTTATATGTCTCAAGTCCTCGTTCTTTTTGTGGACAAATTTCTAGATTACTATATAATACAAAACAGGCTGCAGTCACTTGAGATTGTGATGGTGGAAACTTATTAAAATATGGGAATAACCGTAGGTTTAGTAATGTGCCTGTGGGCTAGATAATCAGACATCATGGGTCACATTTGTACTATTTACCAGCATTGCATCATCTGTTCAAGTTACAAACATCTATTGAAAGCTTTGTATTTGAAGGACATCATGGTAGAGTGTTTCCTCTCATGAGTTTAAGAACTAAGGGTTTTAGAAGGTTAGAAAGAAGTCTTTGCCAGGCTCAATCTTCTTCCATTAGGAGCAGACTTGATCAACACCTGCTTCTCCATGCCTTGTTGTACTTTTTATATTTTTTAATTCTATTTTTGTCATAAAAATTCTATGTATTTGAGATGTACAATATGTTTTGATATACATATACTTAGTGAAATGATTGCCACAATTAAGCAAACTAATATAGCCATATCCTTCTACAATTTTCCATTGTTGTGAGAGCACCTGAAATCATCTCTTAGAAAATTCCTGGTATATAATACAGTATCATTGACTACAGTCATTATGCTGTACATTAGGTCTCTAGTGCACCACAGAACTTTGCTTGCACTACTCTTACAGGGTGGATGATATTGCATTAGAGTTCATCGTTTATGGGTCTGTCTCCCTTGTTACACTGCAAGTTCCCTTGGGCAAGCCATATATATCACACTCCTACGCGTGTGCTCAACACCTGCCCAGATGCCTGGCACAGTCAACTGGAGAAGGCCTGCAATGCAGACTTTGGACTTAAATTCAGGCAGACTTTGACCTGCGTCCTCACTCTCAACCTCTGCTGGGGCATTTCTTTCTTTAACTGGGGCTCATGAGTACAGTGTCTGGAAATAAATAGAAGCAAGACTTATGAATAAGAAATCCAGGTAGATCTCTTAGTCTTTTTTGTATCATGTGTCATGCTCACACCACATTGTAGCTGCTCTGGAATTGTCAAGATTTCACATTTGAACATGGACTGGGGTCCTTGAAGTAGGGCTGCCATATTTAACAAAGAAAACACAGGATGCTCAGTTAAACTGGAGTTTCAGATAAATATCAAATACTTGTATTTGTAGTAGAAGTATGTAGTAGAAGTATGTCTCAAGTATTGCATTTGTATACTTACGTTTTATCTGGCAACCCTAACTTCAAAAAGATAATAAGTTGGAGGTAAGAAGAGTCAGATAACGTGTTTCTCGACAATTTTTTATTGTGTAGAACAGTTCTCTTCTCCAGTCCCCAAACAATAAATTCTGGTAGCAACACCTGTCATTGTGACAATGAAAAGATTTGACACACTTTGTTTTACCCACTATGGGGTAGTGTTATTTCAGTTTGAAAACCATAGGCAATATGCTCCATAAAACCAAAAGTCAGGAAATGCATGTGCCAGGACTCCATAGATAACATAGTCACACAGAGTCAGGCAAAGAGCACATCATGTCCATTTTCTGGTTAGTACCTCATCCAGACCTCCAAAACAAGCTCGTGAGGGCAGTCATAGATCTGACTTGCATTTAAGCCTGTATGTTTGACAATTGTAACCCCCTAAGAGAAGAGCTAACAACCACCTCAGATTTCATAACAGCTTGACTTACAACATATTAGGGGATAATAAAAACATACCATATCTGAAACGTTAATTATAAATATGATAATAATTATACCTTCAACTTGTACCACACTTTAAATTCATTCAAAGCACTTTTCTGTCCATTATCTCATGTGATCATTAGTGTGGTATTTACCAGACATTAGAGAATGGAATGTCTGTTCAAGCCATTGTTATGGCCAATTTGCAACTTCTGATACTATCAATTTGAAACCACAAATGGGAAGAGATGGGTCTCCTTTTTCTCTTTCAGAAATCTGTCAGTTCATCTATCAATTGCGGGCTTTCTCGCAAGTATTTTTATGACTAGTCCTAGATTTTCCATTAATGTCACAAGAATATTCTCTTTCTGAGCAACTTAGGTAATTATGCTAATTTAAGGTAAGAGTTTTAAATAAAATCACATCAAAAGTAAATTTAAAAATTTGTGATGAACTGTCTTTCTCCCAAGAACTGTCTGGCCTAGGAAGGCAATGTCTGACAAACAGCAAGAGTTCAGTGAGTTCTGAATGAATGAATCCATGAATGAGTGAAGGAACAAATCAACTTCGAATGACAATCTGCTCTACTTCTAACTGAATTTGCTACAAATCTCACCAGCCTAATGAAGACTGCTACTGAAATGGACTCTCATTAATCACAATATCAGTTCCCACTGCACTCCAGTTTGGGTGACAGAGTGAGACCTCATCTTTAAAATAAAAATAAAATAAAATCACAACATCAGAGGCTAGAGCCATCTGGAAACCATTTAATGGAACCCCATGCAAATAAATGCATGGTCCAGAGTCATCGGAGACAGTGACATTTATGTTTTTAAGCAACCAAGATGCCACAGTCAGAGGCAAGAATCCATTCCCGTAATTAACCATCAAGGACTACTCTGAGGAAGTGCATTCTTTTCTTGAAAATAATTTTTGAATGCAATCAAAATCAATTTCCTTTCCTCTGGTCCTCAGTGAACAAGATACAGAGCCCACTCTTTACATATAACTTGCCCAAATAAATTACCAGCACTTGATAAATGTTTAGCAGTTCCTTGCTCTCTGAGCAAAATGGGGGATGAAAATCTCACCCTCTGTTGGACAGATGTGGTAATTGTAATTGTTTGGAACTTGTTTGTTTAAATCACCATTTGCCATTAATATTCATTTTTTCCCCATTGGTCTTAAATTCTTGGTTCCTATATAGAAAGAAGACAAGTCTGTTTTGGCTCTGCCCAAAACCAGAGTTCTTCCCACTATGTGCCAAATAAATAATGGGAACTCCATGGTAATTTGAAGTGGCTGTCGTCTCATAGGTTTAACTCACTCACTTATTCTGTCATTCATCCATTCATTAATTCTTGCAGTAAATATTTATTTACTGTGTGCTTTTCAAGAGTGGCACTAAGCTAAAGTTACAGGTGCATCTCATTTAACCCTAAAATGTTGGCATTATTGTTACCCAGATGTTACAGATGAAGAAACTGGGGTTAAGGTAGTTTAAGCAACATGTCTAATGTCATCTCACATGCCTAACATCCGGCAGTTATAGAGGAGCAAAGACTCAAAATGAATCTGTGTGGATCCAAAATCCATGAATGTTATCTCTGTCTCAATGGATGAAAAAAAAAAAAAGAACGAGGAATGTTTAGAGAAGCAAAATTACTTTATGGAAGACCAAGTCTGCAGGGCCAGCTGGCCACGCCTTCTGAGAAGCCTCAAGAGCTTTAAGCAGTGGCCAGAGGAACCCGTGCCTTTCTAGGTTTCAGGTGGACGCCACAAAGGCATTATTCCTAGAAAAAACACACGCGGGTCTTAAATTCTTGCGCTTGAAATCCCTTTTCCCATGTGCTGCAGAGCACACTCTTTGCAGGTAACTTTTTAAAGTGGCCGCATTCCTGCCATAGTAGTTATTAAGTGTGGTGTCAAAATGCCTTGTGCATATTACCAAGGAGTAATTTTCCCAGAAACATGTTTTAAATCATGTAATGGGATATTAGAGAAAGAGAAAGAAAAAAATAGAGAAAAAAATGCTTTCAGAATTCCTATATAGCAAGCACAGTAAAAATACAGCTGGGTGAGGTCGAACCAATAAAAAGCAGTAGAAAAATAGAAATCAGAGATAGTGAACCTACCTGGGCCCCTTGCAGAATTTCTCTACCTTAGGGGAACATGTCCGAATACACAACACATAAAAACACATATTACAAGACAAAATTGAAGAACTTAGTCAATACTGCAAAGCTATTGGAGCTTTCAGGAAAAATAAAGGAGGTAAGGAACGACAATGTAAAAGAGAAACAGCAAGTGTAGAAACGGCTCTACAGAGGCGTGGATTTGCAGTTCTTCAGACTATCTAATGAGCCTTGGTGACTGAGGAAAAGAAAAGCACAGAGAGTGATGACATTTCTTAAAACAACTTTTCTCTTTTTGGAGAGCGAAATGTCCCTCCAGCAGCCATGGAATAGCTTTTGGCTAGTGTGGCCATGAATGTGTGTGGTCCCTCTGGAAATCCTCATTCCAGACAGGGTACTAAGGTCAAGATGAAATAACAAGTGTGTGATAGAGAATTACTGGGACCCTTAGCCCCAAACCACAAATAGTAGTTAAAGGTTAGTGAAAATTTTATCGGCATTGTCCTAGATCTCAATCTAGAGAAAACAATGTGCTTTTTGGAATCCAATCTATAAGAACGCCCGTCAATGTGTTATGCAGCATTTTCAAAGGGATGAAAACACTGCCAAAAACTTTACATGCACCATCCCATCAAACCCTTACGTTTCAAATGAGGCCGCTTAGAAAAGAATGAGGCTTTTCTCTAAGAAACAGGCCAACAGAAAGTGCGCTGAAACGAGGTAGCGTTTTAGTAGTTACACTATTTCCCCGCTAACCTGCAAAGCCACGCCCACTTACACATAGTTTAACCAAGTGTTCTGGAGTCTTTAGCCCCACACCTTCTTAATCACCGTTCCCCTCTCTACTCCCTTCTCCTGCTCACCACTTACTAGAAGTGAGAGTGGGTTTCTGCACTTGAATGTTGGGAGCAGAGCCTAATCCTCAGTCCTGCATTTCAGCAGGAACTGCCCATTAAAGAGGTCATATGGACTCCCACCTGGCCACGGAGCCTCGGCATCAGGCTGTCCACATTGTGCACTTGATAAGTGCTGCCCAGTGGGAAGCCTTTTCAAAGCATAGAAGCTACGGTGAGGCCAAGGCCATGCATATCAGTGATAATAAATATTGATCATTCTATGCTTCAAATGGTCCTCGGCTCTTTGATTATAACATCTCATTTAATTTTCATAAGCCAGTGATGGCAGTATTTTTTTTTTTTTTTTTTTTTGAGACAGAGTCTCACTCTGTCACCCAGGCTGGGGTGCAGTGGCGTGATCTTGGTTCACTGCAACCTCCAACTGCCTCCTGGGTTCAAGTAATTCTCCTATCTCAGCCTCCCAAGTGGCTGGGACTACAGACGCATGCCACCACGCCTGGCTAATTTTTGTATTTTTAATAGACACAGGGTTTCACCATATTGGTCAGGCTGGTCTTGAACTCCTGACCTCAGGTGATTCACCTGCCTCGGCCTCCTAAAGTGCTGGGATTACAGGCGTGAGCCACAGCACCCAGCCCACTGATGGTAGTATTATACTCATTTGCACATAAGAAGATGAAGTCTCTGTTTATCAAGCAAAGCATGGATTAAAGCCCAAGAATGTTTGCATTGAACCCCTGTTCCCTTTCTCCTGCACCATCCAGCCTCTCAGCCCTGCATCGCCTGCTGAGATGGGCCTCAGGAGATCCTTCTCCATGTATCTCTCCCAGCAAGGAAATATTTTCCGAATGAGATGTGAACCACGTATTTCCTAAGAATGTGGCCAATGTGGACCTGGACCTGGACACAGGCTAGGTCAGCTGAGAAGCATATTACCCAAATGGTGGTTGTGACTGTCATGAGGCAGAAGAATAGTGTGGGGCACGGTTCTGCTACATGCCTAAAAGGAGCAAAGGGAAATTAATATTGTGCTTGAAACTAATAGCAAGTGATCAGCCTAACCCAAGACAGAGAAGGAAATAGCAACACTTTATGCTGGACTTAGAACTGCAGAGCAGGTGCACAGAGGGCTTTGAGGAACCTGATCCTTGGCTTCCTTTGTCTTCTGTTTCAGATAAAGGACAGTAATTATTTGGGACCCTTATTTCTGTTACCAGAAATGTGTGTGTTGATAAAAGCATTTATTTTCCTTTAGCTATGGCACGATGTAGGAATAGGGTGTGTGTGTGTGTGTGTGTGTGTGTGTGAGAGAGAGAGAGAGAGGCGGACAGACAGAGAGAGAGAGACAGAGAGAGAGAGAGCAAGCTGACTTTGGAATCAGCAAACCTGAGGCTCAGCCTCACCTGTGGGGCACCCACCTAACCTCTCTGGACCAAGTTTCCATTTTTAGAAAGGACCGTTTTTAGCCCTAATGTTCTTTATTCTACTGACCTGCTGCCAGGGAATTGTCTACCTCTGATACTCTTCTTTCCTAGAGTCCACCTTACCCCAAGGATAGAACTTCCTCCATGGAACTGCCCACTTCTCCAGCTGCCGGAGTAGCACCTTCCTGGTGTTGTCCAGGGCGGGGGCAGGCAAGTGGCCTTAGGGATGCACAGGCCAATTTCTCACATAGTCTAATAACCTGGCCCATCCTGAAGCTCTCCCCACCAATTACCACCTGGCCTCTAAGAAAACATCAGTGGCTTCCACCTGCCCAATCATATCTCACCTGGGCGGACACACCCCCATCAGGGGAGTGAAAGGCTTAAGAGATGGAGTATGTGGAGGAAGAGGGTCAATACTGAGGAGCTTTCTGCTTTCTGAATGAAAGGAACAATATATCACCCAGATCATCATCATCTCTTGAATTATTATACTGCCGGGACTTTTGTTCCTATTAAAATCTATCAGAACAGCCAGATGTGGTGGCTCATGCCTGTAATCCCAGCACTTTGGGAGGCCGGGGCTGGGCTGGTGGATCACTTGGGGCCAGGAGTTAGAAGCCAGCCTGGCCAACATGGTGAAACCCTGTCTCTACCAAAAATGCAAAAATTAGCTGGGAGTGGTGGCAGACACCTGCAATTCCTGCTACTCGGTAGGGAGGCTGAGGCAGGAGGATCACTTGAAACCAGAGGTGGAGGTTGCAGTGAGCAGAGATCACACCACTGCACCCCAGCTTGGGTGACAGAGTGAGACTCTGTCTCAAAAAAAGAAAAAAAGATCAGATCGTAACCCAGAGTTTGTTTGAGTATTCCAGCAGACCACTGTGAGTTAATTTCTTCCTGTTCAAAAAAATCCAAATATCTCCATAAAGGATTGCTTTGCCAACATTTTACTTGATGATATAAACTTTTCTACAAATGTCTATGCATTTGTGTACTCATTCATTCCTTCGTTCAACAAATATTTATTGAGCTACCTATTATGTATGAGTTCCTGTATTAATCTGAGAATTCAGCGATTAACAAAACAGAGCCCTCATCCACATGGAAATAACATTCTAATGAGGGATGACATACAATAAATAAATAAGCAGACACCTATTACAGGATTTATGGCAACTTAGAGATAAAGTATCATAGACCCAAAAGGACCCCCCTAGACACCAGTGATGGGGAGGAAGAAGGAAAAGTTTTTTCTAGTAAAGGCTAAAAAAAACCCTCAGCTAAAATATCTCTTATTATTTTGTATGTGTGTGACTGGGGATTTTTTTTTTTTTTTAACAAATACTAATGCAACAGCCAAATCTTATTTTCCTCATCAGAAAAACAAAGCTTTCAGCTTCCCTGGAAGCATGAAGGAAGAGCTGCAGCTTCCAGCCCCAGGACAGCCAGGCATCTGCCCAGCCTGGCACAGCATGCCTGGACCTCGAATGGGTTAAGGTGGCAGCCCCTGAGCTCAGAGCGCTGCATAAACAGTGCACGTCAGGCGTTCTAAGCAAGCTTCATCTTCCTTGTCTCTCAGTCTTGGGCTGTCAATCAGCTGTCACCAGCCCACACATCAGCAGCGTGTGCACATCACCAGGCTGTCAGCAAGGCAGCTGATGAGACTCAGCTCAAGACCGTCAATCATCTTTGTTTCTCTTCTCCACTCGGGAAATATTTTGGCTCGGAGAAACAAAGAAACCTGGGCAACAACGGCTGGTAGTCAGGCATTTACTCCTGTTCATGGAGATAAGATCTTAAACAGGCGATGATTGTGATTCACCCCCAAATGATGCTGGGGTGGGATGGACAGAGGGAAGAGCCAGAATCTGTTGTATTAGGACATATTTTAAAACTGTAATTCTAGTTCCCTGAGCAGTCCCTGATGGATTCCTGAACCAACAAAGCATGAGAACATACAACAATGATAACTTGAAGTTATCTGAGCTTATGCCTCAGAAAAAAAATAAGGTGGCTTAGGATGGATGACTGCTTGTTTAGAAATTAAACGCCATTGATCAGGCAGCCTTTTGAGGAGGGAGTAATTGTTGGACTGCTGAATTCATTTATCTGCCAGGGACTTCTGAAACACCTCTTTAGGGCACGAGGCTGCTTGGGGGCACCCACACACCGGAGAGCAAGTTAACTCAGCAGGACCCCTGGGAAGTAGGCTTATCAGTGCTTGCACCAGCAGTCACTTTGTTGAATAAGGTGCTCTAAACAGCCCGTTTTCTGATATACTCCCTTCCCCTCCTCTTGCCCAAAATATTGATTAGCAATGTCCCACATCCTTAAAAGTCCATGAGACACAAACATAAAGAGATGCGCCCGGCAACCAGTTTCAGTTGGGCAGCAAGTCCACTCCAGGCTGCTCCTCCAGTGTTTAACACAATTGCAGGGTCGCCATGTGCATATATTAGCATAATTAATCAGTTAATTATGCAATTGATGCTACTAGTATAGTTGCTAATAGTATGCAAATAGCACCAAGTTGCCTAAAGCCTCCCCCAATTTTTTGTTTAATTGTTGTTCCCTAGTGGCTTTGAAATAGATTAGCAACAATCAGAGCTTTCAATCATACGTATCAAGAATGCTATTACCTGTAAATTTTTCAAATGTTCTGGATTGACTCATTCATACCATGACTGGTTCATCATTCCATGGCTGGTTCCCTCATCATTTCAGTGTTTGTGACAGTGGGGATGTTTTTCCTCTGATGGATTCTTTCCTACGTGCAACACTGATTTCTGAAAACACATCTCTCTCTGATCTAACTGGACATTAATTGCTTTTGTGCTGATGCATCTATGCCTCCTGGTCTGACAGCACAACTAGCAAATCTGATCTCTGACAAGTTGGCTCAACCTAATCAGGACAGATCAGCTGTTACCCAAGGTGCCACAGGCTGTAATTTGAGGATCTTTACAGAGTTATCACTCACCTGAAAGACAAGGAACTATAATTCTGTCAACACTAATCCCAAACTGTATGTTCAAAGCAACTGTGGCCTCCCCACACCCCAAAAAAAGATAGCACTTGTCAAATAAATACCTGAGATAATTGACAAGAGGGGATTAGAAGGATGTGGCTGATACAGTGACAGTAGGAATTTTTTTTTTTAAGAACCTTCAGAAGCAGAACATTGGATGTCAAGTGTGAACCGCCAAGGATAAAAGAGGGTGGCAGAAAGAGACGCATGGAAATTGTCCATCATTCCACTCCCACTCATCACTGGGTGACTTGGTTCATATTTGCCTCACTCTCTAAACAGGCAAATACCCAAACATTCTAAGCCTCAAAGGAAATCTGTCAGAGCCAACTCGGGCTGCCACCCAGTGACAATGACTCGATGAGAAGCAAGAACATTGTCAGGAGTGGAGGGATTATTGTCAGGCTGTCAGCTCTGTGCTATTCTCTGAAGACCCTTGCGGTTTTCTTACAGGCACAAAACGAGGAAATATTAGAAAAATAAACTTCTTTCTTACTGTATCGCTTTGGTCCATCTTCCAAACAAAATGAAAGGGTTAATGTGGCGTCATCTTCAAAAAATTCAGTGGCAAAGGCGTCCCACCAGAGGTTGTCACTATCCTGCAAAGAGACAGATCATTTATTTAACAGGGGAAAGTAGGAAATATCTCAAAGAGGAAAAGAAAAGGGAAGAGAAAGAAAAACTCAGTTGCTCCTTGCTCGTTACTTCCCGTATGTGTGTGGGTGTTTTAGGAAAGGGTAGGTGGGCGGCCACTCTTCAAATTAATTGCCTCAAATAGGAACCAAATTCCAATTCAATAAGTGAGCTCAAACCAATCGAATAAAAATTAATTCTCCAGGATATATTTGGGGAGATTTAATAAATGTGCTATAAAACACAATGTGATGTTTTTTGACAAAAGGGTTTGCATTTAATGTAAAATACGCTTGACTTTTTTTTTTCTCTTTTTCTCTCTCTGCTCTTTTAAGAGTTCATTTTTATAAATAGAAACCACAATATTACAACCAGGTTAAACATAATTTTCAAACATAATTTAATCAACAGAGATGTTCCTAGCTCTACTGTATGCAAATACCCCTATAAAAGATACAGGTATGGATACATGGATGGATAGATTGATAGAGAAGTTCACGCACAAGCTATTGTCACATATACATGGACTGTTCTTGATTGTTTTAAGAGGATAGGCAACCACTAGCTTGTTGTTAAAAAGAGTATTAAAAATAGAGCAGTTCAGCAGAATGCAGGCCATCCATATGAATTCTGTTTGTTTGTCTTGGGTTGAATGTTTCTCTTGCTCATGCAGAAAACACTTTGGAAGCGGCCCAGTTTAAGGCGGTTAGAATCATTATTAGTCTCCAAGGGGAGAAGAGGGCCCCCTCTCACAGTGAATTAAGAAGGTTATACAGAGTGTCATATTTACGGGAGGAGTCACATCCCAGTCTAATTCTTGGTATAGGACCTGATTTATCCCAAAATTCTTAAGCACCATGTTTTTCCAGAGAATTGTAAGTTGAAGACAAGATGCATCCCAGCTGCCTGTCAGATGGAAGGGGAGACAGAAGGGGAATTGCCACTCCCCATGTAATAGTCCCACTGCTGAGTCCTGGCAGAGATACCACAAGCCTCTCTTCTTCCCATTAAGTTGTTCTGCTTATGACAACATTAAGTTGTTGTCACTGGCAGGCCTTAGGAATGAACCCTCAGTCCCAGCAAGAATAATTAAGGAGCCACAGAAGGTTGATGCCGTCTTCTCCTTCAGAAAAGAAGCTCAGACAAACGAATTTTTGCGTCTCTCTTTGGCTTCCTTCCAATCACCATAGCAAAAGCCAATCCTTCTCTCAGTCAAACAGGGTAGGTAGGAAACCACCGAAGAGCAATGCATGGATCCACGTACAAACTACTCTGCTTTTTCTCCTTTCAGAAACAAATATGTATTGGGCACTTAACTATGTGTAGGCCTTCAGAATGCACAGCTGAATAAGAGACTGGTCCCTACCCTCAAAGGGCTTAAAGCCCACTAGCAGAAGACAATCACATGAGCAACTACACAGGCAGCTTCGCTCCACATCTGAGACCATGGCACACGTCCTCAGTGCTCTGGAAGCTTGTGGAGCTTTTAGAAAACTCAGTGGGCTTGGAAGTGGAGGAATCTGCCAGGGAAAGAAACCCTATTCGGAAGACTGGATACATTGGTTTATTTGACTTTAAATCACTACACAGACGGAAAAAGAGTCACAGTTAACATTTATTGAGTGTTTACCACATGCCAAGCACTAATCTAACGACTTTATGTGTATTTTCCTACTTAATCCACACTACGAATCCATTTCTTCTGTGTGTGTGGTTTTTTTTCTCTTCAATACAAATATAAGCTTCTTGTACACAGGGGCTTTGTTTTGCTTGCTACTTTATCTCCCAACCCCCAGAACAGTGTCTAGCCCAGGATATTACTCGTAAAAGCAGCTCAATGAATGAATGAAGCTGCTCATATTATCTCCACTTTGCAACTGTAGAAACCAAAGCTTAGGCAGTAAATGTCACTTGCTCCAGTACACTCAGCAAATGAATGTCAGAGATGGAATTTAAACTCAGACCACTGGACACCCCCACCTACCCATCCTTTGCTCTGTACAGCAACCTGCTACATTTCCATGACAGTCTTTGAGAGGCAGGGGTTAGGGTTCAGCAAGAGGGGAGAAAGAGTCAAAAGGGAATGTTTAGTCTCAGGTTGGTTTCTTCTTTGAGCTCCTTGCCTTGTTGTGCAGACCTGTAGCCAGGACTCACGCTTAGGAGACTGCCTGGCACTTCACAATAAAGCAGTTGGTAATACATCATGGCGGAATTCAGTCCTGCAGGCAACACTGCCTCTTCCCAGCTATGTGAACTTAGCAACTTATTCTACCTTCCCCAGCCTGTCTACTTATTTAGAAGCTGAGGATAACAGTAACAATAACAATAACAATAGTAACTATCTGGCATCACAGATCTGATGATTAAATAAATTAGTAGGTATAAAGTGCTCCCCAAAGGGAGTGAAGATCAATAAAATCTTCAGGAGATAAAATCTGCAGGAGAGCACCCCAAAGACAGTGAAGATCAATAAAATGCCCTTTCCCTGCCTCTGTCTACCATCTTTAATATCATATCTAGGGCAGGAGGCATTCCACTTTATAAAGAACTGCACTGAAAATGAACTTTATGGCCAGACATGGTGGTTCATGCCTGTAATCCCAGCACTTTGGGAGGCCTAGGCAGATGGATCACCTGAGGGTCAGGAGTTCGAGACCAGCCTGACCAACATGGTGAAACCCCAACTCTGCTAAAAATAGAAAACTCAGTGGAATAGAAAATAGAAAACTAAGTGGAACAGAAAATAGAAAAATTGGCCGGCCGGGTGTGGTGGTGGGCATCTGTAATCCCAGTTACTCAGGAGACTGAGGCAGGAGAATAACTTGAACCTGGGAGGCAGAGGTAGCAGTGAGCCTAGATCACCCCCACTGCACTCCAGCCTGGGTGACAGAGTGAGACCTGGTCTCAAAAAAAAAAAAAATGAACTTTATAAAAGAGTCTGTTTATAAATCAGCACTTTTCCCTATCACTTCAACCATTAGCAACCCTTCTCCCTGGCAACATCATCTGTCTACAACACTGTTAACAATCTGAATGAAAATTTATTACTTCTCATTTGCTTTGCTCATTATTCAGAGGCCCAGTGACTGGATCCCCTCTGTATTAATTCATTCTCACACTGCTATGAAGATATACCCAAGACTAGGTAATTTATAAAGGAAAGAGGTTTAATTGCCTCACAGTTCAGCATGGCTGGGGAGGCCTCAGGAAATTTACAATCATGGTGGAAGGGGAGAAGAGGAATGAATGCCCAGTGAAGGGGTAAACCCCTTATAAAACCATCAGATCTCGTGAGAACTAACTCACTATCACGAGAACAAGATAACGGAAACCACCCCCATGATTCAACTATCTCTACCTTGTCCCTCCCATGACATATGGGGATTACAGGAACTATAACTCAAGATGAGATTTGGGTGGGGACACAGCCAAACCATATCATCCTCTATTTTCTGATAATCTAACTCTTGGTCTCTGACACTTCCACTGGAAAATGAACCAGTGAAAGGCAAAAGTCAATAGAAATGCTGGCTGATCTGAGGTCACTGGGAGAAAAGAAAGTACTCAAGTTACAATAAGGTTCGCGGAATGTCTATGAACAGTGTTACAGGTTCCACAGGGCCTACATACGTACGCGAGTTTTGGCAGAAGTTGAAAGAGACATAATGATCCAAGAATGAGAAGCGTCATATGATTCAAACTAGCTTCAGTGGAACATGGGATGAGTCAACATCTCAGGAAATTTCAGAAGAGGTCTGCTGGGAGAATGGGCACATTAGGTAACACCACACACACACACATACACACACACACACACACACACACACACATACACACACAATTGGTTTTGGTCACAAATCTTGAAAGAACATCCTCGAAATAAAAATGTAACATTTAAGTTCACAGTGCCAGGCATATAATAGGTAGATAAGATAATATTTTTGTTTGGCTGATAGAACACGTTAATAGATAGATGGATGGAAGAAATTTCTTATTGTGGCATCACAAACTCAGCTCGGGAAGTCACTCTACAAAGTTATCCAGAGATCTTGATTGTGGACCCTACTTTGTCTGTTGGTCAATAATTTTAAACTGGCATAAAAATGACATTCTGTGTATTTAAATTGTAATTTTCAATCTCCCCCCATGTGTAAACACATGTACACACACACACACACACACACACACACAGCTTTTGAATTAGTCTTTAGTTATGACAGAACAAATGTTTATTTAGGAAAGTAATAAAAGGAGTAGAGATTTAAGACAAAAATTACTAAGTGTTGGCTGTATATGAAAGAAGCTTATTATGGAAAGAGCACATGTTTAGGGGCTCTGGGTTAATGTTAATATCGTAATCCAGAGTTTTCTAAGTGCTATACATGTATTGAACCATTTTATATTCACAGCTGCCCTAATTGCTACCAAGGGGCAGAGCAGGCAGCCTTATAGAGAACTTATGTCCTTAACTTGTATGTTATTCTGACTCACACATATGTGAGTTAACTCACCTAATTTCTTTGTGTCTGTTTGCTCGTTGGGTAAGTGGGAATAATTATCTCGGTGTGCTATGAGGACTAAACAGAAACTGCCCGGCATATAGTAGTTGTTCAATATGTGTCAACTATTATTATTTATCATTATCTCATTTAACCCTTAAGATATTCATAGAGAATCTAAAATTCAAAAAAGGTAAGCTATTCAATAAAGGTCAGAAAGCAAGAAAGTGATGAAACTGAAGTTCGCGTAACAAGTCTGCCTAACTCCAATACATGCTTTTTTGTAAATAATTTTACTTAAAAAGTTATTTCCCACTTTGGGTTGAAGACCAAAAATGCTTTACAAGAGTTAGAGGAAGAGGTCAGCATTGACTAGAGGAAATTTCCTCCTCCAACCTTTCGGAGTTCATACCCTTTTTCCTACCTTCACATGGTTTTCCTGAAAATAAATCTCCTTTTGGAACACTTCTTGCTTCCATTCTGTTGTCTGGTATAGTTCCCGGTATCAGTTAGGCAATTTTGTAGAAGTTATGTGCATAATAAAGAGATTAGGAGTTTAGGGAGTGGCTGAAATACAGCTAAGACCTCTGCTGAGCCAAATAGAAGTCTCTGGCAGAAGATCTAACAACACTACTGGTAGAAACTCAGTTCTTGGTGACACAGCTACCTCATGAGTTGTGGACAATCACTACAAAAAAAAAATCATTCCCTCCATTTTCCAAGTTTTAATTGTCAGTCATCTAGAACGGTATGGACCCCGCATCACAGAGGACACTAGCACTCTGCTTGGCCATATGTGAGGAAGAAAAGGAGACCATGATCATTTGAAAGAAAAGATACTAATTAAAATTCTGCAGCTTTATGTACAGGCTAGCAGTTCCACCTGCTGACCATAAACTTAGAGCCAACATCATTGGAGAAATGATGTGGAAGAACCACAAAAATGGCCCATTCTCCTTTTGGACCTGGCAGTGTGGCCAAGTTCAGCAAGACAGCCAGTAGGAGGTTGTGTGAGTTAAGTTATCCAGACTGTTTTGATGAAGGATCCCATAGAGCAGCTCACTAAATCTGGTTTCCGCTAAAGTTTAGAGGCAAAGCAGGGTGCAGCTGATCACTCTTACCCCACACACATAATCATCACAAGTCAAACTAACTTGGAGATTAACCAGGAGGTGCATTGAGACTGACCAGTCTCACCTTTGCCCAAAAGATAAAGATCAACCTTTTGGGACTTCCAAGTAAAGGGTGTAGCACATGCTCTTAAAACACAACCATGAGTCTGACGTCTTGTTCCCAGGTGTATTCGGTGGCACGCACATCTGGGACGGGCAGATATAAGAGATACAACATTTTGTGCATCTAAGCTAAAAGAGAGTCTATCTAGAGAAAAAACATTCTTACCACACCAGAAAGGAGCCAGCATACGCAGGAGCCCTGGAGTTGGCCTCCCAGCAATGTGTGGAGCCAAGGGACCTCCAGCAGCTCACCTGTCACGGTCAAGGGCTCCTTGTCAACTTTTTGTGCCTCCCTGCCTTTGCATATGTCATTGGTTTGACCTGCAACGTCCAGCAAATGCCAAGATGCAGTTTGTGGACCCCTCATTCACTGTCTCCTGTACTAGGAAATCTTGACAACTATACTCCCAATAGAGTGTATATGAAATGATCATGGAATCATCACCTTGTAATACACATTTTCCTGAAGTGGGCTTTAATACACCTTGTATTACACATTTTCCCAAAGTCTGCTCCAGCAGACTATGTTACTTAAGGATAGGGAATGGGCATTATGTATCTATGCATCCTCAGCAGGATTCTCCTATAAATTAGTATCCAATAATGGAGTAGAAAAATGGACTAAACAGATAAGTCCCTACCCACACGGTGAGTAAGACTCTTTCTCTAAAATTGTAGGAATCTTAAAATCTAACCTCAGTGGCTAGGGACCAAGACAGTGTCCGAGAGAAGTCTTCTCTCTGTCACATCACTGTTATCTCATCTCACAATAACGGAATGCCCCAGGCATGCATGTCAGAAGCTCATATGGAGGCAGAAATTTAAAAAAATTATCTCACACCTACACTGCCATGCTTTTGAGCCACCTTTGGAGTATTATACGTCTCAGTGAAATGTTGGTTAAGGTTGCTTGTTGTACATGAATGCACTTGACTGGCTGTCATTAAACAAGCCAAATTTTACTTTATTAATTTTAAAAATAGAGAACAAAAGAGAATATGATGAAGACTCATGGGCCCATTACCCGGAATTAACAATTATTGCAATATTATTGCATTTTCCTTTTCTAAAGTAATTAAATGTTACAAATATAAATAAATGTTCTGGGTCACCATATCCTACTCTGTTTTTCTCTCTCCTCTCTCAGACCCCCATAAACAATTGTCTCATGAAAACCATATGGATCTTCCTAGCCCATCTTTCATATTAATATACATGCATGATTCCACTCATATACAGTCCTATTTTGCTTTTAATATTTTATTTACACGATAGGATACATTATGTTTTCTTCTTTAACTGTGATTTGTTTAAATTTAACATTGTGTTTGAAGACCTATGCAATTTATATATATATACATATATATGTGTATATAAATATACACATATATATGTATATATATATAAATATACATATATTTGTATTTATATGTATATAAATATACACAATGTATATAAATATACACATATATGTATATATAAATGTATATATGTATGTGTGTGTATATATACACACACATATGTGTGTGTGTGTGTGTGTGTATATATATATATATATATATATTTTTTTTTTTTTTGAGACAGAGTCTCGCTCTGTCACCCAGGCTGAAGTACAATGGCACGATCTTGGCTCGCTGCAACCTCCACCTCCTGTGTTCAAGCGATTCTCCTGCCTCAGCCACCCGAGTAGCTGGGATTACAGGCGCCCACCACCAGGCCCAGCTAATTTTTGTATTTTTAGTAGAGACGGGGTTTCACCATGTTGGTCAAGCTGATCCTGAACTCCTGACTTCAGGTGATCCACCCGCCTCGGCCTCCCAAAGTGCTGGGATTACAGGCATGAGCGCACTCAGCCCCAGTTTATATACTGGGGTCTCTCTTTCCTTATATAAGTTACTAATGCACTGAATAAATATACGGTAATACATTTTATTTAAACATTTTGCTACTAATAATCTCCAGATAGTTCCTAATTTTTTGGTCATCACAACAATGCTGCCATAAATGTCTCTGTAGTTTCCCTTTGTGTTTATATGTAAGCATTTCTCTCAGGCATATGCCTAAAGTGGATATGCCTAGACATAGGGTTTATACCTGTCTATATTTTGGTCCTTTCATTAGGAGGTCCCTGTACTTTCATATTAAAAGCATCTGGTCTGATTGACGCATAGGTAGAGATTCAAAGAGTACTGTTAAGCAATATATTTCCAAGTGGGATCTAGTAGCAGGAGCAGCTTAATGACAAAAACAGAGACTAGCTCTGCTGGGAGAAGGATGAATATCTAGAAGTCCAAAAAAGATGCAGAAATGGAGTAACACTACTACTAATACTCCAACTTTGCCGATCATTCTCTTAAAAGAGGAGTGTATGTTAAGGGCTTCATTAGCCAAAAGGAGGATTATTTCTTGACACAAGCATAGGAAAGCAAGCACGCGTAGGTTTTCCATGCCACTCCACAATGACTCATGGATCAGGAGCACTGAGTACCAAATGCCCCAACTCATGTGATTGAGCTCTGTGTACACTGCCACAAGGCTTCTGATCTGGGACACGTGTTTTCCCAACAGACAGATACTTCCAGTTCTTGCTGTTGTTTAGTATCTGAACTGTGTGTGGCGAGTGTTTAGTGAATATTAATAAGTAAAAAGTGAATTCTTTTCCCCAAAGGTAGAGAGTAACAATAGCATACAGCAGCCTCCAGGTAAATAAAGATGAAATTAACTCAGCCTGAACACAGACAGGGGAAGTGGTTATTGACAATTCTTCTATATTTTAATTAGGAAAAAATATCATCAAAGCTTCTTTATTCTAAACAATCCCCTATATGCATTTGTGCTGTTACAATCCTTAGTCCTTTGGCCCCATCTCACAGGTGAGCCCAAATTTCACCAGCAGCCTCATCATATATCAGGATGAGACACACAGTCATGTCAAATAGCAGAAGAGAGTCTTAATTATGTTTAAAAATCTACAGAAGCATTTTGCTTCCATCCTGGATTCTCTCTTGTTCCCAACCCTATCCCTCTTCACCAAAAACAGGATCCCGGTGCCAGGGTTGCCCCTCGGCATCTTTAACTTAAGCACTGACAGGTTACGTGGGATTTTTGCCAGAGTAATTATTTTTCAATTCAACAATAATGAGAAATTACCATGGCAACCACTTGTCACGTGGTACACATACACCCCCTCCAAAGAATGAACCATACTTAAAGCATCTATTCCGTGAAAATGTGTTTTTTTTTTTTTATTAAAATAAACTTAAACAGGTCAAAGTGGACAGCATTCTGAAGGGGTCTGAAAGATGGGAGATGGGAGGGCATTGACTTTCTTCAGTATCTTGTGGTTCTAGAAAGAATGAGAATGTCTCATCTTATAACCCTACTCTCTTGTACACACACACTTAAATAACACTATTAATTTGTATCTTACTATTTTAGTCACTCCTGTTTTACATGCATCAGCTAACCTTTCTCAGAAGATACTGAAGAAAGGATAAATTTGCCTGAAATGACTGAGGCAGAAACACACTTGCTACACTTGCTCTGCCTACATTTCTTTTTCTGCCATATCCAGATATTAAGAAAGAAGACAAAAAAATATCCCAAATCTCACGCCTTCTGCCTTTCCGTTACCTAGAGTCCCTCTCACACTGAAGGAAGCTCAGGTCATTTATTTTCTAAGACTGTAACTGTGTTTTTGATTCCTTAATCACAAGCCACCCTTTCTCCAAAACCAAGGGTCTATCTCAAACCATGTTTATTTTGAATCAGCCTCCCTTAATAATAATAGTCAACAGTTACAAGGCACTTATCGTATGCCAGCCACCCTTCTGAACTCATTGCACATTATAAACTCCTTAAAACCTCACCATGACCCTACAATATAAGTAGCATTATTAACCCCATCTTATAGATGAGAAAACTGAGGCACTGAGGAGTTAGATATTTGCTTAACATTACACAGCTATCAAGTTGCCAAGAAAGAGTTCAACCCCAAGGACTCTGGCTAGCAAGTTTAGACTCATGACTGCTCCATTATGATGTTCCTTTATTCAAAACAATATTCTCTAAAATATCTATCTTCTTAGTTGTTTCAACATCCAGTCAAGGCCAAGTGCACTGAATGTTTGGGTCTCTCTCTGGAACAGGCAGCCCAAAGCAAAGATTTCCATCACACCTATGGAATTCGGCTTGAAGACACACAGATAAAAGTAATCAGGTAAGGCCATTTGCCCTTGCCAGCTGGTAGCCACACAAGCATGAAAAGGATGCAGAGAGGGAATTTTAAATCTCCCCTTTTTTACTTATCTTTATGGGATTCTTTTTTTTGTGTGGCATAGACAGCTTGGCCCACTGCAACTCCCGCCTTTGTTCAACGTTCCCCTGCCTCACCTCCGAATAGTAATTACAGGTTTTTGTATTTTTAGTAGAGACGGGTTTCACCATGTTGACGGCTGGTCTCGAACTCCTGACCTCAGGTGATCCACCCACCTCGGCCTCCCAAGGTGCTGGGATTATAGGTGTGAGCCACTGTGCCCAGCCCTATGGGATTTTTTTTTTTTTTTTAAACAACTCATGTTCTAGAGACTGAAGTTTTCTTCTCTAATTCTCAAGTATGATTTGTTCATTCTCAGCTAAATTGAATTTTATTTAACAGTAAGCATTAGTTATTATTTTAACTGAATTATAAAATGGCATGTTACCAACATAGCAAATTGTGTGTTTTGAGAGAGCATCTCGGTGTTTCCCTCACAAATCAAGCCCTCCCTTTTAGAAGGTGCTCACTATAGTTCCCTGTCTAGTGCACGTGGATGCTGCCTTGAGAAAGTGGCATATTAAAATGTGCAGAAAGACAAGACTTGGTATCCAGTAGACATAGCTCTTCAGTAGAAGTTACATCAGTGGTTTTCCCCCCCAAAGACCTGAGAAATGCATGTATTTGAATCTCCAGCTTTGAGCCACAAAATCAGTAATTAATTCTGAGCAGTCCAAACAGAAATGTTAGTTAGAATAACTAAAAGCAATGACTCAAATGCCTCAGTGTGTATGTGCCAACAATTGAGCTTTTTTGCTACCAGACTTATTACAAGTGTGATGAAATAATATTTTTTTTGAAGTTGGGATTCCTGTCAGCTTTTTGAGAGCAATATCTTATGCATGTCTGGTGTGTTTTACATGCACAGTACCTAACACGTGGCGGGAAGACAACAAATAATTGCTCCATTATTTAATTATTTAAATCACTTAATTCAACAAATAAATATTTATTTAACTAAAACGCAGCATATTCTCAAAACCCAGAAGAAAACTAGCACTTTTAATTTTATGATAATTGAACACTGCCACTCTCTGCTCTATTGACGTGTTTGTGAAACAGGGGCTTTGATTCTTTGATGACTGAATCAGTGAAAATGCACAGAGTTTCAAAGTGTAGTATTTTCTAGTCCTCACAGGCTCTCTATCAAGTTGGTAATTTTATTATCCCAATGTCAGTGGGGAAACTGAGGCCCCAAGTGGTTAAGAAATGTACCCAAGGTTACAAATCAAATAATTGGCAACATTGGAATTTGCATCCTCTCTGACTCATAAATTTTTGTTTCCATCCACAAAGCTTTACTCGCTGCCTATTCCAATCTCTATACTATTCTAGTATGAAAGAGGAATGGTCGTTTTTTAATAATTAAATTTCCTATTTTATACTCAAACATGGAGACATGTACTCTCCCAATCAAAAAGAATATACTGGGAACTCTATGCAAAGCCACTTTGAAAATGACGTGGAAAGGCATTACTCTAGAAGCACAGGTTTTATTCATGACAGCTCTGTGGCAATGAGCACCACGCATCGTATTACATCACATCATCTAGGTGTGAGAGGTCCCGAGATGCAGGATAATGTGATGAGGCAGCAACTCGTATATCTTGAGAAAAGCTCACTGTAAAATCAGGCACAAATTTTCCATTCCAACATAAACGCGGCAGACAAGGGAATGTTTCTGGAAAAGCTCGCAACATTCAAAATCTTGTTTTTGTGACCCACCCGATTGCATTCGAATAGTTGATCAAATGACAAGAATAACTCTTCAAGTCACCACTAAACTTTGGAGGACTGTGCCAGGACCAAGGCCTTAGGAAACCACTAGATAAGAAAACTCAAGATTTTCTCTCTTCCTACTTGGAAAAAATGAAAAAAATATTTTTGTTCACAAAGATAAGTATAAGAAACCCAGAATATTCTTGAAACCTAGAAAAAAATAACGTTTTTCTTGATGACGGTCAATCATTTCTATTCTCTGTTTACAAATCTGTTTACCGGGGGACTTGAATTCTCTCTCTAATACGTCAGTGACACCCAAGTAGATATTACAGCTCCAAACTTCTCCATGGGACTTCAAAATTGTGACTCTAACTGCCTCACTCACCTCTCCACTTCTTAACCAAAGAGGCATCTCAGGCTTAACATGGCCAAAGCCAGATATCTCCCCCAACTCCATCCCCCACAAGCCAATTCTTCTCATTCTCTTCCATCTCCATAATGTAATTCCAGTTTCTCAGTCACTTAGGCCAGCATTTGGGAACATATTCTTGATTCCTGTCTTACCCTAACTCCACACCTCCAACCTGTCAGCAAATCCCATGAATTTACCTTCAACACATGAATGGAAATCCACCCATGTTTCTTTCCTTCCACTGCCACCCCTTCTCTGTGCCTCCAGTAACTTCAGCCTGGACAACAGTGACTTTTTCCTAACTCATCTCTCAGCCCCCACTCCTGTTCCCCTGTAACCTGTGCTCTGCAAAGAAGCCTGGAGGATCTTTTAACAATGCCCATTAGATTGTGTCCCTCCCAGCTAAAACTTTCCTCTGGCTCGTCATTGCTGTGTAGGGAGCTCACTCTCCTGTGTGGCTGGGACTTTCTCTTCTTCTTTGCTGTTGGTTCACTGTACTCTCAGCACAGACAGCAGATCTAGGTTCCTACCTTGGGGACCCTCCTTCGGGCCCAGGGCTGCACTCCACTACACCACATGGCCCTTTGAACCAGCTGTGTCCACCACCAATGGATGCCTCTCCTCTCTTTGGTGTGGTTTTCTCTTTCTCCTCATTCAAATCTCAGCATCCTTGTCATCTTTGGGTCATCCAATCTACAGAAGTCTACTTGCTATCACATCAGTCTGTTTTTCCTCGATCATTCAATTTTGTTTGTCTTCTTACATACAAGAAATTGTGTTCATTGGGAATATAAGATCCTATTGCCTGCTTTCCTCCGAAGCCTGGCATATAATAGGTGGTTAAAAATGACTGCCTGAATAAATGAATATAAAAAATGTGTTAGACAAACTACCAAAGACAAAAGATAAATCTATCAAGGAGACACATTAATCTCCCTCTTGAACTCCCACAGGGCAGCCATACCAAGGTTTGGAGTTGGCACAGCCCAGCTGATTACAACCACATCATAGAGTACCAGGAACTTTCCAGAATCTTTATTCACTTTAATGTTTTAAATAAATATATGCTGTGAATTAAAAGCATTAAGAAGTATTCATGCCCTTTGACTCAGTAATTCTATTTCTGGGAATCCATCCAAAGGACATAATCCAAAAATATGTAAATGCTTTATACGAAAAATTACTCACCATAGGAGCGCTCATAATAGAAAAAAACACACACAAAAAACTAGGAACAATGTGTTTGCCCTACAATAGAGAAATGATTCAAGAAACTATGACATGTCCACCGGAAAGAAAACAGAAATCTTTAAAATATAATGTTCACACATGGTTTAAAATAACACAAGCACATTCTTACATGATAATATAAAGTGAAGAAAATAGGCAGACAAACAGAACAGTGCAACAGAATGAAGAACCAAGACACAACAGAAGCCTGTGTGGAAAATGAGTATCTGGTAGATACGGCATTGCCGGGCAGTGAGGTTGAGAAGAATTATTTGATGAGGAGTGTAGAGACAATTGGCTTTGCACCCACAAATAATAAATAAAGTTATAGCTCACATAACCAAACATAAGTTCCAGAGGAATTAAACATGTAAATAAAGAAAACCAAAACCTACAAGAAAAGGCAGGAGGATATCTGTCTTCATGACGTCTGAAGAGGAGAAATGCTATAAGCCGGCAGTCCCCAACCTTTTTGGCACCAGGGGCTGGTTTCGTGGAAGACAGGTTTTTCACGGACACTCTGGGGGACGGTTTCAGGATGATTCAAGTGCATTACATTCACTGTGCGCTTTATTTCTACTATTATTACATTCTAATATATAATTAAATAATTATACAACTCACCATAATGTAGAATCAGTGGGAGCCCTGAGCTTGTTTTCCTGCAATTAGACAATCCCATCGGCATATGATGGGAGACAGTGACGGATCATCAGGCATTAGATTCTCATGAGGAGCGTGCAACCTAGATCCCTCGCATGCGTAGTTCACAATACGGTTTGTGCTCCTGTGGGAATCTAATGCCACCAGTCATCTGACAGGAGGTGCAGCTCAGGCAGTAATGTGAGTGATGGGGAGAGGCTGTAAATACACATGAAGCTTCCTTCACTGACCTGTCACACCTCCTGCTGCACAGCCCAGTTCCTGTTAGGAACCTGTACTCCCCTGCATTTCTACAGTTGCAATATTTCTTTTTTTATATTCCTTTCTTTTTTTTAGAGAGACAGGGTCTTACTCTGTCACCCAGGCTAGAGTGCAGTGGTGTGGTCAGACCTCTCTATAGCCTCGAACTCCTGGACGCAAGGGATTCTCCCATCTCAGCCTCAAGAGTAACAGGCCAGGTGCAGGTGCGGTGGCTCATGCCTGTAATCCCAGCACTTTGGGAGGTCAAGGCGGGCAGATCACGAGGTCAGGAGTTCAAGACCATCCTGGTCAACACGGTGAAACCCCGTCTCTACTAAAAATACAAAAAATATATATATATATCTGGGCGTGCTGGTACACGCCTATAATCCCAGCTACTCAGGGGGCTGAGGCAGGAGAATTGCTTGAACCAGGGAGGCAGAGGTTGCAGTGAGCCAAGATCACGCCATTGCACTCCAGCCTGGCAACAGAGTGAGACTCCATCTCAAAAAAAAAAAAAAAAAAGTGTTACTAGTCAGATGCAATGCCCTCATTCCACGCATTCTCCCACACTTTCCCTACCATCCCTTGTTCATTCCTCAAGGCTTCCACCCTGTCCTGCCTTGATCCTGAGGCCTCTCACACCTTCCAACCTGCAGAGAAGTCTTTATTTTCTAGACTGAGATATGCGTTTTTAAAAAAAAATTAATGGGAACCTCATGGTGACTATTCCTGTAATATATGTTTTTATTTTATTTTACATTATATCCAGTTTTTATACTTTTATGTCCCAGCAATTAGACTGTGCACTGCATGGGTGGAGACACCATCTTCTTTGGGTTGTTTTCTGTATTCTTGTTGCTTACCTGGCACTTATTGATTGTGTAATTATGAGCCAAACAATGTGCATTATCTAAGTCAAGCCTTTGAATTACACTATCAGAGAGGTGAATTATTATCCTTATTTTACAGGTGAAGAAAACCGAAGCCCAGAAAGGTGACTTAATTTTCTCAGAGTCTCACAGCTGGTACAGTTTGGAGTCAGTGATCAAAGTCATATAATCTGGCCTCAGAACTCTTCCCTTTGAACTCCTCTTTGTGTTTGTGTGTGCATGTGTGGGTGTGAGTGACAGACAGGGGACTGTGGGAAAATACCTAGTAATAAAAGGTTATATACATGCGTGCATAAATGCTAATAGCTTCATTGTTCACTACAGCCAAGAAATGGAAACACTCCAAGTGTCTATCGACTAATGAACAGATAAACAAAATGTGGTATCTTCAGACAACAGTACACTAGAAGTAATAAACGAAAGAAAATTCAGACGCATGCTGTGCATAACATGTGCCTCAAAACATGATGGCAATGAGAGAAGCCAGACACAAAAGGCCATATATTGGATGATTTCATTTACACAAAATGTCCAGAATCCTGGCTTTTATTACTTGTGTGATCTCAGACAAATTACCGAAGCTCTCTGTCCCTCTGTTTCATTATTTATAAAATGGACATCATTGTATCTCACTCTTAATTGTGAGGATTAAGCTATATAATACATGGACCAGTGACTGGAACAGAGTAAATGCCCAACAAGGACACCGCTATTAAGTGGCAGAGAAGGTCCCAAAGCCAGAGTTGCTGTGGATATTAAATAACATATGCCCATAATGCATCTTACAAATACAGCCTATATACCTTGCTGCCAGAGGACCTGGGTCTAGACATCAATGACATTATTCTTTGCTCTGTTGCTTTAGAAAAGTTACTCAGTCTCATTTGCCTTCACTGTAAAAAATGGTAACAATGAGGGTAGCTACCTCATAGTGCTATTAAGAGAATTAAATTAACTGATACATTAAAGTGCTTAGAACAGTCCCTGGAATGCAGTAAGCATCAATAATTGTTATCTATCATTATTATTATGGTTGTCGGTGACATTCAAGATGGGTTTCCCTATTCTCAGGAAATGTATGATCCAATTAGCCGGGTCCTGACACACAGTTGACACAGCACGGACACTCACAGTATCAGTGCCTCTTTGTTGGATTAAAAACAGCATGCCGTCCACTGTCTGTCTCCCTCATGAGAACTGAGACTGCAAACTCCTCAAGGGCAGGATCAGTGTTTGATTTTTCCTGTACCCCTCGTGCCCGGCATAGTGTCTGACTGTGAAAGAGCAAGGACCTATCAGAGTGAGTTTTTCAAGTAGCCTGACTGAAGCGAAGCCTCTATTTTGCACACCAACCTCAAATCTATAGTTGCACATTGTTCAGGCTAATTTGCATCTCAGCATCTCAGAAAGCTCTCCATTTAGCTATTCAATTTGCTTCCTTGTCAACTAGAGATCACAACTTGCAAGAGAAAAGAGAGCTTTAGAAAATTGTGGCTTGCCTGCCAGCATCCATATTTAGATCAGCAGAACTTTTCACTTTCCCCCTTCCATCTCCCTGGGAGTTAGGAAACTGGGTTCTAATTCTGATCCTGATACTTCTTTGATGGGTGACCTTAAGTAAGTCCAAATCAAAAAATCCTCAGTGTTCAAAATGTCCTTAGAGGGTGTGCTTGGACTTTGGTTTCCCCATCTGTCAAATATAAGGACAATTCCAAGGGTCCTTCCAAAGACCTCCCACCAGAACACTCACTTCTTTAGGAATTTGTTGTTTACTGAGAGAACCTGCCCACTTTCCCCACTCTTGCCTTCAGTGAAAACATTTTTGGGGGATCTTAGTGAGGGCTAAAGTGGAGACAACATCACAACCAAAGGATATAAAAGAAGAAATTTCTAAATTCCATCTCTTCCGAAGTCCAAGGAGAGTCTCCATAGGGATGGCAAATGGATCTCAACCCCAAGGGGCCTCTTTGATGGAATGGGGGTAGTTACCTAGGACTCTGAATTCATTCGTGCATTCAGAAATATGTAGTGAGCGCCTACTTTGTGCAAGACACTGTTCTAGGATTTAGTGAAAATGTAGTGAACAAAAAAGACACAAATCCATGTCCTTGTAGCCCTTGTACACTAGTGGATGACAAATAATGAAAAAGATGAATGAAATATGTCATTTATCAGATAGCATTAAGTGTACAGGAGAAAAGCAGTAAAGCAGAAAATGAGGACATGAAATACGAGAGCGGGGAAGGAGAAGTAAAATTTAGATGGGATAACCACAGAAGGCCTTGCAGGGAACGTCTCTTTAGAGTGGGGCTTCTCAACCTCAGCATCACAAACATTTAGAGCTATACAGGTCTTCACTGCGGGGTGTCCTGTGCCCTCTAGGGTGTTCAGCAGCATCTCTGCCCTCTGCCCACTAGAGGCCAATAACACCCCCTTCAGTTGTGACAACCAAAAATGTCTCCAGACATTGCCAGATGTCCTTGGGCCAGGCGGACAAAATCGTCCCAGTTTGAGCAACACTCATTTAGAATAAAATCCTGAAGAATGGGAGGGAGGGAGGCAGACAGGGATTTAGAAGGATTCTGTGCAGGCACTGGAAGTAGAGGGTGAACAGGAATAGCCTAGCCCCCTCCCACAGGCAACTGACATCAAATATCCTCTCGACGATGATCAAATTACACCTGGGATGAATGACCTGAGGGAGGAGCATACGGTGTTAGGGGAGAGAGGATGGGCACCCACATGGTCTGGGAGGTGGGAAGTGGTTTCCCGTTAGTGCGACATTTCAACCGAGAGCCGAGGCATGAGAGGATTTCGTCAGCCGACATGAGGAAACAGCAAGTACAACAGCCCTGAGATTGAAGAACTGTGATGAATTGTTAAGGGACTGAAAGGAAGACGCTCATCCAAGCATTGGAAGCTGGCGGTGGGAGGCTGAAGATGAACCTGGGGAAGCGCCAGGGCTTGAACCCCCATGCAGGACCTGGCAAAGCCAAACAAGATGTGGGTTCTCTTCCTACAAGCAATGGGATATCATAGAAAGGCTTTAAGCAGGCATGTGTCATGATCAATTTAGAGTTCTAGGTCCCTCCTATGATGAGACCAAGTAATCCCCACTCCTTAATAGCTGTGTTTCTTTGAGTAAATTCCTTCTCTCTTCTGGCCTCAGTTTCCCCATCTGTAAAATGGGGACAGCAATCACACCTGCATGGGTTTATTGTCAAGATCAAATGAGATCATATGTGCAGAGTGCTTAGAACAGGGCTGTGACATAGAGCATGATCGGTAACTCTATTAGTCTTGATTCATAGCACTCTTAAACAAATATTAGCTATCATTTTCTTTTCTTTCTCTTGGAAGCTTACCAATGCCTGACTGGGATTTATTGCTGGTATAGCTTTCCTTTTCGATCTTGTCCCTGCCCTGCCTTCCTCCCCCATCCCTCTCCACCCCAGGACAGTTCACACCTCTGCTCCCAGAGCCCTGCGTTTCTACTTCTATGACACTACCTGGTTGCCAGCTCTCAGCATACCTCAACTTTATATTCTCCACCAGTAGTCCTTACTGGGCACACACATTTGACCTGAAAACTGACGGCAAAGAGGCCTTCTCCATGCATGAATGCTTTAAGGTCTGACATTTGAATGTTAGCTCTCAGGCTTGTCTTGGGAATGTCTCCAAGAACAATCAACTGTTCCCTCTGAGGACCATCAAACCACTCCTCATGCAACACACACACACACACACGCACGCACGCACGCACGCAGGCACACATGCAAGACAAATATGCTGCTTCCTCATAGGCTATATCATGTCTACAAAACTCCTCTCTATATAAAACTTTCTGCATAATTCCCAGTCTGGTTCATTTCTACTAGTCAACACCTGCAGAGGCTACCTGCCCGCCCTACCTTGTCCTCACCTTACCTCCCCACTACCACTGCCACCATCTCTCCACTTATCACAACCACCATCAAGAGTGTTTGTGAGTTTGTGTTTTTATGTCTGTCTTCCCCTCAGCCTTCAAGAAGACAAGGTCAGTGTTCATTTCTTGTTGTATCCTCATTATTTGGAGCAGAGTTTGATACACAGCAGAAGCCCAATTACTATCTGTTGATAGAAAAATAATATTAGCATGCCATTTTGAAGTGTTTTCCCTCTCTCAGGCACATGACATGCATTATCCCATATGGTTTAATCATCACAACTATTTAAGGGTAGATAATGTTATCATCACCTCCATTTTACAGATTGGGAACTGAGGCTAGAAAAGCTTAGCAACTTGCAAAAAAACAAAAAACAAAAACAACAACAACAACAAAAAACAAAAACAAACCTTAGCAACTTGCTCAAGATCACACAGACAAATATATAACAAAGTTAACCTAAGTTTCAATATCCTTGGATGTAAAGTTACAGAACTGAACTAGCTCTGGTTTAAGGGCCCTTCCAGTTCTAATATTAGACCAAGAACATCTGATTCCCAGGCCAATGTTCTTTCATTCCTATCTCATTGTCTCCCTATAACTTAGAAGAGGACAATTTGGAGACAAACGCATTGTTTTCACAAACCTCACTTTACTTCTCTCTTGTGTTCTTTTGTTCTAGGAAACACGGGGGAAATGAATGACTTAGCCTGGCCATATAGCTGTGGGGGGCACTGAGCTTGAGAGGAGCCTCTGCAGAACTTGGCTTTGGGAGGCTGGGATTTGAACTTGTGCCACCACCACTGGCAGGATGCCTCACCGCTGCTCAGATGAGCAATGTTTATGCAATTTGCTTTCCCCCACTAAGTGCACCACAGGATGTCTGATCTCCTTGAAATTGCCCTCATTTAAGAATCTGTCTTTTTTGAAGCAAAATGTCATCTAAAACGTTTTATGGCTTTATGGGAAACTAAATGCACTTTCGAAGCATGCATGGCCTGGGTCTGTCTGCAGATCTTTTCCATTCACACTTGGTATTCACTTCGGAATGAGACTGGGTGGCAAGTTAAGTGGCTCTGCTGTTAGCCCCACCTGCCACCTTGGCCAATGAGAAGACCTGAAACATACAACTCTGCCTCTTGGGAAGGAGTGGGAAGACGCGGGGTGAGTAACCTGGAGAAAATGAAGGGCCATAGGAGACATGGCTGCGTCCTCACATATTTGAAGGACATTTTTTAAAAGAGACTAATGTTTAGGGCTCTCAAGTGGTAAACCTGCCCTAATGCTGAGTAATCAAAGGAAATGGGTGAATAGGGCAAGTTAGTTTTCCCCCTCCCCACGGTCGGTTCAGTTGGCTGAACGCAGTGCTGCTGTCCAAGTGTTCCAGGCATCAGCTGGGTGCCCACTGGAGATGACATGCAAGGTCTCGCCATTCTTAACTTGCTATTATAATTGCAAGTAGAAATATAATTTGAAATTATTTTTGACTTTTTTCATTTTCTTCTCCAAAATGCAAAATCTTCTTTCTTTTCTGTATTTGTTTTTTTGAAACTGTTAAAATGTGAAAATATGGCAGCATCTCTATTTGCTCTAACTGGGTTTATTTACTTACTTGTTCACTCATTTAACAACTTTCGTCAAGTAGACTTCCCTGTCACACATGCTGGGAATAGAGTTTAGAAAAAAACCTCATGCAGCTCAAAATTTAGAGCAGGTGACAAACAATAAACACACAAGTGAATAAAACCAAAAAAAAATATTACTAGCAAGAAGTGGTATGAGGAAAATGGACTGAGACTACACAGAAGAGAGATGATTTCTTATATAGTTTATTTTATTTTATTTATTTATTTATTTTTTGAGACGGAGTCTCACTCTGTTGCCCAGGCTGGAGTGCGGTGGTGTGATCTCAGTTCACTGCAACCTCCGCCTCCCAGGTTCAAGCAATTCTCTGGCCTTAGCCTCCCGAGTAGCTGAGATTATAGGTGCCTGCCACCACAACCGGCTAATTTTTGTACTTTTGGTACTGATGGGGTTTCACCATGTCGGCCAGACTGGTCTCGAACTCCTGACCTCAAGTGATCCAGCTGCCTCAGCCTCCCAAAGTGATGGGATTACAGGTGTGATCCACCACACCTGGCCGAGATGATTCCTTTTAGATAAAGGTGGCTCCGCAAGGCCACCAGAGGAGGTAACATTAAGGTTACTTGAAGAATGCAAGCCATGGAAAAGCTGTATTTGTGTATCAGTGGAAATGATTGCATTTCTCTCCAGACCCCAGTCCAGTATTTTCTCTGAATTTCACAAGTTTATTAGCTCTGTGTTGGGTATTTCAATTTTTTTTTTTTGGTACAACTCAAAAAATATTTCATGAACACACATTCCATGTGTCTCAAATTGGGCTAAATGCTTTATTACTTTTTAAAATTTAATAAGTACATTAAATGGTAAGAATTGATATCAGCGAAGTAATAGCCGCTTGGAAGGTTAAGCAATTTATCCGCAGTGAGATGTCTAATAAAGTCTAGGGCTTAGACTTGGACTCGGGGCTGTTGGATTCTCATGTTTGTCATCTTTCCACTGAACCCCATTTTTTGAATCCTTCTGGGCATCTCTGGGGTTTAGGGTTGCCTGGAGGTGGCTAAGCACCTCTCTCTTAAATAGATTAATTGACCCTTTCCATGGCTCTGGTCCTCTATTTGGACTTCAGGGACTTTGGTTCCTATTACTAAGAGTAGCTAAGACTGTGGCCCAACTGTGATTTGGAAGGATGCCTCAGAAGAATGAAATAGAATAGGCTAGGATCTTAAGGGCCACACAGAAGTGAAGGCAGCTGTCATGCGTGGCAGTTTCTTTAGCTGCTCTGTTGTACTTGAGAATGAGTCTTCATAGAGTAACTCCAAGGAGGAGCACTTAACTGGGCATACGCTTTGGTGGAACACAGATCAGACTTTGAGTTAGAAAATAAAGTCAGAGCAGATGAGTACGAGCCCTCAGCTGAGGGAGTCTGGAGGACAGAAGGCATGAACAGTGAGGAGGACCACCAGCCAGCCACTGACCTACTTTGCTCCTCTTCCCCCAGTAGATGGAGTAGATCACGGGGAAAACTATGTGGGTCACTCCTCATATTCTGATGCACCCAAATGCTCAGTGGAGAGTCATACTAAATCCATCAGAACACTGATGCTCGTCAAAGTTAAGTATCTTTTTCAGAGTAAGAGTAAGGTGTAGCCAACTGTACTGGATTGAATGGTGTCACCTGCCCCCTCCCCTATAATTCATGCCTGCCTGGAATCTCAGAATGTGACCTGATTTGAAAATAGGGTCCTTGCAGATTAATAGGTTAAGAAAAGGGTGGTCCCTAATTCAATGACTGGTGTCCTTAAAAGAAGAAGCAGAGACAGACACACAAGCACACCACGTAAAGATGGAGGTAGAGGTTAGAGTGTCGCATCTACAAGCCAAGGGGTGCCAAGGGTTGCCACCAAAATCCATGAGAAACACATGGGACAGATTCTTCCTCAAAGTTCTCAGAAGGAACCAAGGCTGCTGATGCTTTTCTTCCAGCTTTCTAGACTCCAGAACTGCGAGAGTGGATTTCTGTTATTTTCAAGCCACCAGTGTGTGGTGACTTGTTAGGGCAGCCTAGGAAATGATTTACCCACTTACTTAACTATGAGGACCACTGAATTCCATACTATTCCAAATCGCAGGCCAAGTATCATTACTATGTCAAGCGCTGGCTAAGCCTTCGTACCGTGATGCACTTCTCATCTCACATCAGGCCGCAATGCTGCTTCCTTCTCTTTCTCTCCAACTCCACTCTGAATTCCTTGTGGGCAGAAATCAGATCTAATTCACTGCACTTTCTCCAGCTCCTGGAATATACTTGGCGCTCAACAAATGTTCAAAGAAGGAATAAATAAAATAAATACTTTTTTTTTTTTGAGACAGTGTCTTGCTCTGTCTCCCAGGCTGGAGTGCAGTGGCACAATCTTGATTCACTGCAACCTCCACCTCCCAGGTTCAAGTGATTCTCCTGCCTCAGCCTCCCAAGTAGCTGGTATTACAGGTGTGTGCCACCACGCCCGGCTAAGTTTTTGTATTTTTAGTCGAGACGGGGTTTCACCGTGTTAGCCACAATCGTCTCAATCTCCTGACCTTGTGATCCTCCCACCTCAGCCTCCCAAAGTGTTGGGATTACAGGCGTGAGCCACCACGCCCAGCAAAATAAATACTTCTTGACCAACACAGTCTTTCCAAAGACTCACAAACCCCAAGCAAGTTAGCATTTTATTTATTCATTGTACTGATGTTATTAAGTGCCTACTCTATGCTAGGAACTGTGCTAGGAGTTGGGAACACAGTGATAAATAAGAAGACAAAATTCTGTTTTCTTGAACTTTGTTATCTAGAGGGGGAGTAGAGGAAGGGGGCAGATAAGTCCAGTAGACAAATATGTGGGTGTATTATTGGTGTAGATAACTTTAGACAATGAGAAGTACTTGAAAAAAAAATAGACCGGGAGGCGGAGCTTGCAGTGAGCCGAGATTGCGCCACTGCACTCCAGCCTGGGCGACAGAGCGAGACTCTGTCTCAAAAAAAAAAAAAAAAAAAAAAAAAATAGAATAATACTTAGAGTAACTGGATTTACTTTAGTTAAATGGTGCTGGGAAAGACCTCTCTCTCTCCAGGAGATGACATTTGAGCGGAGACCCAAATAATAGGACTCACGTCTTCAAAGATGTGAAGGATGAGGCGTACAGGCGGCGGGACAGCTAGTGCCAAGACCCGAAGCATAAGTTAGTACAAAGTGCTTAGAAAACAGAAAGAAGGCTTGTGAACGAGAAACAGGGGCCTAGGGGTATGGGATGATGTCAGAAGGACAGATTGACCCTGCTTCATTGTCTGAGGCCGGAAGAGCTCCAAGTCATAGAAGAGTGATTTATACTTTTCTGTTGCAAGGAACGTTGTTTGCAATTAAAATTACAGTAGATGTTTATGGTTAGGAAGGGGGAGCCCCATGGATGGCCAAATCCTGCACAAGGAAGGATGCATGTTCTCACCAAGGCCCAACAGAGCAAAGCCAGACCTTGCATTTTCCCCTCGTTAAATCACAGAAGGCCTGAATGGCCACCCACGGAGGTTGTCGTCACTTGGTGCCATTCATGCCTGGCTCTTGCTTTGTTTAAAGCATCATTTTCTTTGCATTCTAGCAAAAAGACAAGGCAGAGCTGGCTTATGGAGATCATGTCTCTGGCTGATATTAGCCATCAGTGGTATAAGCCTTGCAGCTGTACTGTGTCCTGCAGTTTGGTGGCAGGGATATGAGAAGTAGACTCTTGTTACATGGTTGTTTTCTTTGCCCTTGGTTTTTTATATTTTCATTAAATCATAGATGTTCCTAATCGCTTCCTCATGGTCAAAGTGCCCCTTGATTGGAATTCTATGGAAAAGAGAGTTTGCATTATTAAATAGTGTTTCTAAAGGGATTTGAGTGGTTTTTGGTTTCCTTTTCCCCCTTTTTGCCTTTTTTAAAAACTTTTTAATTTGTTGCAATGTATAAGTCCTTGCTTCATGCTAGAATTGCTCTCCAAGCTTCTACAATCATGTAGGAATTGTAATTCCCTTTATCACTGAGGAATCACTTTTAGCCTTCATTTAAGATGACTAGACAAGAATCAGATTATACAGAATTAGTATCTATTTTGCATAGTGCATTGACCCTGCTGCCAGTGGTTCCCTTTGCTTGCTAACTTTCTGTGTGATTTTAAAAAGAATGAGATTTAAAATAATCAGCGTTTCATCTCATGTAAGCCTCACGGCACCGTGGGGCACATAGGCAAAAGTGATCCACATAGGAAACAAATTCTCCTCTTCAGAGAGGTGAACTGACTTGTCCAAGGACATCCATGTGGAGCTTGTCAGAGCCACAAGGCCAACCAGGCTCCTGGAAATCCAAAGCCACCCTCTGCACCTCATTCTGCTTCTGTAGGATGATTTTCTAAAATATAAGCACACAGAAAAAGAAAAAGCTACTTCTGAGATGTTGGAACAAAACAAATTACATCTGGTGAAATGTTTCAGTGATTCCCTGCTGCACACCATTGATAATTAATGCCTCTTCTCTACCCAGCATAAAAGTTGTTCTAATTTTACTTAATATAGAGAAGATATAACATACCAGAGCTTAGGCACATACCACGACATGAGTCAAGGTTCTTTCCTATTTTGTATATATGCATATATATGGATTTGGCTTATGCAATTATGGAGACTGACAAGTCCCAAGATTTGCAGGTGAGACAGCAAGCTGGAGACTCGAGAGGGCTAATGTCTCAAGAACTAGCAGATCCAGTGACAGAAGAGGGCAAGAGAAGAGTGATAATCTAGCTCAATCACTCAGGAAGGCAGAGTTGTTCTTAATCAATCTTTTTGTTGAATTCAGGACTTCAATTGATTGGGTGAGTCCCACCTAAACTATGGAGGGCAATATACTATACTCAGTCTACTGATTAAATGTTAATCTCCTCTGGAAACACCCTCACAGACACACCCAGAATAATGTTTGGCTAAATGTCTGCGCACCCCATGGCCCAGTCAAGTTTGACACATAAAATTAACCATCATGGCTGGGTGCAGTGGCTCACGTCTGTGAGCTCAGCACTTTGGGAGGCTGAGGTGAGCAGATCACGAGGTCAGGAGTTCGAGACCAGCCTGGCCAAAGTGGTGAAACTCCGTCTCTACTAAAAATACAAAAACAAACAAACAAACAAACAAACAAAAAAATTAGCCAGGCATGGTGGTGCGCACCTCTAATCCCAGCTACCTCAGGAGGCTGAGGCGGAGAATTGCTTGAACCTGGGAGGCAAAGGTTGCACTGCACTCCAGCCTGGGTGACAGAGTGAGACTCCATCTCAAAAAAAAAAAAGAAAGAAAGAAATTAACCATCAGAATGGCCCAAATTTGGATTTTGCTTCTATCATTTACTAGTTACATGGCCTTGGTCAAATTACTAAACCTTTCTGAGTCTTACTGTCTTCATGTTTACATTGGAAACAGTAGTATCTACTTAGTAAGAATGCTGTAAGAATTATGTGACACAGTTTTGTCAAGTGTCTAGCACACTTTCTGGCCCACAGAAAAGACTCAGTAATTGTTTGTTATTTGTTATTATTATTTTCACAATGTTGTGATAACAATAAGTCTAGGAACACACAGACAATGCTTTTGTGTATATTTGTGTGTGTGTGTGTTTTTGTTGTTGTTGTTTTTGAGGTGAAGTCTCGCTCTGTCGCCCAGGCTGGAGTGCAGTGGTGCAATCTTGGCTCACTGCACGCTCTCCCTCCCAGGTTCACGCCATTCTCCTGCTTCAGCCTCCCAAGTAGCTGGGACTACAGGAGCCCGCCACCACACCCAGCTAATTTTTTATATTTTTAGTAGAGACGGGGTTTCACCGTGTTAGTTAGGATGGTCTCGATCTCCTGACCTCGTGATCCGCCCGCCTTGGCCTCCCAAAGTGCTGGGATTACAGGCGTGAGCCACCGCACCTGGCACTTTGGTGTATATTTGTTACATATATTATTTGTTGCATATTTGGGCCTAAAATTTTTTTCCTAATTTTGGCAAATAGAAATTTTATTCAAAACAGAAGTCTAGCCACTGAAAGTTAGAAGGTTCATACGTGTCTTATGGCTTTGGTGCTTACTTACTGGGTAATTTTGAACAAATTGTTTAACCTCCTGAGCCTCTCGAGCTGCCTCCCATATAAAACCACCAGTCCTACTGATTTCACTAGCTTGGTGTAAGGATCAAATAAGAATCTATACACGACGTTACTTTGCATGCATCAATCCCTCCAACAGACACTGACTAGGCTGGGGAGGAGGCTCCTCCTTGGTGCCAGGTGCCACACCAGGTGCTCCACTAAAGCAAACCCACCAGACACACCTATAACTGGAATTCAGCTCAATCAGCTTACAGATTTTTTAATTTTCATGGCCTCTGTTGGCATCCACTTCATGTTCCCCACCTGTATGAGGGAGTGTGATGAGATATAATGGCCAACTGCATTTATGGAAGTCCCTTCTCCTTGGTATTGATGAGCCTGTTATAGCAGCCCTAACTCAGTTCTGAGGGCCCTCCCTTCCAATGAGATATGGACCCTTGTGAACTAAGTCCATGGACAAGGATGGTAAAGCTGTAGCAGACAAGAAACCCTTTGGAGATGAGAGAGGAAAAGAGAACCAGTTTTGGAACCAGACAGAACAAAGTTAAAACTTGATGATACTATTTACAAGCTTTGACCTTTGACCAGTTACTAAACCTCTACACCTCTGTTTCCTCATCTGTAGACTGGGACTGGTAATTCCACCTTGAAAATTTAGTTTAAAAGTTAAATAAGAATGTGCAATGAAACACTTATCGTAATAATGCATGCAGTAAATGTTTAATAAATGTCAGTTATTATTAGGATGAAAAGAGAGCTAAAATGTAGATATTCATAATATAGATCACGTCTCTTTTCTGCTGAAAACCCTTCAATAGCTTGCCAACCAATGTAGAGTGAAAGACAAAGTCTCCAGAATAGCCTGCAAGGCCTTCTACCTTTCATCTGCTCCCTATCACATCTCTGTTCTCATCTCCCTATACTCCCTTCCACACTCACTCCATTCCAGCCATATCTCCATACTTGGCCATACAAATTACAGGTTACCTGAATGCCTTTGAAATTGCCAGCCATCCTACACAAGACAGAACATCATAATAATTAAAGGAGTGGGCTCCAGAGTTAGACCCCTGGGTTTGAATCCCAGCCCTGCCACTTACCTGGTATATGATTTTGGCAAGTTATTTAACTTTTGTGTTTTTATTTCCTCATCTGTAGAATGGAGATAATGATAGTCCCACCTAGCTCACTGAACTTGACCTAAGTCAGCAAGGAATAAATAAGAACTGGCTGCGTGGCTGCCTAGTTGACGTACAGTACCAACACTCTACATACCTTACATCTCAGCTACACAGCAAATCCAAGAGAAAGTATCTATACAGTAGTGAAGGTGTTTCCAGATTAAATTAACCCCAGTGGATGCCTGAAAATGCAGATAGTACCGAACCTGAGACATACTATGTTTTTTCCTATACGTACATATATCTATGGTAAACGTATACATTAGGAGCAGTAAAAAGTTAACAATAACTAATAATAAAATAGAACAATTATGATAATATGCCAGCATCACTACTCTTGCTGTTCAGGGCCATTATTAAGTAGCTCCCCATCACATCTCTGTTCCCATCTCCCTATAATCTGGGCTCCTTGCACATAAGCACTGTGATACCATGACAGTCGATCTGATAACAGAGACGACTCAGTGGCTAACAGGGAGGGAGTGTATATAGCATGAAGACATCGGTCAAAGGAAGGATTCATGTCCCAAAAGAGACACTACTCAAAACAGCTCGGAATTTAAAACGTATGAATTCATTTCCAGAATTTCCCATTTAATATTTTCAGACTGTGAGCTGAGCGTGGTGGCTCACGCTTGTAATCCCAGCACTTTGGGAGGCCAAGGCAGGCGGATCATGAAGTCAGGAGATCGAGGCCATCCTGGCTAACATGGTGAAACCCCGTCTCCACTAAAAAATACAAAAAATTAGCTGGGCGTGGTGGCGGGCACCTGTAGTCCCAGCTACTCGGGTGGCTGAGGCAGAAGAATGGCGTGAACCCGGGAGGCGGAGCTTGCAGTGAGCCGAGATTGTGCCACTGCACTCCAGCCTGGGTGACAGAGCGAGACTCCGTCTCAAAAAAAAAAACAACAAAAAAAAACCATATTTTCAGACTGTAGTTGATTAGAGGTAACTGAAACCACAGAAAGCAAAACCACAAATATGAGGGGACTATTGTAGTCCCATTTTACAGATGAGAAAACTGAAGCCAAGGGCAAATAAGGCACATCCAGGACTCAGCTCCATCCCTGGCTGGCTCCAGAGGTGTTTCTACTCTCTGTGTGCCCCTAAACCTGTTCATACCCTCTCAGTCTAGCTTCAGATTTCAAAGTCACTAAAATATGAGGTCTCCAGGGGCACATATTTGTATATTGCCTCTGTGGGCCTGAGTTTCATAAAGAGACCCTACATCTTTTTACTTGTCCAGTGAGCATGTGTGGGCTAGAAAAGCCCCCTTTTACTCTATATAGCAGAAGTCAAGTGGGCAGACTCCACCCACAGAGGACAGGAGCTCAGCCTCTCTTGGAGCTGCGTTGCCTTGTGGTTATCTCATGAACAAGTGGGGTGAGGTCCTCAAAACACTTCTTCAGTGCCTTAAATTGTCCATACCTTCGTGTAGCACCCCACCTCCCAATGAACGAACTAATACCTATAAAGAGCATCGCATGGTGCCCGGCAGTGTGAGATCTTATAAGATCCCGGCCAAGTGTCCATCCCCTCTAATGCAGGCAGAAAATGAGAGAGAGGCAGTGCAAGCACATGTGCACGTGTGTGTAAATCATGGACACATAAAGTGCTCATTGGGGAGGGCCAGGTGCTGGGAAAATGGGGCACCGGGGCCTAGGCTTATGGGTAATCTCTGTATGGGAAGGGTTTTATTACCCACAAGGGTGACCAAGCAGAGTAACAGAAGGTACAGATACGCTCGGAGGCAAGGCTTGGAAGTTGAGCCTCTAGACAAACCCATGTCCTAATTCTACTTGAAACATGGCCACATACGAAGGGTCCTATGTTTCTTTCTCTGGGGATGAAAGAAACCAATAGGCTAAATACAGTACAATATCAGAGAGGCCAATGCAGGACCAAAATACTTCTTCTTCATAACCCAATCACTGAGTGCCCATGGCCATCACTATAACGGCTACAAAAACAAAATATTTATTTAAAGTCTCTGTCTTCAAGGGTCTTTTGACTTTAAAATGTCAAATTAGGTGGACTACCAGCCATCAGGGTGATATTCTTAAGACTTTGTTACTGGGTCAGAACTCATGGCAACAATGACTTATGATGTGCCTTTTACTAGTCATTCAACAACAGAGTCCATCAACACCACTAATGCTACACTGCACTACACAAATAGTAACAATGACGATAATAATTGCAAGATAGTTACAGTTACCTGGATACTTTTTACATCTGCCAAGTACCAACTCTTAAGTATTTTACATGTTTTGACCCATTAAGCCCCATCAACAACATTGTGAGGCAAGTCTTTTATTATCCCATTTTACAGATGAAGACACCGAAGCTCAGAGAGATAGGCATCCTGCCCACAGGATAGGTTAGAAAGTAGCAGCACCAGGATGCATGCTCATATTGGGCTTACACCAAAGGCAAGCTCTTATAACCATTGCTATGTTCCTCTAGTTTGCTCCACTCTCTGGATCTCAGACTCTGGACCTGCAAAATTATGGGGTTATGTACCAGATAAAGTGATTTCTAAAGGAACACCTGAAACTCCAGCATTCCGGATTTCTAGACCATTCCCCAGTCCTTAGCAGGCAATAGGAAACACCATCTGTTCCCAGGAGCTCAGAGGCTGGTCCCAAGCATGAGATTCTCTGTGAAGAACCTCAGATATTTTTCCTCTTCCCCTCTATAAACAGCAATGGCTCAGGACCTAGAAATAGCTTC
This sequence comes from Hylobates moloch, assembly GCF_009828535.3. Classification (NCBI taxonomy): domain Eukaryota; kingdom Metazoa; phylum Chordata; class Mammalia; order Primates; family Hylobatidae; genus Hylobates; species Hylobates moloch. Next base: position 68,978,303 of record NW_026652292.1, on the reverse strand, counting down.
AGAGGCAGAGGTGGCCAAAGCTATGTGAACCAAGCATGCTGTGAATTTCCTTAAGTCTACCTCTGCTCACTTTATCAAGTCATCAAAGTCTAGAGTGGAATCCCTTATCAGGAGAAGAAAGTTCAGATTCCTCAGCATGCCATTCAGGCCTTTCTGGGGTCTAATCCTAGCCTGCCATGGTAGCCCACCACTCTCTCCTTCTTCCGTCTCCCAACAACTCTATCCTCTCTCTATTATATACCCTATGCACTCTGCGTCTGGTTTTATTCTCCCCAAAAATAACCAGAATGTCAGAAAACAATCGTTTCCTAGCTCATTGGTGCTCTGGCTCCCTGGGTGTAGACTGTCAACATCCCTTTGCTCTGCCACCCTTAAATACCCTCCATTCTCCCACAGCACCTAGATTACTACAATGAGTGGATGTTGCTCTATAATTGAAGAACAGTTATTTTTTTTCATTGTTATTAATGGCATGCTTACAATAGTGAATGAAAGAAAAATAATATCAAGTTATTTATTAGGTATGTGTGTATGTATGTGTATTTAATAATCCCAGTTTTGTAAAAACAAATCCTTTTTTTTAAAAGCCTGGAATAAATTCTCTGAGAAATTCTCTGGGTGACCCAAAGAACTAAAGGTGACCCAAAGAAAATGTCTGTCAGCGTGATAAACGTGCCTCCAACCAACAGTTCAGAACACCCCAGGCCACAATTGCACCCTAGCAGAGACTGAAGCAGGCACCAACCAATGCCAGCCTTTTCTCAATCACTTCCTGGGTCCAAGTTCAACTTCAGGCCAGTCTAGAACAAACGAGGAAAGGGCCATATTCCCTGGAAGACGTGGTCATGCTCTGCTGAGACACGTAAGGCTTCATGGTGAGGACGGATGCGTCACTGTAATGAGCAGTTGCAAGTGCCCATTCCAACTCCGTAAACAGGCCAAAATGTAATGTGGCAGCATCGCCTACTGTGGCTGCAATGGCTGGGCAGCCGCCGCATTGGGTGAAAGCAGAGAAAGCAATGTTCTGTAATGTTTCTGTGATAATAAGCTCTAGTCAAGCATGAAAAGTGGTTCCTGAGAAATGCATGGCAGACAGACAGGGCGGCGTGGACAACATATTTGCTGGCTAGCTTGCAGGCTCACACTCGTAAGTCTGCCTGCTCCCCTCGACCCACATCCACACCAGATCAGAGAATCACCCAGGCTTCCTACTTAGAAGGCTTAGCTTCTCTACCACTTCTCAAGAAATTCACATTTCAGGGTCCGTTCCTGGAATCACATTAGGTTTTTTTGCTTATCCACAAAGGTTAAAAACTCTTATGACCCTCAAACCAGCTTCATTTTCCTCCTTAAGTTTTGAAAGCAAAACTCAAGAGACTCTCCCCAAAATGAATTATGCAGAAGATACGATGAGATGAGACTCTGCCTGCTGCTAAGGGACTCGCCTTAGAAAAATGTAATCAGATATTCATTTCCTGATATTAACAACCACTAAAAGGGAGCTCTGATTTCTGGAACAAATACCTTAAGAAGAAAGTTTAAACATATATATTTTAATTGAATTTCTTCTCAGCCAGAATGTAATTGACAGAATCCTATATCCACCATGATCCACAGCCTCTGTAACTCATAAGTCAGCCGATCTACCAGTAAGACTTTTCTAGGTTCTTAATCCTCTTATCAACCACTCAAGTTTCCAGGGAGACTCATTAGCAGAGCTGGCAAATGCTGTAGTCGGCATCGTTATCAACCACAAAACTTTTGAGCATCTGCTGTCTGTTTGTTTGTTTATTGTCTGTCTCATTTCAACTAGAATGTGAACTCAAGGAAGCAGAAGATTTCAGCTGTTGTGCTCACTGCTGCAGCCCTGTACCTAGAACTCTGCCTGGCACTTTGAGATCTCCCAGTACACCTTTACTAACTGTGACTCTCTTGTGTACTGAGAAACTGGAGCCTGGGAATGCAAACTGGTCCTACCCTGCATAGTTTTTCAGTTTTCCTGTACCTGAGTGGATACACACACATAAACACATATTCAAACAGAGAAACTAGCAAGAGTATATTCTAAGAGTCACATAGTTGGCACAGACATTAGGGGCTAGGAAAGGGAGTGGGATTGGGCTACCAGGGTCCCCTTATTGTTTTCTCTTTTGCCAACCTCTCAGTGTCAATATAAGAGACTTAGAACAACTGAGAACTCTTCAAATGCCTAAACTTTATTGTTTGGGGAAAAATACATATGCCTTGTCAGAAACCAGAGGCACCTGTCTCTCTTCCCCCACCAAACCAGACCCTAAGTCCTGCACACTCTATTCCCGAATCTTTTATGAACCCTGCCACTGGTGGAGTTAGACACAGTACACTTCTTCGGGCCTCCTCAGGGTCCCTATCCCATCTGTGAGATGATTTCCATCTCCCCTGAAGTTTTAGGGTGCTGGAAGGGGGAACCTATTGTTGATATTTAAATAAAGTCAGTCACAAAATGGAAATAAAAAGCTTCTCTCTGAAATAGTTTGAGAGTTTTTTTGTTTGTTTTTGTTTTGTTTTGTTTTTTTGGCTGCAAAAGAGGGAAAAAGTAGCAGGTGCTGAAGAGGTATTTATTCAGGTGTTCCCTTTTCCACTCAATAAACACGTATTGAACAGCTATGCTCTGTCAAAGATTATGCTACCAGTTGAGGATCTACAGAGAACCATCAAGATGCCATCCTGCCTCAAAAAGTCTACAGCCTACGGAGGAATGCCAATAATAAATAGGTAACAAAAATAGGGTGCGATTGACTGGGCACGGTGGCTCACTCCTATAATCCCAGCATTTTGGGAGGACAAGGTAGGCATATCACCCGAGGTCAGGAGTTCGAGACCAGCCTGGTCAACATGGTGAAACTTCATCTCTACTAAAAATACAAAAACTTCTCCAGGCGTGGTGGCATGCGCCTGTAATCCCAGCTACTCGGGAGGCTGAGGAAAGAGAATCACTTGAATCCAGGAGGCTAAGGTTGCAGTGAGCTGTGATCACGCCACTGCACTCCAGTCTGGGTGACTGAGTGAAACTCCGTCTCAGAAAAAAAAGAGTGGGGGTGCAAGAAGATGTACTATAAGCAAAACATAGGGTGTTACAACAGCATATTAGGGGGCAAAACTTCCTTCCAGTTCTACCACTTAGAAGGCATATGGTGCATTTCCTATTGATTTTGTTACTCAGAAAGTGGGAACACTTTTTACTATCTTGCAGGACTGCCCTAAGGATTTGGCAGGATTTCATAGCTAGTGAGCTTAACAAAGCACATGGACACTGCAGACACTCAAAATATTGTAAATATTGTTACTAGAAAGGGAAGTCAGGACCCAGATTCAGATATGCTTCCCACTACTTAAGAATAAATGAACCAAGCTTGGGATACATGTGCCTGATCACTCTCTTTCTTCCTATGGGAATAAATGAAACCAAGCTTAGGGTACATGTGCCTGACCACTCTCTTTCTTCCTATAGGAATAAATGAAACCAAGCTTGGGGTGCATGTGCCTGGTCACTCTCTTTCTTCCTGGCTGCAGAAGCCGATCCTCCCCCTCCTCTGTGCCAGATGGGCATTCCCTGTATAGTGCTGAGGGCTGGGCATTGGGCTGGGAGTTGGCGATCAAGATATCTGGCTTTAAGAAAATCCCGAGAGCTTTCTCAATAGCCTTTCACCTATGGCAAGAGTAGCTAAGAAGCTCCAGACCATTCTATTAACAGGAGCCTCCGCTCTCCACAGGGCAAGGTATGCTTTGCTCACTGCCAGTGCAGGATGCCAAGGGGTGGCTCAAGAGGGACTTTGGGGGTGGTGATGGGAAAGGGATGCTCTGTGTCATCTGCATCAAGCTTCCCCACCCCAAGCAACCCTTGGCAACATAAAATTGAAGTGAAAAGAAAATACTTGCTATGCTAATTCTTCAAATGCTAATCCCTCCTGTTCCTGGGAGAGTAATGGGGTAGAATCCATTCAAGTGTCTGAGCGAAACCAAGAGAAACTGAGAGATACTTTAGATCCTAGACTGGTCTTCTAAAAGGTGCGGGCCCCAAGCCATCCCAACCCCTATGGGGATGCCCTGGACCAGCTTCTGCCCTCTGCAGTGATTCTAATACTCAGCACAGTACCCAGCGTGATAGCAGAAGGGTGAGCACTGGTAGATGAAAAAACAAACTAACCAGTGAGTGAATGAAGACAAGAAGGAAGGTAGGAAAGAAGTGAGTTGGGTTTTGGAACTGCCTTGCGTCGAATGACATTAATAGTGAACCCCAAGAACAGGCAAGTTTATAAGATGGGTGTTACCCCGCCTCCTTATACTCCTGGCAGCAAAAGGGTACTACTGTGCAATTAACTCCTTCCTGTCCAGCCTAGTGGGGAAGCCAGCAGCCCACCGCAGCAGGGCCATTACACTAACAGTAGGGGGTCCCCAAAGCCCCCAGACCGGATTTCATTTTGGAATGCACGCTATGGGTTTTTTTTTTTTTTCTGCTGCTCTAGCAGCAGCAGTAGCAGCAGATTTACTCTCCTAATTATGTTTGGCTTTGGTTAAATTAGTTTGCATTCCCTGAGCACACACTGGTTGGGGGAGGGGGAGCAGGTATCGGAAAGAGATGGCCTGAGAAGATGCCAGGAGGTGGAGAGAATCTACTGGAAGGATGATGCGTACGGCAGAGCCATCAATCAGACAGCAGGCAGATGCTGGAGAGCTACTCCACAGTGATCCACGGACCTAAGTGGGAGAGAGAAAATGGGGTTCTGCCTAAAGTGTCTATTCATTCATTCATTTCCATGACAAATATTTATCAAAGGCCTACGATGAGTCAGATGTTGAACTAGGAGACGGAGGAAAATGCAGTGAACCAGACAAACAAGGTTCCCTGACCTCATGAACCTACATTCTAGAAGGAGAGTGAGAGAAGAAACAAAGAAAGAAGCTCAAACTTTGGATGCTCTGAAACCAATGTAACGAGTAAAGTGAACGGGACCATCTAGAGGAAGTTCACGATTTAGTTTTTCATTGGCAGTTGTAGCCGCAAACAACAATAATGAAAATAACACAACTACCATTTGTCCATTCAATGGTACCACTGCTTACTATGTTCCAGACACTCACCGAATATTTCATTTAATTTTTCTCAAAACCCTATACGGCCAGGTGCAGTGGCTCATGCCTGTAATCCCAGCACTTTCGGAGGCCAAGCTGAGCAGATCACTTAAGGTCAGGAGTTTGAGACCATTGGCCAATATGGTGAAACCCTATCTCTACTAAAAAATACAAAACATTAGCTGGGTGTGATGACACACGCCTGTTGTCCCAGCTACTCGAGAGGCTGAGGCACGAGAATCACTTGAACCTGGGAGGCAGAGGTTGCACTTAGCAGAGATAGCGCCACTGCACTATAGCCTGGGTGACACAGCGAGACTCCATCTCAGAACAAAAACAAAAAAACAAAAACCCAAGAGATGGGTGTGGTTATCCCCATTCTATAGACAAGAAAGTCAAGGCTCAGAGAGTTTTAGTTATCTGCTCAAGGACACACCGTAGGTGACTTTTAATGCCATGTTGTCCCTGTATACCCTTTTGAAAGGTCTACAGTGAATAACAGTAGCCAGTGATTAAAGCACCCACTAAATACCAGACACTGAGTGCTTATAGGAAGGAAGTCTTTCCTGACAGCATTTACTAGTCGCATTTTACAAACCGAGACTCAGAGAGGCTGATGAGTTTAGCCAGCATGGCAAAACTCTTAAGGCAGGAAGGCAGGATTCAAACTCAGGTCTGCATGCCCTCGAAGTTTTGTTTCTACCCCAGAACATAATACGGTCATGCACCATATGAGGACGTTTCAGTCAACAACAAACTGCATATGTGACAGTGGTCCTATGAGGTTCTATTGAAGCAAATGTAGAAACCTGATATATGGCACTAGATATCAGCATTGCAGAATGAGTAGAGGAAATGATTGATATTCAGTAATAGTGCTGGAACATTTGGTTTTCCGTATGAAAAAAATATATAAATAAAAATGTACATACCACCTAGGTTTGTGTATGTGCACTCCATGATGTTTGCATAACAACAAGATCACCTAAGGATGCATTTTTCAGAAGGTTTCCTTGTCATTAAGCCATGCATGACTATACAAAGCAGTCTGATGGCGCTAACATATTATTTCCTTGATAACCGGGATGAAAGTGTCAGATGTTCGAAAACCCCGGAATTACAACACAGGAAATGTGAGTCCTCTGAGATTTCCAGTTCTTCTTCCAGGTAACCCAGAGTTAAGTTTAATGCTCTTGTAAAAAGTTATTTTCAGATATGAACCAGAAATTAAAAAAAAAAATGCCTAAAACCCAAAGCAATGTGTGAAACTGTTAAATTGCGGTATCCTGAGTAGAGACTTCAGTAGGCAATCCAGGACTTAGGCTGTGTGGATGAGAGCTATACATACAGGCACACCAGGCCCTTTCTTCACATCCTTTTTGCTCAGCAACTTCTATTTTCTAGGAAAGCCCAACTGCCTGGCTCAGAAAATCTATTTACATGACTACTTGTCATTATCAACTACCGGGTTAGCTTTCTCTACTCATGCCCAAGCCAACATCTCACACTCCCGCAACAGCTAAAGGCATTTTAGGATCTCCATGACAAAGCCTGTTCTTAGTGCTTTAATGCTTTGCTCAGTTTTCATATTTGTTGTGTACTATTGTCAAATCAGGCTTACAAAAACAAAACAACAACAACAACAAAAAATGGCTGGGCGGGGTGACTCACGCCTGTAATCCCAGCACTTTGAGAGGCCAAGGTGGGTGGATCACGAGGTCAGGAGTTCGAGACCAGCCTGGCCAACATGGTGAAACCCCGACTCTACTAAAAATACAAAAATTAGCTGGGCATGGTGGTGAGCACCTGTAATCCCGGCTACTCGGGAGGGAGAATTGCTTGAACCAGGGAGGCGGAGGTTGCAGTGAGCTGAGGTTGTGCCACTGCACTCCAGTCCGGGCAACAGAGCGAGACTCTGTCTCAGGAAAAAAAAAAAAAAAAAAAAAAAAAAGAAAGAAAGCCATTACAAATAGAAGCAGCTGCTTTTGATTTACAAACACTGTAATCTTCCCCAGGCTTTAGATATTTTTTTGACAACATCCAGATCAGAACCAATTTAATTTTGAAAGATAGCTAATCAGGTAATTTGCTGTAGTACCTCTCTTGTTTTTGATTTTGTAAAGGAGGCTGGGAGCCTTGCACTAAGAAACCAGCACTTTATTGAAGATTATGAATTGACCCTTCAGGTATCATAAAGTGTTTACCTATCATCTCCAGAAACAAGATAACTTCTGTACATTGATTCCAGCAACTTGAGCACTTCAGAGATTGTGTGAAATGGTACCTATTTACATGGGGAAAGCTTGAAGCTCCAAACATTTTTTTATTATGTGATACCTCCTGATCCCCTTAATGTTTTTAGTGACTTACGTAGATAAATTCTCAATTTTGAAGGAGAGGGGTTGACCAATCTCATAATCTTGATTTTGCAGTGTTTTATACTTCCAATACCCTAACATGTATACACTTGATGAGAAATAAAATGGGTGTGGATTTGAGGATTTCACATATTGTGAGATCATTAGTGTTAACCTAAGTTTTTTATCCACTAAACTTTGTTGAGCACCTACTGTGTGATAGGAATATGAGCTCTCTATCCTTAGATTCACATTTTAGTCTGGACAACAGGGTGACCCATGAAATTTTACTTTCTGAATACTTATATTCTTACTGTGTGCCAGACTGTGTTTAAAGTGTTTTACAAATATTTAATCCTCATGACAAGCCTATAAGATAGATGCTGATTTGTCTCTTTAATTACCTGTGCTTTAAATTTGATCTGACTTCAGCCTCAGCCATGAGATTTTATTTCTCTCACCATGTAATTTAATTGTATCACACAGGATAGTTTTTTAAGACCGATTTCACCTTCTAATGTAGATGAAAGTGTCACGGAGTTGAAACCTGTTGCTGTCTGCTAAGTCCTCCTCTCCACAACCAATTATCTAATTGCTCCTTCTGAGCAACTTCCTTTTCGAAAGATGCATCACGATTATGGGGAGAGCACAGAGCCCATAGACATTACCCTGCCAATCTGGGCAGATAAATGTGAAAAGCTGCCGTTCCTCCCAGTTATCCATGTCCCTGGCCTCTCCTCGGCTCCCCTGTGCAGTTAAACAGTCCTTTTTGCTCAGTGACTTACAGGCAGGAATTATGAAAATTCTTACAGGAAGCTTTAACAAGAGGAAGGAGGAAGGAACATCATGATACATTTTATAAACACACTTGTGAAAATGTTTTCAGCATACTGTTGTAGAAATAAACATCGATTTGGGGGTTCAAATCCCAGCTCTGCTCCATTCTTGCTGTGTGATGTTGAGCAAGTTCAACAATCCCAAGCCCTCTTCAAACCCAAAAGGAAAGGAGCAGGGCCCCAAAGAAATGGCCCCCCTTGGTTGAAGTATATTGTACAGGATTTCAGGTTATATAAGTAAAGGTTGAAGGTGGCTATTTTCTTTGTGCAGCTTAAACGTTTGATTTTCCAAATCAGGAAACTTCATTTCTAAGTGTGCTAAATAGAATCTATACGCTTCCTTCAGCTGACAAAAGGCAAGCAGCTGAAAATTGGTATACGCATTGCCTTTAATTCAAGCTTTTGTGCCCTTTTTTTGGTCCTTATGGTTTAGGAGATTATATGCAGCTCCTGACCCCCAGGGAGAGAACAGCATCAAAGCACCCTCTAACCAGGGCAGAATGAGGCTGGTGACCTGAATTTTCTGGCTTCTGTGGGTTTATGTTGAAGCTCCAGTGTTCCTCCAGGTGGTATTTTGTGCTTAATTATACTTCAAGGTTTGGAGGGTTCCATAGGTGGAATTCCATCTGAAGCCCAAACCATCAAACCATCAGCTCCCAGGTTGCCATTTCAAGTTTCTTATTTTTAATCGTGCAGGTCTTTACCCAAGATGTGTTTTTTCTCAGGTTAAAGGGTTTTTTTGTCTTTTAAGCAGCCATTTATACATACAAAAAGCAGTGTTTTGTTCAGTAATAAAGTCACCTGAATAAATCTAAATCTGTCATGTAAATATTTCACCAATTATTACTACGGGTTTTTTAATGATTCCTCTTTGTAAACTCTCCTTGCAGTCTAAGTCACTCCACTGGGGTAGGAGAAATAAAACCCAAAATGTATTTGGAGCACAGCTGTATAGAACATCAATCTGAACCACGATGTGGTAAGAATCATAAGTGAACATGAAAGTTAACAGGGACCAGAATGTAATGAGACAGGCAGGCTCCATCCCCACTTTACAGATATTGAAACTGAGGCCTTGGAAAACTACATGGGGTTATTGGTGCAATTAAAGCACTTATCTGGGACCTGCAGCTCCTTTCCTACCCCTCTCAGTAATGTCTTAGATTTACCAGCTAAAGGTCATTAAGCCATACTGCCTCTTTCAGTTAGTATCACATATTCAAAATCCATTTGCATCCTTCCAGGGGAAGGGCCATGCCCAAAGGGGACAGCACTGCTCTCTCTTATCAAAACAGGGCCTTCTTGGAGCTTACTAACCACCTTAAAGCCCACAGCAAACAGCTCAGATATATGGGTTAGGCAGCATGGGGCTGACACCCTGGGGCAGAGCTGAGATGATTTGGTTTACACCCCCTAAAATGCCAGGCTGCATTCTATATCCTGAAGGTGCCTTAGTTGACAGGAGGTGGAAGTCAGGGGGTATCTTGGCTAAGGGAACCGGTGGCTAAAATAAACCATGTAATGATATTAGGTGACCACCTCAAGATGACTGCAGCTCCTCCTTAGCTATCACTGTATCTTCAATCTGTGCAACAGATCTCTATGAAAAATGCACGTCTCATCTTCTTATACCTTCCCTGTCCTTGCTTTCATGATGCAGGCCAAGGGTTCTGAGTTCCAAAGTGACCTAGGCCGGAGCCCTGGCTTTATTATTGAGCTGTGTGACTTTGGGTCTGTTACTCACCTTCTCTGTGCCTCAATTTCTTTATTTTTCAAGTGTAAATAATAGAAGTATTTATCCCATGGGGTTAATAGCATCAATAATGAATTGATACATTTAAAGAGCATAACACACTAAGTATTCAGTGATGTTACCTATTATTAGGTTGACGCTTATGAATACTCAACCATTTGTTGTTTACATAAATGACAATTTTGGATGGGGTTCAACCTATTATTAAAGTTCTCAGCCTTACTGAAGCTTCATCTTTCCTTTTTGATTTAACTTAAGCATCACCTGCTCCTGGAAGCCTTTCCTGATGTTCAGTCTGAGTTCATTCCCACATATAATCATGTGTTCATTTACTCAACCTGACAGTATTGAGCACTCATGGCCACGTGCCAGGCAGTGGAAATTAAACAGTGAGCGAAAATCCAGACAGGAAAGACACAACCTAGTAGACAATCAATAGAATCAGTGCCTCTCTAGGCCAGTAGAGGGCGCTAGGGGGGAAGACATGCTTGAAAATAGGATCTCGATGGAGAGCCTGAGTTGAGGACAGGGAAATCTTCCTGGAGCACATAACCTTTACCCAAGACGGGCAGAAACAGTAGGAATTGGTCAGATGAAGAGGAGAAGATTCTTCCAGAAACACCTGGACCTTGCTGTGAAGAGAGAGCCCGGGGAAGAGAAGCATGCCAGATGTGGCTGCAGAGAGAGAGCCTGTGGTGGAGAGGGCAGTTAAAGAGTCCACATTACAGAGACCCAATCATAAAAGGCCTTGTAAGTCACCAAAAGAAATCTGGGCGCAATCTAAGGATGCGCTCACTGCCAGGGACGTGCAAGTGCAAGGTTGCATCTGAGTGAGCCCTTCCTAACATTTGTCCTGAGCTGTCTTGCTGGTCTCCCTCTAGTCCTAGCCCTGCTGGGCTTTACCTTGAGGTCAACAGGAAACCCTTGAAGCGTTTCGAAAGGAGAGAGATACTTCCTTAACAGCATTTGAGGTGGTTCACTCTAGCTCACCTTGGATAAGGTACCAGAGAGAGGCAAGAGGAAGGCAGAAAGACAGGCTGTTATTCAGGCATGAACAATACCATGAATGGAGGCTTTTATCTCCAGCAAATCACGTATGACACTGATCTGTAATTTGTTTGTCTTTCGCTAGACTATGAATCCCTTGAGCATGAGGACTCAGGAGTCTCTCCCACCACCCTAACCTGCAGGACCAGTACATAATAAGATAGTCACGAAACGGTACCTATTATAATTGTAGCTACTGTTACTAATACTTTCTATTGTTAAAATTAAGATAGACAAATGCTATTGCTATAGTCCCACTTAGCAAATTGGATCCCATGGAATATTAACCTTCTGAGGTGTGTTAAGCAATGTTTGGGGTATTGAGAGGGAAGGAGGTCCCCAAAGTCAAAGAAATTTGGGAAACATTTGCTTATAAACATTAAATGAGCCGCCGTGGTGGTTCACACCTGTAATCCCAGCACTTTGGGAGGCTGAGGTGGGCAGATCTCTTGAACCCAGGAGTTTGAGACCAGTCTGGGCAACATGGTGAAATCCCATCTCTACAAAAAATAAAAAATTAGCCCGTCGTGGTGGTGTCGTGTGGTCCTAGCTACTGGGGAGGTTAAGGTGGGAGGATTGCTTGGGCCCGGGAGATGAAGGTTGCAGTGAGCCAAGATCGTGCCACTGCACTCACGCCTGGCAACAAAATGAGCACTCTGTCTCAAACAAAACAAAACAAAACATTAAATGGCATTAGTATAAACACATATATTTCTAAACTCTCACTGCTGAGAGAGCCTGAAAGCAACAACACCTCAGTAGCAATGAGTGACCAAAAGTGGAAAAATTTGAACAACAAGATAAATAACATAGTACTGGATTATAACTCCATGTACAATACAGACATCCATGAATCCATGCTGATATACATACATGGTTGAATAAATAAATGGAAGAGATGAGACACAGTTCCCATGCAGAAGAACCACAAGTGATTTATGTAGACACCCCCCTTGCAAGGAGATGGAGCCTCCCTACCCCTTAAGCTTGGGCTTGGGCTTAGCGACTTCCTTCCAAAGACTATGGTAAGGAAACGTGGAAATAAAAAAGTAATCATGTGGTGGAGAACCCTGACAAATACTAAGTCAGCCAGGTGATCAAGCTTAACATCATCACTAATAAGCCATGTTGGTAACATGTGCCTCTCATAGGATGTGATGAGAATGACACTGTACTTTGGTAGTCTTAGTACCCAAAACCCATCACTCCTGTCTAATCATGAGAAGAACAGCAGACACACCCAAACGGAGAGACATTCTGCCAAATACCTAATCAGCACTTCTTAAAACATTCATGGTTAACAAACATAAGAAAAGTCTGAGAAATTGTTCCAAGCAAAAAGACCCTATAGAGACATGACGACCAAATGCAATGTGGTATTCTGCAGGGAAGCCTGAAAACATTATGAAAAAACTGAAGAAAACTGAATAAAGTGTGGAGTTTAGCTAATAATACAGTGGTTCCTTGGTATATGCAGAGAATTGGTTTCAGGACCCCTGCATTGACCAAAATCCTCAAGTCCCGCAGTCAACTCTGAGGAACCACATAAACGAAAAGGTCAGCCCGCCCTGTATGAGGGCTTTTCATCTCACACATGCTGTATTTTTGATCTGCCTTTGGCTGAAAAAAATGCAGGTATAAGTAAACCCATGCAGTTCAAACCCGTTGTTCAAGGGTCAACTGTAATGTATTAATATTGGTTCATTAGTTTTGACAAACTAAGGATCATACTAAGATCAAACTAAGATCACACTAACGTAAGATCTTGACAGCTGGGGAAAATGGACACAGCGTACATGAGAATTCTCTCTACTGTCATTGCAATTCTTATGCAAATCTGTAAGTATTCTAAAGTAAAAAGTCTACTTAAAAAAAAAATGATGTCTTTACTATCTGACTTCTGAAATACTTTAATATGCTGAGACATTTTGAGTATTCCCAAATTAATATGACTAAAGAACTGAATAGCTGTTACATTCTCGGGTCCTAGGTTTCTCTAGAATACTTAGGAATAATAATAATGATAGCTAACATTTATTAGAGAGGCTCTGAGCTTCGTGGTTAATAACATTATCCCCTGAGCCAGACTGCCTGCTCACCTATGAACATCACCATTTAAGAGCTGTATAATCTAGGCTGGGCACGGTGGCTCACCCCTGTAATCCCAGCACTTTGGGAGGCCAACGTGGGCAGATCACAAGGTCAGAAGTTCGAGACCAGCCTGGCCAACATGGTGAAACCCTGTCTCTACTAAAAATACAAAAATTAGCCAAAAGTTAGCCAGGCATGGTGGCATTCACCTGTAGTCCCACCTTCTCGGGAGGCTGAGGCAGGAGAATCGCTTGAACCCGGAAGGCAGAGGTTGCAGTGAGCCGAGATCGTGCCACTGCACTCCAGCCTGGTCGACAGAGCAAGACTCCATCTCAAAAAAAAAAAAAAAAAAAAAAAAACAGCTGTATAATCTTAGGCAAATTATTTTATTTAATTGTGCTTTGGTTTCCTTAGCTGAAAAATGGGATTAATGATGCTACTTACTTCACAGGGTTATTATGAGGGTTTCTGTGAGAATTCAATGAGTTTATAGAAATGAATATTCCTCAATCTATATGACCCTCATAATGACTTTTTGAGGGCTTTCCATGTGTCCTTTCTCTGCATTGTGAATATTATTATATGAAGTAGTTCCCAGCTATCATGTTATAGTGAAAGAAGACAGTTCAAGTAACTTGCTCCAGGTCACACAGCTGGAAAACTATGGGATCAAGTCCATCTTGAAGGAAGCATAAATCTGAGGACATGGCTTAGGATCTTAGAAAGAAGCAATAAGACCCTGAGAATCCGGGAGAGGGAAGAATTTCCAAGAAATAAGAGAAAAAGGCCGGGCGCAGTGGCTCATGCCTGTAATCCCAGCACTTTGGGAGGCCGAGACAGGCGGATCACGAGGTCAGGAGCTCGAGACCATCCTGGCTAACACGGTGAAACCCCATCTCTACTAAAAATACAAAAAATTAGCCAGCCTGGTGGCAGGCGCCTGTAGTTCCAGCTACTCGGAGAGGCTGAGGCAGGAGAATGGCCTGAACCCGGGAGGCGGAGCTTGCAGTGAGCCGAGATTGCGCCACTGCACTCCAGCCTGGGCAACAGAGCGAGACTCCGTCTCAAAAAAAAAAAAAAGAAAAAGAAATAAGAGAAAAAATAAATGCATGGAAACACACCAACAAAATTGATTGTGATCTACTTTGTAATTTGATAAGCACCTTCCTGGTTAGTAATTGCCACCTCCCAGGAAGTCTTGGTAGACAGGCCACCTGTGCTAAAGCTGAAAATGCCCCCCACCTCCCTCTTCCCACACGCATCTCCTGAAGGCCAGTAACCAGTGGACCTTTCTCTACTTGGCCTTCTCTGTAAGAACAGAATTTGCCCCTGAAATGTTCAGTTCTCCTCCCTACAATATGGAAGACTTCCTACAACTTTTCTTCCTTTGGCTCTGGCCTGGAAAGCTGGACTCTGTAATTTTCAGTCACCTCAGGTCAAGTGACAGAGATTCAGCAGTGCTTATTCAGCATGACTGGGGTTTTCTTTTTCTTTTTTTTTTTTTGAGACGGAGTCTTGCTTTGTTGCCCAGGCTGGAGTGCAGTGGTGCAATCTTGGCTCACTGCAAACTCTACTTCCTGGGTTCATGCCATTCTCCTGCCTCAGCCTCCCAAGTAGCTGGGACTACAGGCACCTGCCACCATGCCCGACTAATTTTTTTTGTATTTTTAGTAGAGACCAGGTTTCACCGTGTTAGCCAGGATAGTCTTGATCTCCTGACCTCATGATCCGCCCTCCTCAGCCTCCCAAAGTGCTGGGATTACAGGCATGAGACACCGCGCCCAGCTCATGACTGGGGTTTTCATCTGTCAGCCATTTACACAGTTAAGAAAAAAAAGAACATGTAAAGCTCTCCAACATGAATGATGCAATCCTATAAAAGTCTGGAGGATCCAGAAAGAACTCTCCCCAGCTCATAATGTGCTATGAACCCCCAAACACTGAACATGGTGCCTGAGGCACCTGCTGGCCTCAAACAGACACATAGTAGGTAACCCACTTAGAGATGGAACTATTTTCTAGGGCCAGAGGAGTCACTCATGGGATATAAGCCCCATGCCCAGTTTCCTCTGCCAGTGATAAATACTTGTCAGAGCCTATCACCTGCAAACACTGAATAGGAAGAAGGAAAGGATTCTCTCCACTGGCTCTTGCCCCATCCTTTCCTTTCCTTCAGGAATTTAGGTTCCTGCCAACCTGTAATCTCTGCCCCAGTTTTGTATTGAACTTGATTTCTCCCCTCACATCTATAGAGGATTTATGATTGAACAAGAACAAAGGCAAAAGCATGGGAAATGCAGTCTCAGGATTCCTGAGTCCTCTCGAACTGACCTTTCTGGATTCTTGTAATATACAGCTACACCTTTTGCTTAACACTTGGCATATAGTTAGGGTTTATCAGATGAAATACAGGATGCTCAGTTAAATTGAAATTTCGGAAAAAAACTTATAATACTTTTCCAGTATAAGTATGTCCGATGCAATATTTTTGACATACTTATACTAAAAAAACTATTTGATATTTATCTGAAATTCCAATTTCCCCAGGCATCTCAAGTTTTTATTTGGGAAACCTGGCAACCCTACATATAGTGTAAGTTATTTTTTCAATAGTTATTTTTTGCTTTGTTCAAATGGTATTATACACCGAGGCCCAGTATATGAGTAGATAAAAAGGAAAGGACTGAGCTCCGGGACCGGAAAGCTCAAACGAGAGTGGCGGAGCTGGGCAACAAATATAGATTATCAGAACCCAAGACACGTATTTCTTTACCTTACTGTCAGGAAAAAAAAATGTGAAAAGCTTTGAAATGGGCAAAAAAGATTCAAGGGTGTCCTGTCCATCTGGGTTATCTCCACCATATATTGTCTTTGAGCTATTCAGCAACTCCATAAAACTGATAATAATGTAAATAATTCTTGTGCGTAGACATGCATTATTTGTATCGAGTGGATTATTGCCCTGTGAACAGACCAGTCTCTGCATCTGTTTATAAACCTATTTCACCATTCTTTTAGTGCATATAAACTTGGGGTCCTTTGAATTCTCCTTTTAATTGCTTGTAACATCTTACCAGTTCTTTCATTAGTTACTGGGTTAAAAAATATTTGACATGTGTTCATTTTAGAAGATTTGTTAATTGCCTTTTATAAACAATCATCCGTTGACAGTTTGTCATTCTTCTCTGCACAGTGACCCCGAAAGGAAGTCAAACATGAAGACTGTGCCTAAGTGGTTGTGGGGTGATAGAGAGTCATACAAAATGAACTGGATAGAGAGGAATGGAAGACGTTTCTTTGTTTTTGTTTTTGTTTTGTTTTGTTTTGTTTTTTTGAGATGGAGTTTCGCTCTGTCGCCCAGGCTGGAGTGTAGTGGCGCCATCTCAGCTCACTGCAAGCTCCGTCTCCCTGGTTCACGCCATTCTCCTGCCTCAGCCTCCCGAGTAGCTGGGACTACAGGCGCCTGCCACCAACGCCCAGCTAACTTTTTGTATTTTTACCAGAGACGGGGTTTCACTGTGTTAGCCAGGATGGTTTCGATCTCCTGACCTCATGATCCACCCGCCTCGACTTCCCAACGTGGTGGGATTACAGGTGTGAGCCACGGCGCCCGGCCCGAAGACGTTTCTAAAACATAAATCTGATCTTCTCACTCCCCGTGGGACACTGTCCCCATACTTTGGATGCATGACCCTGAGGATGAAGTCAAAGCTCCCCATCTTGGTTGGCAAGCTTGCCTTGGGCAGTGCTGTTTTACTACCCAGGTCTTTGGCATTTCAGGAACTTTCCCACCCCCTCAGACTGGGGCTCCCTCCAACCCCTCTTCAGTTTTGTTTGCTTTAGATGGAAGCCCATCCTGTAAGCTCTTAGGCCCCTGGGCTTCATGAACCACAGCACTTTTCTCATTGTGTTGCAATTATTGTTTAATTGTCTGTAGCCTGCATTAGACTGCACTTCGTTAGGGCAGGGATCGTAATTTGCTTTAGTTTATTTACTTATGCATTTCCACCTCCATCAGAGGGTGTGGTACACAGTGAGACTCAAAAAAAACTTGCTGAATGATTAAATGAAACTGGAAGTATAATAGGACCACTTACACCCAGAGGAGAAGGAAATTGAAGGGATACAAAATACGGGAAAGAGGGCAAGCAGACTCATACTATGGATATTTTCTTCGGAAAACACTTTGGGGAACAAGTCACTGAGTCACCCATCTCCCCCAAGTACTGATTCACTATCATCCAATGATTTCCTTTCATTTAACCACACAGACTTAATGATTAGATTATTCAAGAGTGCAGCATAATAATGTTCATCACTCTTCCTATGAAATCGAATTATAAAATTGGACAGATCTACCAAAAATTTCAGTGTTTTATAGTCTTTCCAAAAATAATAGACAATCTTTATTTAAAAGGAAGAAAGAATAAGTATATACTTGAACCCCACCCACCCACACCTGGAGAAAAGCCAATGAGTTTGGAAAAGGTGCTTTCAGGAAACAGGCAAACTAGTGAATCATTTTGGAATGGACTGTCCCATCTCTGCCTTTAGTTATCATTTGAACACGTCCATGGAATTCCAGGATCCTCGAACTCCTGAGGATTCCCCAAAGGACAACCTGAGTTTTAGCTCTCTCTTTCCAAAGTGTGCTTTCTCTGGAGGGCTGTGGTTTCCATTTGCCAAAGTTATTCACTTGATAGCCTTGCACAGGTGAATTAGCCAAATAGTGTGTAGGGAAGGGCTCCAAGTGTCAGTAAGCATTAGCCCTACCCATCCCCATCGCCAACAGCCCCATCTCCACAGTGAGTGCAGGCCCATCCTCTTTGTGGTGAAAGTGAATTGCGACAAATGTCTGCAGACTCCATCCCTCCTAGACTCTTCTAACAAGACCCACCTTGCCTCAGGGGCAGCAGTCGCTACTGATTGTCTATTGCTCCTTTGTTGTTCAACAGCTATTATTTCCTTTCCCTGTTCCTCATATGAATGAATAAAACCTGCCGGCAAATGCAATCCCAGAAAAAGAGGCCAAAAAAGCAGGCTGGAGTGAGGATGTGGGTGTGTTCTTCCCTGGGGAAGAACTCCTATGGATGGGGCTGGGGCGCATGTCCCATCAGAACATCTTGCCAGAGAGCTGCATCTCATTGCTGACTCTCATGTTCACCTTTCAGGAAACAAGTTAGGTCTGTTTGAAGAGACACAAAAGGGATTAAAAGAAACACTAGAAGAGAACCAGAGCTAAATGCTAAGTGCTTTATGTGGATTCTCTTATTTACTCCTCCACAGGCCTATGTGACTGATATGGTTTGGCTGTGTCCCCACCCAAATCTCATCTTGAATTGTAGCTCCCATAATTCCCACGTGTTGTGGGAGGGACCCAGTGGGAGATAATTGAATCATGGGGGCCAATGGGACTGAGGCAGGCTTGGGATGCCAACTGTGGAGTTTATGTGAGAGGCTCTAAGGGCTCGTATTAGCTCCTGACGACCAGGATCATTAATTTCAGACCAAGTTTTAAGAGAAAAATCCTCTAGGCTGGAAGAGTGTGAAATAGGACCCACCCTTGTGTCCTTCCCTGAGATCCAAGCTGAACCTCAGGACATTCAGGGGGCTGTCATTGGAGCCAGAGACCCCTTGACCACTGTCTCTTGAGAGCATTTTTTAACTCATGGCTTAGAAGAAAGGCTACAGAGTTGGCATCCTAGGGAGACTGTTTGATGCAGTAATAATCTACTGTAAGGACCCTCCCTGCTGGACTACATTAAGGATGGCATAGCTTATTTGTGCATTGGGCAAATATCACTAAATTTAGATTTAGAACTCACTGACCCTAGTTTGTTGGTTTCTTTTACTGCTAACTCATCTCCTACCATTTTTTTCAGTTTAAAAGTCTTTAAGCCTACCTATATCAAGTCATTGACTCAAATCACTGAAGTCATCAGTTTTTAGGGAATCAGATAGAAAACATTGCTGCTGTTAAGAAATTAGAAGGATGCTGACTTCCTACGAGAATTGCAACCTCATAAAAACTTTGTAGGAGTATTTCCTTGGGAATTGGAGAAAAACAAGTATAAATTTATATCATTTAAGAAAAATGGTCCAGAGTTCAATTTATAAAGGAAGACTTGACCACAGGGCAGAGTTTGTTCTTATTTCAAAATTAAATCAAAGCAGCACAAATTTTATTAAGCCTGTGCACTCACCAAATTGCTAACAATTGATGAGAAAAAAATGCATTTATTGCAGCTTCACATATGACCAACAATTTTTCAACCATATATCATGAGAAATATAACAAAAATGGAATAAGAATTGGGCTAATGGAAAAAAATCTGAATTACAATTCTGTGCTTTATTTTTATTGTTGCTTAATCTCAGTGTGTCTTGGTTTTCTCATCTGTAAAATGGAAATAGTCATACTTATTTTAGGTTTGTTCATAAGATGAAGAGAACAACTTAGCACAATGTCAAGCACAGAGGAATTGCTTAAGTAATGTTTATTGTTGTTATTTTACTTTTTTAAAATATGTAACTAATATGGAACCGAAATAGCTTTCAAATCAGCCAGCTTTTGAGAATAATGGGCCTACAGACTTTTACCTTTAAGAATTGTTGATGTTACTGCAGGAATCAGATTCCTGAAGACTGTAATTTTATTTCATCACTTGATTGAGTACTCTTAGAATATAATTATTGATTGCATGCTGAAGAAAGTTTAGAGAAAGTTTTTTTAATTGATCCATGTAAATGTGTAAATTGAAAAAACAGATACTTTCTTTCTTTAAGAAAGAGTCTCACTCCATGTCCCAGGCTGGAGTGCAGTGGCACAATCATGGCTCACTGCAACCTCAGACTTATGGGCTCAGCCTCCCAAGTAGCTGGGACTCCTGGCTAGATACATATTTTTATACAATTAGATTTTGTGTTTATATTACATATACACATATATATTAATACACAGAAAGAAAGAGGGGGTAAAACAGAGAGAAAAAGACAGAAATAAACAAAATTTGGAAGGGCCTCTGCCTAGGGGTAAACGAGATGCAAAATGACAATTAAGGGGAAATTAACTTTTCAAAATTGTCCCCTGTATCTTACTGTTGACATAATTTTGTCTGATTATAAATACATATATGCTACTTTATTGCGTTTGATTTGTGCAACACAGCAATGGTTGGTCTTCAATGAAGTTTTGTTCTCAAGCAAGAAAGGGTGACTCTAAAGCGGAATATAAAGCTCAAATGACTACATTTGTCTTTCAGGCAATGCACAGACACAGCTTACCAAGTATAGCGGAGAGAGGCAACAGGAATTGGTGAGGACTGTGGCAAACTGGAGCTTTCAATGGAAAAAGGGCAGCTTCTACTCAGCTTGAGGCAACAGTTGCCATTTGGGAGGAGAGCTAGGTATTTGCTAGGTTTAATTATTTATTATTTGCTGTTTTCTCATTTTTTTCTTCTTGTTTTTGGCTTAAAGCTATAAAGTTGAATATATGTCCGCTTTGGCCACCATAACAAAGTGCAATAGACTGGGTAATATTTTGGCTTAAGCAAAAGAAATTTATTTCTCATACTCTGGATGCTGGAAATTCAAAATTGGGGTGCCAGTGTGGTTAGGTTCCAGGGAGGGCTCTCTTCCTTGCTTGTAGACATCCACTTTCTCTCTATGTATTCATAAGGCAGAGAGAGAGGAGGGAGGAGAGATGGAGAGAGAGGGAAAAAGAGAGAGGGAGGAAGAGAAAGGAGAGAGAGGGAGATGGGTAGAGAGAGCGCTGGCATCTCTTCTTCTAAAGACACTAATTCTATCATGAAGGCCTCACTCCCATGTTATCTGACCCTAATTACCTCCCAGAGTCCGCAGCTTCAAGTATCATTCACATTAGGGATTGGGACATCAACCTATGAATTTGGAGGGGATGAAAGCATTCGGTCCATAATGTGGACTTCAAATATTTTTAAATGCTGGGTAAGTCAACAAACTCATTTCTATATCAGCAAGTGTTTATCTGAGCCAAAGTCATTGGTTTATGAACAGATAAATTCTACCTAATAGGCTTCAACATATTTATCACTTTAAAATCACAGCACACACACCCACTTTAGAAATGTTGTCAAATGCGGCCGGGCGCGGTGGCTCACGCTTGTAATCCCAGCACTTTGGGAGGACGAGGCGGGAGGATCACGAGGTCAGGAGATCGAGACCTTAAAAAACAAAAAAATTACGGGGGTGGTGGCAGGCCTGTAGTCCAGTCGGAGGGGCTGAGGCAGGGAAAGGGTGAATGGGGAGAGCTGAGCCCCCCCCCCCCCCCCCCGCCTGGACAACCGAGCGAGACTCTGTCAAAAAAAAAAAAAAAAAAAAGAAATGTTGTCAAATGCCTATTCAGGGTGTCCAGTGTCTCCTGGGGAGGAAGGAGTGGAGAATAATGCACAGGCTCATGGTCCACTTTCTTGATTGGAGTAGAGAGAAAATCCAGGGTATGGCGAGAGATGAGAGATGAGGTGAGGCTGCTGGGTATGAGGGAAGGCTTGAAGCCTGTGATCAATTTGATTCCAGCTGATTCAAGAGGCTATTGGGAACCACTACCTTGTTCTCAGGAGGGAAAATGCCAGGATAGCAATTACAGCGATGAAGGATGATTCCTCTGACTGCATGTAGAATCAACTAGAGTAGGAAAAACCTGCAGAGAGAAAAGGCAGGTGGAGCCTATTGCCTGACAGTATTCTGAGGACTGTGCCATGGGGAGAAATTATCCTGTGGCTTTGCACATGCTGATTTCTGGCATGGGAATTTTCTTCTCTCTGCTCTCAGGCACCCTCTTTTCTCTGACTGACAACCATAGGCTGTCCTGAAGTGTCACAGCCTCCATGAAGCTGTCAGGATGGTTATCACTGCTATCATTACCTTTACCAAACACTTACTATGTGATTAGTTTCATATGGAGATCTCTCATGTAATTCTCACCATATTTCCTCCCAGGGAAATGGAATTAGCATCTTCATGTGCTTGGATAGGAAACTGAGTAACAGTGAAGGAAAGTAAGTTTCCTAACATCTCCCAGGTACCAGCTGATGGCCATGACTTGAACCCAAATCTGTTTGATCCAGTTCCTGAACAGCCAATTAATACTCCACCTTCTTTGACTCCGCACAGCTAGCACTGCATATACCTCTGTTCTAGCACTTACTCTGGCTCTTGTAATTACCTGATTATACCTCTTTCTTCCCCCATGAAACTCTGATTTTCTTAAGAATGAAGAGTGGGGTGTATCTTCCTTTGTGTTCTCCAGAGATCCAGCTCAGTGACTGGCCCATGGTGGGCATTCAGCACACAGCAGATGAATGTTACCAATAAATGCCCATGGGGCTGGTCTGAATCCAGTGCACTGAAAGGGACAAGTGGACACCGGCAATCAATGAAGCTGAAGGTAGAAGGAGCCCCGCCATTAAGTGAGCAGGCAGTTGCAGAGGAGCTGCTTTGTGGGCAATTTTTTTCCACATATCTGAAAAACTACTTTTGCAGGAGTTCATTCAGGACTCAGAAAGGAAGGCTAGCATGTTTCTAATCTGAATCCCAGATCTTCAAGGCCATGGGACACCTTCAAGAATCTTCCCCAAATATTGGGATGTATGGCTGTTTAGTGTTGAGAGGAAATGTTGCATGGAACTTAGGAGTAAGCTCTGTGGACAGACTGCCTGGGTTGTATTCCCAGCTCCTCATCTTCCCAGCTGTGTCACTGAGGGCAAGCTACTTCACCTCTTCTTCTCATTTTCTCATCTACACAATAGTGCTAATAACACAGCCTATCTCATAGCATTGTTTGGAAAATCAAGTGAGATAATACACAAAAAGTACTTAGAAAAATGCTCTATACACGTTACTTATTATTAGTATTTTTGCATTTCAAATCTCCTTAATAGAAAAAGCCATGGTTTGGGAACCAAGAAAACTGGTTTTTGGAGCCGATCAGTCCCATCCTGGGACACACGGACAAGTCCCTCTTACCTGTGTTTGTGGCTGTTTCAAGTTATTGCCTCTGAAAGCCAATCCTAAGATATATGTATAATTTCATCACCATCTCATCCGGAGAATGGGTTGTAAATTCCTGCCTTGTGTACTTCACAGGGTTAGAACTGAATGTGATCATGACTTGAAAGATGTTAACAGTAATGATCTTATTGTAATTATATTCATAAGTAGAATATTTCAAGAGCCATATGGCCTTAATTAATCATGGATAATAACCAAAGTCATTCTTCTAACCAGGAATAATGCTGGATGCTAAAAATAGCCTATAAACAAGGATGGAATACAATGAAAAACCTGTGTGTGTGAGAAACAGAACTGTGTTTTCTGTAAGGCGGTGAAGCATGTTTTCACTCATTCTTTCCTTGTTTTACACGTCCCCTTTCTTCTTGCTCTCTTACTATTCCAGCCTTGCCTGGCATAAATTTCCCTGAGGAATAGTAGCTGTTGGTGAATCACAAAAGATTATTGGCTGCTTATAGCTAATGAGCTATTTCATTTGCTATACTGCAGAAAACCCACCAGATCTTTCATGGCCAAGTCAATTGTGGAGAAACACAAGCCCTTCCTGCCCTGGTGTACCCTTTAAACATTGTATATGGAGAAACTGTGATGGCTAAAAGCTAAGACACAGAAAATCAACTTTCTCTAGCCCTAAACCCAGTCTTGATTTGCGTCTATCCTTCCAAATATTCATTCCTCTTCCAGTCTTGGCACATGAGAAATTGTCAAAGATTTCTAAACAGGGCAAAAAACTAAAGAGTACTTAGGAAGTGTATCTCTTACCAACGGGGACTTTTCTGTCAGAATTTAAATATTTAAATAAGGAGAAGGTACAACAGGTAAAGGTAGGCTTTCCCCAAAGAATTTCTTTCTTTTCCCAATTTCATATGTCAAAGGAGCTTCTATGCTAGGAAAAAAAAGTATGAGAGAATATACACCTTTACACCCTCAATATAGTGTGTTGAATCATTAAAAAGGAAAAAAAGAAGGAAAAAAAAAGGAAAGGAAAGCAGAAAACTCAATAATCTTATAGTGGACGTCTCTCTTCCAATATGACCCTCTGGAAAACTCTGGAATCTTTAATTACAGCAACATGCCAGGAGGAGCTTCTCGTTGTCTTTGGATCTCAAATGCAACTCTAGACAGAGCTCCCCAAGAGAGTGATAGATATGATTTTATTAGTTTCAGCAAGACACAGGCATGGCTGTTCAGCAGAGGCTTTCTTATAAGTCGGAAAGAAGGAAGATAGCAAAAACGCCCTGAGACAAATAGAGCTTCAGGCAGATTTTATTAATGACCAGTGGAGGCTGGGGAGCCTGAAAGTTTAGTGCAGTTGACTCCTTTGAGGTTTTTGTTGTGTTTTGAGGGACTTTTTAAAGAGAAAACATGAGATGATTATGAACCCTTTATCTTTCAGTATCCCTTAAAACTGCTTAACTGCTGCTGCTAACAGAACATTCAAAGGAGAGACTTGAGACAGTTTTGATTTAGCAGCTTACTTTTCTACCAAAAGCCAAGGTCCATGGATGCCCAGAGAAATAAAGGTTATCGTTTTGTAGTGTGCTTACCAGAAACACTAGTGACAGAAAGAACACTTGTCCAAGTCCTGCTAGTTTGCGACAGATGGACTGTTTTCCCCATTTGCTAGAAAACTTGGTGAAGTATCAGAACAGTGTGTTTTGCATATCTGTATTACAAGCATTAGTACAGCAGTAAATAGCGGGTCCTGGTGTACATTTATGGCTATCTCTCCACTGAAAATCTGTGGTCCCCTTTCATGAACGGGATTGTCACTGACAGCTGCCCTTCTAAAGGGACTACTCTGAAAGTCCCTTTTGCATTTTGTGGCCCTGTTTTAAGTTCTTACCAAAGGAATATAAGCCTAAGAGTTACATGTCATTTCTAGAACTGAATTTTTAAACATGGGCATGTATCTATACTCTCTTTTTCTACTTCCTCAGGCTGAAAGTCTAAGATCCCCTAAATCTTAGGAGATGGCAGAGCTACAGTTGAAAAGAGCCTGGGCCCCTGAATCATTATGCAGAGGAAAATCACTCACTGTCCAGAAACAGCTACATTGACCAGATGCTACATAACAGATATTGACATTGTGAGGTTTGTTTGTTACAGCAGCTATCACTATCCTAACACATTACTTTTGTATATAAGCTCAATTATGGGTATTTTTGCTTAACATAAATGTTCAATTAAGCTCATATAGTAAAAAAATGTAAAGCAAATCAGTTCAACAAACAGGTGCCAATGCTAAAGGCTGTCCAGGACTGAGGGTAAGAATCTGCTGGTATGGTCTTGAGCTTTTTTGACATAGAGAAGAGTTAAAGATTGGGCAGATGCACGCACAGTTACTATACACTAAGACCTTTGACTCCGTACTTCACTCTTATAGGTGGCTGCACTTACCACTATGTATCAGGGAGTGGGTTTCTGTCCCTTATAGGATTTACGAAGATTCTTTGAGAAAGGATTTTAATCAATATCGGTGCTTCTAGGCATACGGTGGCTACAAGTTTTGTACCTAAACCATGTTGGTTCCCTTCCTTTGGGAAAATGATCTTAAACTTCTGCTGGCCTGTACAAAAAACAAAACAAAAAAAAAAGGAACTACATGGGACTCGCTGATAAACTGGTATTGATTTTCACAGATCATCCTTGTCAAAAGGATTTATTGATGTGTCAATGCGTGTTGTCGAGAGGATCATAGCAGGATGGCTTTGAAGGATTTATAAGAAATCTACAGGCTTTAATACACTTGGCGGTAAATAACTAACAAGTACTGCACATATTGATTCTTTTCATGTGGTCAATGCAATCTTTAGCCCACTAATTGTCAGTATTGACAAACAGTTCATGATCTAAATGAGCAGCTGGACATCCGTTCTGAGTGGAATGCTTCCAAATGGCATTTTCCTTGCTGTTCTCAGCCTAATGTTCACGGAGCAGCCTTGCAGGTAATCAGCTCTAGGCAGAGGGAAATGTGCGGTTATTAATTCTTCCTTGCTGTCAAATGCTACTATAAAGGGAGAGGGGAGGGAGGAAGAGTCCAGTCACAGTGCACAAGTCTGGCACCCAGTTCCATGACACATGTACAGCAATATCCTTCAACATGACCCATCTCAAATGCATCTTCCTAAAATAAACCCTCCAAAATCATCCTACCCATGGGGGTCCCTACAATCTCAAACTCTACCTCATTCCAGACACCTAATCACACACTATCTATGTTGAACTTTATTAATTTATCTGTTTATGTTTTCTATTTTGTTATGGCTAAATCTCAGTTTTTCAACTGTATATGAGCTTCTTAAATTTGAGGGAAGATAAGGGTCATCGTGACGGATCTATTTGAAAAGATGATGAAAAAGCTATTAATACTGTCCTTAGAAAGATGAACAGCTATCGAATCAGTAAAAGGTTTTCAGAGAGATTCACGGAAGATCCAGGGGGTCTATGAACACCCCAAACAGGAATTGAACTGGGGTTCAAATTCATCGTTATGGATCTTATTTGAAAAGTTGATGAAAGCTATTAATACCGCCCTTAGAAAGACGAACAGCTATCAAATCAGAAAAAGGTTTTCAGGGGGGTTCACAGAAGATCCAGGGGGTCTATGAACGCCCCAAACAGGAATTGAGCTGGGGTTCAAATTCCAATATTATTACCTTCCATGAAGAGTGTAACCTCTTAGTCTTAAACTTTTCAGTCTACTCATTCTTAGTGTAAGAATAATCAGTTATAGCAACAGTCCCCAACATTTTTGGCACCAGGGACCAGTTTTGTGGAAGACAATTTTTCCATAGACTGGTCGGGGGTGGTGAGTGGTTTCAGGGTGAAACTGTTCCACCTCAGATCATCAGACATTAGGTTCTCATAAGGAGCACACAACCTAGATTCCTTGTATGTGCAGTCCATAATAGCGTTTACGCTCCTTTGACAATCTAATGCTGGTATCAGTCTATGGCCCAGGGGTTGAGGACCCCTGAGTTACAGCACAGATTTGTTAAAAGGATTAAGTGAATTGATTCATGGGATGTGCTTCGCACACTGCACCTTTACGATATCTGGGTTTATATTTCCCTTCATTTTGCAAACACTTACTGAGCACTAATCAGGAGTCACATGTGGTCTCATTGCTATGTCCCATGGTTAATTCACCCAAAATACCAAGCAGATACCTCACTTAGCATATTTACTCAGTTGATGCTTTCTGTCAGATTGATTAGGATTCTTACACTGGATAGAACCACCTTTGAATTATTCTAGTATATTGGTTTTAATCAAGTATTCACATATTGCTATGACTAAACTTGTACTAAACTCCAATTCTCTGTGGTATACTCATTCAACTTGAAATAAACCTTTTAGGGAAAGGGCATTTACTAGACCTGATTTTCTACAATGACCATTTAATCTGTCATTTCTGTGGAATTATGTTACACTGTAAATGTAGTTTATCTAACCTCAAATGTATATCTGCTTCCCCTTAAACATATTAATTGAATTTAGTAGAATAACTATTTTGTTCCTATTACAATACAGACACACATGTCAACTTATCTCTATCTCTGCTGTAAAACACTACATTCTCCATTGGGGAAGACTACTATAAAAATGTAGTTAGTAAATGCTGGTAAAAAGAGTGAAGCCAGGATATGCACATGTATATTTGATACTAGAAAGCGCTTTCTTATACTTGGAAGACTGACTATACAGACAGAAGGACTAGTATGTTGTTCTGGTTAACAAAATTATCAGAGCTCATTTATAGGATTGTGGACATTTTTCCAAATATTTTTTTCCATTATTTGTCTTCTAAGCCTTCAATCCTGCCCCATGAAATCTTTATCTTTATTTGGCTAACACAGAAATTTACATTTATCACAAATAAGATATCTTGCACTCTATTACCTGGATGAAGGCTTCTATCCCGTCCTTTATAATTTCTCACTGTATTTTCTGATAATTGAGGTTTAGCACATTGACATTAGGAAAGCATGGAGCTTCGGTGTCTAGAGACAATGACTGACACTCCATTGTCAGAGATGTAGCTTCTTAAGGAAGTGACATCCCGTCTGATCTTACAAATGTCTCCAATGTCCAATTATCACCAGCCATTTGGGTGAGTGACAAGATATCAAGGGGAAATTCTTTCTAGATCACTTTCTCCCTCCTTTCCTTTTTCTCTTAACACAGGAAGGGCTCATTATGATCTAAGAAGCACAGATATTAACTCTGTAGTAGTAGGTCAAGTTTTAACATACGGTTGCTTGTTTTGTTCCCCCAAATTCAAATCTGATCAGGTCATCTGTCCACCAGGGGAGATACCACTCTTCTCTGACACAGGGTTTAATATCTTGCAGCCCTACAGCTCTGACCCTCAGGGAAAACAAAAGCAAAAATGATAAATACTTGAGGCTGGAATCAATGAAATTTTATATATATATGTGTGTATGTGTGTGTGTGTGTGTGTATTAAATATATGTGTGTGTGTGTGTGTGTGTGTGTGTGTGTATTTAACTTAGGAGAAAACCGAAAGGTTAACTACTCCAAAGTCTTTGGCTTTAGAAAATAAGTTGATTGTGATAGGACTGGAAAGATTAATTAAAGAGAACAAGAATATAAAAATAGTGTGATATTTCATTATTAAGAAAATGCACAATGATAATTGTATTCACCAGAAGCTTTCTTCCAAGGAACACTAAATTTTATGCCAACATTTCCTCATTCATCTTCTAAGATGGCGAAAAAACAAAAATTAACATTTAAATATTACCAGTGGGACACAGAGCTAGAGAAAGATGTTGATGACAGACACTTTTGAAGCAGGAGTGCCTCCGTTTACTCTTTTTTTTTTTTTTTTTTTTTTGAGACAGGGTCTTGCTCTGTCACCCAGGCTGGAGTGCAGTAGCACGATTTCAGCCCACTGCAACCTTTGCCTGCCAGGTTTAAGCAATTCTCGTGCCTCAGCCTCCCTAGTAGCTGGCACTACCATGCCTGGCTAATTTTTGTAATTTCAGTAGAGACGGGGTTTCACCATGTTGGTCAGTCTGGTCTAGAACTCCTGGCATCAGGAGATCCGCATGCCTAAGCCTCCCAAAGTGCTAGAATTACAGGTGTGAGCCGCTGTGCCCCGCCTCAGTTTACTCATTTGTATGATAAGACTATTCATAGCATTTAACCAACAATAGGGTTTTTGTGGGGATTAAGTGAGTAGGACATAGAAGAAGTCTTTGATGAGAGCCCAGTGCATAGTGAATACTCAGTAAATGTGAGACAATATTATTATCATCTTTAGAATACTTGATGCAAATGAGAGAAAGTCACCTTTATATGTTTTCTGGAGCTTCAACGCTCAAGAGAGGAGTCAATCTCTCAATTCCATTCATCAAACACCTCCTGCACAAAAATTTGTAAGAGTATTCTGCATTTATATGATATTTTTCATTTACAAAACACTCTTAGACACGTTATCTTCTACAGTCCCCCTGACCGTCTGGTGAGGTAGAGAACTCAAAGTTACCAAGTTTAATAAGCAAGACAGTGAGGGGACCAGAGAGGATGACACACCCAAGCTCACCAGCAAGTTAGAGGCCAAAATAAACTCAAAATCGATTTCATTAATTATGGAGTTCTTTCCATCTGCAATAGATATATCTGTTTGTTTTGTTCATTTGGGCTTTGCGGGGTAAAGGGGTTACCCACAGGGATACTGTTTTTCTTTTCTTTTCTTTTTTTTTTTTTTTTTTTTTTTTCTTTTTTTTTGAGAGGAGTCTCGCTCTGTCGCCCAGGCTGGAGTGCAGTGGCACAATCTCGGCTCACTGCAAGCTCTGTCTCCCGGGTTCAGGCCATTCTTCTGCCTCAGCCTCCTGAGTAGCTGGGACTACAGGCGCCTGCCACCACGCCAGGCTAATTTTTTTGTATTTTTACTAGAGACAGGGTTTCATCGTGTTAGCCAGGATGGTCTCGATCTCCTGACCTCGTGATCTGCCTGCCTCAGCCTTCCAAAGTGCTGGGATTACAGGAGTGAGCCACTGTGCCCGGCCAGGGATACTGTTTTTCTAACAGCCCTGTGATTTTGCTTCTGGAAAATTACCTTTGCTTAGTGTGCACAGGCCAGGTTGGGAAATGAACCAACCTACCCGCGGAAGCTGAGGGAGTCCTGTGGCTACTCGTCTGTTCCAGGGCAGCCATGTGTCAATAGCAGAACCTAGATTCAGACAGTTGGATTCTCTCTCCTGTGACTTTGAATCTTGAATAGCAGGACACAAGTTCAGAAGAAAAGAATGGTTTCCATCTACAGATTGCAATTGGATAAAACCATGAAGTCATTTTTGCTGCTAAATCCTATCTGCTGGTTCCCAACTCCCCCAAGCCTGATTCTTCAGCCTCCCTGCCCATTGTATGAGCAACCCCTGTAATCCTCCAATAATTTATGTTTTGGCTCAAGTTAACAGGAGTCACATTCTGTTTTCTGCAACTTAAGAGCCCTAGCTGATGCAACAATATAGACAATGTGTCCATCAACAGAGATATTGAGAGCTTTTCAAGTGCTACCTGCTATGCTAGAAATTATGGTATGGAATATGACCAGGATGAAAAAATTATAAGCACCTAAGAGAGTTTTTAAAAAGGGGATATGATAAAGTGCTAGAATCAGGGGGTACAAAGTGATAGGCATCAGAAAACAGGCAAATCAGAGTTATTTGGAGAAACAACAAAAGCTTCCTGGGTCCTGAAAACGGAGTGAGATTTGCAACCTATCTTTTTCAAACTTGCAGAAATTGGAAGAAAAAAAAAATTAGTGCTCCATTCAAAAGCAAAAGTATCTTCCTTTTAATAAACAATGCCCGATTTATGGAGAAGAGTATTCGGGGAAACACAATTCTATGTATTCATATCATTCAAATGCATTAATTTATTATTTGTTCACATCAACTCTGAAAATAATCACAAAGCAGGAGAGCATGAACTTTAATAAACATTTTTAATTGCAAGTCCAAGGCAAAGTATTGTGTTTTTCATTGCATTAATCAGGTTTGCCATTGGGAAGACAGTGAAAAATCCCACTGGGTTTAGAACCAGGTTTTCCAGCTGAAAGCTATAATAATACTATGTTGATCACAATTTTAACCAGGCCAAATACTTCAGATTAAAATTCTACCTCTAAACTATCCCTGAAACTAGTGACATCGTCAGGGTATGGGGAGGTGTGTGTGGAGGACATAGAAGAGCCTCTTTTAGTTGTTTCTCCTAGATCCAAGGTTTACACAATCCAAATTTCACTGGAGTCTTAATTACCCGAGTTTCTGTTGAAGCCAGAGTAAATCCAAGACACTTCCATCTAACGTTATGTGGTGTTTATTGAAATCTAGTACCCTTTCCAGTGAATCCTCTATTTTTCATAAGCACTGATTTGTAAGATCCTCTGACTACAGGACCTTTGAATAGGCTATAGTCTGTCTTACAGCCTTTTCCACCTCTCCTCTTCCTACCTACAGAACCCACTCTTCAAGTCTCAAGACAAAGTCACTGAATTAGGGAAGAATCCCTTTAAGAAGCTCTCAGTACTAGATTCCAGTTACCCCTCTCATAGCTCCCCTAGGTTTCTCCTCGTAAGATGACAAAGTTGTGACTGTATGCTGACATGATTATTTTATTAATGATTGTTGCTCAGCAGAACTGTTAGCTCTGAAAGAACAGTGACATGTGGTCCTTCCATTGTATCATCTTCACTGAAAGGAAATAAACAAATGAAGAGTTCTAATATATTTGGCTTAAAATCCTATTACTTCAGTCAGGGCACAGTGGCTCACGCCTATAATCCCAGCACTTTGGAAGGCCGAAGTGGGTGGATTGTCTGAGGTCAGAAGTTCGAGACTACCCTGGCCAACATGGTGAAACCCTGTCTCTATTAAAAATACAAAAATTAGCCAGGTGTGGTGGTGGGCACCTGTAATCCTAGCTACTTGAGAGGCTGAGGCAGGAGAATCACTTGAACCCTGGAAGCAGAGGTTGCAGTGGGCCGAGATCGTGCCATGACACTCCAGCCTGGGTGACAGAGCAAGACTCTGTCTCCAAAAAATAAAAAAATCCTATTACTTCCAAATGCTATGCAAATGCTGTATGTGTGGATATCCATGGTATTAATACATATTACTTATCAATATATAAACACATAGCAATGCATTTCCCAAGTTCAAAAATGCCTTTGTCATGAATTACTTTTCTTCAATTGTATCTTCATTTTTAGTTCTTATTTTCTTTTTCTTTCTTTCTTTTTTTTTTTTTTTTTTTTTGAGATGGAGTTTTACTCTGTCACCCAGGCTAGAGTGCAATTACACGATCTCAGCTCACTGCAACCTCCGCCTCCAGGGTTCAAGCGATTCTCCCACCTCAGCCTCCCAAGTAGCTGAGACTACAGGCGCCTGCCACCACATCCAACTAACTTTTTTGTATTTTTAGTAGAGACAGGGTTTCACCATGTTTGCTAGGATGGTCTCAAACTCCTGACCTCAAGCGATCCGCCCGCCTCGGCTTCCCAAAGTGCTGGGATTACAGGTGTGAGCCACCACACCTGGCTTTAGTTCTTATTTTCTCTGACAACAGCTTCTAACTCATCCTGGTTTCTTTTTTGTCCTTCACAACAAGAAGGGCACAGCCAAATCTCATCCTCTTGCAGCCTTTTATTTCCTTTCTCTTTATATATATAGTCCCAATTTCCCATTTCTCTCTCTAGTTTTTCAAACTTTTTGTCTACATATCCTTTGTGGTGCATACCATCTTAAGTAGAAACATTCAGTCCCTCATCTGTATGTCATCTGTACCCTGTACTTACATCTGTTCTTGCACCCCCCGGTCCTGTATTATTTTTACTGGCTTCAGTATTGCATCGCCAACCAGACCATGAGCTCTTCATGGGAGGCACAGGCCCTGTGAAGGAGTTGCTAGAAGCTGCCATTTTTGAGCACAATACCAGGCACGTAACGCACTCTTAGTAAATATTTGTTCAACTAAAATGCTTCAAAACATATTTTTGTAAAGGATCGATGTATCAATGGCTCTAATTCTAAATCTTGAACTTTATGACACTTAATCTCACTGTTTCATTTTCCCAGCTCGACTTCCTACTCTCTCCTGATAGAGAGATATAATTCCTGTTCTCCCCAGTCTTCCGCATGACTCGATGTCACCAATATGATTAATGTGCTACTCAACCTCTTGTCCACCTCACTAATAACAATGTTAAAGAACAGTGGCCCTGCTACTAAATGCCATTCTGACAAATGTCCTGTCTCTTTGCCCTTTGTTTACAATTCTTTATCTCTTTTAAGCCCCATGGGGATATTCATTCCTAAAGCCAATTTGAATTAATTTTGCAAGTCAGATTTCAAGAGACCTGGAATGGAGAGCAAAGCCCTGCTCACAATCCAACAGCAGTAAAACCCAATCCTCTGAGCTGTAATCTAAGTCAGTGTTCAAATCTGTATTTCTTTGCTCTAGAATAATAATAATTGCATAGTGCTATCTATGTGGAAGGTCCTGTTGTAAGTACTTTCTGTGTACCAGTATTGACTTTCTTTAATCCTCAAAGTAATCATGTAAGGTGGGTATAATCATTATCCCCACTTTAAAGATGAGGAAACTGAGGTATAAATCAATTAAGTATCCAGCGCAAGGAGTCAATCAAGTGAGTCTTGCTCCAGAATGTGTATCATGCCATAGTGCCTCTAGGAAACTGCTTACTTGAAGTATTTGTAGTAACTTGAGCGTTTCTGGTTATCTATTGTTGCATAAAAAAATAAAAAAATAAAAACTACCGCAAAACTTTGGTAGCCTAAAACAACAATCATATTCCTAAACTTTATAATTAGGTGGGTCAATGGGTTGGCTAGGTGATTCTCTGCTCCACGTAGCATCAAATGGGTTTAAACTAGGTGACATTCAGCCTGATGGGAGGAGGGTGGCTGGGCTGACCTAGACAGTCCTTGAGACTCTCCACATGCCTGGCCCCTCAATGGGGATAACTGGAAGGCTGGGCCTCTGCTGAACCTCTCTCTTTCTCTGTGTAGTACCACAATCTCCCCACGTGGTTCCTTAGCAGGGTGGTTACACTTCTCACAAGGCTCAGTACTCCAATGGATGAAGGTGAAAGCTATCAGTCTACTTAAAGACTAGAGCTAGAGCTGGCAGTGCGTCACTTCCACAGCCTGCAGCACATTCTTACCCAACACAGCCCCACTCCGGGCAGAACGCAAAGACAGGGGAAATAGACCACATTCTCAATGGGAGAACTGTCAATGAATCTGTGATCATCCTACTCTGCCACACCAGGTATCATAGAGAGAGTTAACATTCTGGCAATTGAGTCAAAATACAATATTTTGAATTTGTTGATCATTTGTTGTTCTTTATTTTCCTTCATTGACTTCTAAGTAAAATAGAAGAACATGAGCCAGAAATTATGTCAGGCATTTCATTGCTGTTGTCTCAGTGACCACCTACCAGGGCTATGGTGAGGCTTGTTATGATGAGGGTTTAAGTCCCTCTATAAAAAACAAGTACAATAAGGCTTAAAGAGGTTAGGGAATCTACCCACTGAAGCGCCTGGACTCAGCTCCAACAAGGATGTTGTATATTTTTTTCTCTTTGACTAAACTGTAGTTTCTTCTTATTGTATAGGACTGTTGATGGGGATAAAGACAGTATGTTAACTACCACACTCGATTTCAAGACGGGGTTACTTGAATCTAGTATGAGCTGGGGGTGTTCCTGCTCTCTCTGGATTTTGGTCTTCCAATCTATAGAGTAAATGGTTTGGGCCAGATTATTGTTTTCTGTATGTGACTTGAAATCAGTGTATCGTATAAAGGCAAAGCCAACATTTTTTAAACAAAGTAATAGAAAGTAAAGTACATCTCATGCAGAAAGAATGAATACTGCTTGTGAATCTTTTGTTTCGGTTGTGGTTGCTTGTGTGCGTGTGTGTGTGTGTGTGTGTGTGTGTGTACAGCTCTATGTCATACAAGTGCATTTCTTGCTATAGGTTACAGATAGAAAAGTTTGAAGGCCACTGGGCTAGGTGACCTTTTATGATTCTTTCTAAATTAAAAGAAAGAATTCTGGGAACATTCATAATTTCTATCATAATTTTGTATAAAACAGAGGCTATATCTAATTCATTTCGAACAAGACCCTGAATAAAATGGCCATTTGTTAGGTTATAATTGATATATTTATCAGTTCATATTTTATTATTCAAACCCCAAAAGCATTCAGTACTTTAGGTCAGATTTTGGTCAAAGAAGAACCCTCCCTGAACCTCACTTTCCTGCACTCAGGAAAAAAAAAAAAGACATTTCTGTACAGCAAATATTCCCAAGACCCAGGTCATGCATTTTGTATTCACTTCAAGCAGTATTTTTTTTTAAATGAAATTGTACTCTCTCGAAAGCATTAGAACCATCCTTCCAATTTGAAATGTAACACTCACAATTCAATTTTTATTAAATATAATGATGTCTAGAAATTAAACCTCAAGGGAATATTTTAAAACAAGTGTGAGCAATATCATACATTGCTAAATTAACTCAGAGGATGCCATCTGCAAAATTAAAGCAGCAATCTAGGGATTCAAGTCTTGGAATTGGGGACTGAAGGAGGTGCATGAATCAGTTTCCTTTTGCACTGAAATTCCATGATTCAGCAGTTCTACAAATGTTGACAAGCACCTATTTTGAAGTATTAAGAGTCAACATAAATTGTGGATGACCTTGTTTCTCTGATCCTCTGGATTCTGTTGGTCAGAATGTGGGACCAAGTAATTTTTCTCCTCTCAAATCTAAAATAATGCAGACTCCTTCCTGTGTAGTCAGCCAACAAGCATAATGTATTTTTTGTTCTACGTGCAGAAGTACTTTGTGCTGCAAAATATTAATTTCTAAAATTGTGAGAAATTGGCACTCAAGTAAATAGTACATGAGGAATGAAGTTCAAATGGACTTTTGGGGAAAATGTAAGATATTGTTTACTCAAAAAATTTAGAAACGATGTGACCAAATATCATCTTAGACTTTTAAATTTTTTTTCTGATTTCAATTTTTGCATGATAATACATTCATGGGGGGGGTAGTTTAGTATTTTAAAAGCACTTTTTATTATTCATTTATTCAAAAATATTTATCCGGTATCTACTTTTTGTTTGGCACTGCTCACTGCTCTTGTTATTGGTGAACAAGACCAGGTTCCCTGGAGTTTACAGCTTAGCTGAGGGGGAAGACAAGAGAGGAACAAGAAAACAAAGAAACACGATCACTGTAGATTGTGATAAGTGTTATAGAGGGGGAAAAACCGTCAGTGATGACTTCAGCAGTGCAGGTCAAGGGAACATCTAAGGAAGTGACATTTGGGCTGAGATCTGAATGGCAGGAAGGAGTCAGCCCCATACCAGGCAGAGCTTTCCTGGCAGTGAACTTGTTAGGGCAGAGGCTCCAGAGGAAACATGCCTGGCATGTTCTCTGTAAAGAAGCTCATGTGTACCACGCTTTCTCTTCATGTGAATATGCAGCATTTAAAGAGCTTGTTCTTCATGCTTTTAACTCTAATCCCTTTTGTTCCAAATTTTGAGAGAAAAAAAGAGAGAACAGAAGGAAAATAGAGTAAAATTTTTCTGCACAGTACATACTCAAAATAGTCCGACAATATTTCAATCTTATTTTTAAAGTCACTTTAGGACAAAGATCAGAATGATAATGTTTAATGGTATAAGGGATGTTTCCCCCACTGTCCCCCAAAAGCCTAATTTCTCTCAATAGCAAATTTCCGTTGGCAATGGTCTTATCACATACTAAATATTTACAGTTTTTTTAACTTTTTATTATGAGTTGATAATTTTTAAATGGATTGACCACTCATCAATTGCTTCACTGCTATAAAAGAAAAATGTTCATTACTTTTTGACAGTAGAGAATGTGCAAAGTTGGAGCTATTTTTCTGCAAAATATTTTACCCATTTGGCACTTTCTTCCATGTTAAATTGTTTCCCTTTCTCGCTCCATCATCATTCCCACTCAGTCTAAAGACAGGGAAGGTTTGGAGGCAATTAACATAAAGGAAGCATTGATTTAGCTATCCTGAGAGTTTCAGTGCAATGTTTTGGTATCAAGAGTGCTATTTTTATTTTGTTTTTCAAAAAGGTGGAAAAGAGCTCACAGCCTCTTAAGCCACTAGCCTTCTACATGGAATATTTGAATTTTTTTTTTTTTTTTTTTTTTTTGAGACACAGTCTTGCTCTTTTGCCCAGGCTGGAGTGCAGTGGCGCCATCTCGGCTCACTACAAGCTCCGCCTCCCAGGTTTACACCACTCTCCTGCCTCAGCCTCCCGAGTAGCTGGGACTACAGGCGCCCGCCACCACGCCCAGCTAATTTTTTTTTGTTTTGTATTTTTAGCAGAGACGGGGTTTCACCATGTTAGCCAAGATGGTCTCGATTTCCTGACCTCGTGATCTGCCCACCTCGGCCTCTCAAAGTGCTGGGATTACAGGCATGAGCCACCGCGCCCGGCCGGAATATTTGATTTTTATCCTTGGTACCTGAAAATGGAGACCATTCCAACATTAAAGCAAAAAAAAAAAAAAAAAAAATTCATCAGGAATTTATAAGGTAAAGCCACTGGGCAAATCGCCCAGGTTCTCTAAGCCTCATTTTCTACAGTGAAACTAGTGGCCTCTATGATTAAATAATGGAACGTGAGAGCTGGAAGGAAGGACTCCTGGAACCCATCTCAGTTCAGAGGTTTTGAACAGTTTTCTTTTTCTGGAATGTTCACACTCACTTTTTTCACCTAACAAACTTCTCAAGAGCTTTCAGCTGAGCAGGCTTAGCCCCAGAGAGACCTAGACTCAAATCTTAGCTCTGCTACTTAGTGTAGCTTATCACCTCAAGGTCTCATTTGTAAAATGGACATCAAAAGAAGGCTTACCAAGATTGTTTAAAAAAAAAAAAAAAAGTTGACTGAGATAATTCATGTATACTTGCCTATGTACAGCTCAGCTGCTATCTGTGTCTAGGGTCTGCCACCATGAATATTAACTATTATTTTTACAGTAGATATTCTTTTATCTGATATAAAATGGCCTGGTAGTAGGTAGGCTAATAGAACGTTGGTTAAAGCAGAGAGAGCATGACTAATGGCCATAAGCTTAGGGCACCAACAATGTTTTACAGAGGAAAGAAAGCATTCAGCTAACCTAGAGAGTATGTCAAGTGGAGGATGTCTTCGAGAGTGTGTCCACAGAATTTTTTTTAGGTCTGAGTTTAAATATTTCCTCTCAGGGGTCTGGTCTTCCCATACTCTCTACATAATCTGTTTTCTCTGTCATGTGCTGTTGTACTATTATTATTATTATTATTACTATTATTCTTTTTGAGACAAAGTCTTGCTCTATTGCCCTGGCTGGAGTGCTACAGTGGCACGATTTCGGCTCACTACAACCTCTGCCTCCTGGTGTGATTCTCGTGCCTCAGCCTCCCAAGTAGCTGGAATTACAGGCACGTGCCACTATGCCCGGCTAATTTTTTGTATTATTAGTAGACACAGGGTTTCACCATGTTGGCCAGGCTGGTCTTGAAGTCCTGACCTCAAGTGATCCACCCACCTCAGCCTCCCAAAGTGCTGAGATTACAGGCATGCGGCACCATGCCCGACCATGTGCTCTTATATTAACAACCAGTATTTACTGAGCATACTATGTGCCAGGAGATAGTCTACATATTCCATGTCTATTAGTATTCTTAATACTTGCAGGAGCCCAATCAAGCAGGTGTTGGTGTTTTCCTCAAGTTCACATAGCTGATCAAATCAGTGAGGGCTGTGACCCTAGATAGCCTAGCTGCAGAGTCAGTGAAGAGAAGAACTACATAGCACTAGTAACTCATCGTGTCCCGCACTCCTCCTGCCAGGATTCACAGCACACTTGATATATGCACAATTTGTCTGTCTTCCTGGGCAGCTGAGCTCCATGAGGTAAGAATCACATCAGTACTGTCACCATAGAATTTGATTCACAACAGGCAGTCGGTACATCTGGGGATGATTTTTTTTTTTTTTTTTTTTTTTTTGAGATGGAGTCTTGCTCTGTCGCCCAGGCTGGAGTGCAGTGGCGCGATCTCGGCTCACTGTAAGCTCCGCCTCCCAGGTTCACGCCATTCTCCTGCCTCAGCCTCCGAAGTAGCTGGGACTACAGGCGCCTGCCACCACGCCTGGCTAATTTTTTGTATTTTTAGTAGCAACAGGATTTCACCATTTTAGCCAGGATGGTTTCGATCTCCTGACCTCGTGATCTGCCCGCCTCGGCCTCCCAAAGTGCTGGGATTACAGGCGTGAGCCACTGCGCCCGGCCCCTGGGGATGATTTACAAAGCCTCATTTTACAGATCAGAGTATGAAGTCAAGTGAGGAGGTTTAGTGACCTGCCCAATGGCCAAAGCCAACGTTTGAATGTTGGTCTTCTTATCCCGAGATAAGAAGTCACTTTCTTTTGACTTCATCAAGTTAGTTGTGTTGGTTTTCCTGCTCAACATCTTCTTACCCATTTAACATCTTGTCTCTGAAGTCACAGCACCCAATCCCATCCCTGGCCAGGTCTTAAATTCAATTTCCCTGAACCTGATTTAAGTCTTCAATGAGAGTTTTAAGTACATTTTTTTTTAAAAAAGGAGAAAGCACTAAATGCGAAAACATCCAGATAGAAAATAAAACACAAAGCTTAACCACAGGCAAGCTGCTTTCTGTGCCAGTGATGATGCCTGCATCCATAGTACCAGGCTTCATAATTACCTCTCTGCCTGAGGTTCCACAAAGCCATACCTTTGAACTGAAACAGAAAAAGAAATAAATAAATAACTAGCTCTGATGATTAGCAAGGTACTGCAGCTGCAGGAAAAATCTCCCACATCTAACTTACCATCATATCATCACCCCAATGTTTGTTTCTTCTTCCAGCCAAGATGAAGAGAAAACTGAATTGTGCTTCTAGTGTACAATCTTACCTAATTATGCCAGCTGATCACTTAAAAGTAATGTTTGCACACAGACCGGGAAGATGCTTACAAGAACCAGCTGGTTGATAAAGGCTATAAGTGAGGATTTGATTCGTTTTCAAAGAAGTGTTAACTATTTACATCTATTTATAAACACCACATCACAACACAAGTTACTGTGCGGCACTGCAAAGTGATACTATACTCAAATTCCACAGAGGCAGGCAAATTTAGGAATAAAAGTACTCCTCAACATGTAGAACGTGAGACACTAACATTCGCCACTTTGGGATGTCCATTTGAGGGAGGGCAGACCACCGTCCTTTGGTTTTTAGACACAAATGAAAAATTAATAAGAGTTATTAGGGGAGAGATTGTATGTGTGTATGTGTGTGTGTCTGTGCGTGCACACAAATGTGCTTTCATACAAAGCAGAATAGTACAAGTTAAATACCACTAGCTTTTGGACTTAGAAGTCTTGAGTTAGAAAATTAATCATACCACATGCCACCCACATGCCTTGGCCAAGTTGCTTCACGAGCTGTTGGGATGAGTACATGAGATACTGCAAATGAAAGTCAGGGCACGGATGCTTGTACAACCCAGTAAAGCTGTCAATAATGAATGCCACATATTCAGTAGTACTATGTGCTAAGACCTGTCCAAACATTGTCTTATCTAATCCACATAGCAATCTTATGTAGTAGGTTTTATCATCCTCACTTTGCTTTTCACTTGAGTGTCTTTGTCCAAGAGGCAAAGTGGAATTTGAACCTAAACCTATGTGGTCCCAACTTTGTTTGAGTTCCAAAGTCCATGTTCATAACTGTAAAACTCCCTGGTTCTACACACTCTCCACACTGGCAAAGTTTAGGCATCTTTAATCCATCCAATTTCTGAAGAATTTACCCACAACATGGGTGTTCACCCATGCTTTTAAGACTGAATGGGGATTTCCTTAACTCAACACATGGTTATTGAGTGCCAGCCATGTCCTGGCATGAGCCTGGTTGCTGGGGATAGGAAAGTGAATAAGACAGTGAGCATCTCAGCCTGCTTAGAGCCACATGAGGGAGAGATCAAACAAGGAAAGCATTACACTGTGATGTTATACATGCTAATGGTACCTAAATGGTACCTGGTATATAGTAGGTGCAGAGTGAATACATGTGGAATAACAGGGAAGTATTTGCAATGCAGTGGTAGCTGAGATATTGCCTAGGAAATCTGAGGAAGGCAGCCTTCCTGGAGGGGGTGGCTAGAAAGAGAGACCCTGAAGGATGAGTAGCTCACCTAGCAGATATAATGTGGGAAGGACACCACAGGCAAAAGGAAGAGACCTGTTTCATAGTATAATGAGACCTGTTAACAACTTGGAATAAACAGCTCCAATTATTTCTGATATGAATCCTCAGGGTGTCTAAATCTATAGGCCATTTACTGAGTGAAGAGATTAACCAGAAATAACAAATAATAGCCAAAATGGCAATTCTAAGACAGAAGCTAGGGTTTTCCAGGTTAATGACCCAGAGAATGAGCAATACTTGAAGACCCTAACCTTTCTGAGTGCATTGAATCCCCAAGGCAAGCAGGGTACCTTGAATATCTATTGGCCACATCCAGTCTGTAATTCATGTGGGTCTTTGCAAGGCCACATAATGCGGGTAAAGAAGAAAAGTGCTCCTTTTCTTCTAATTCTAGACTCTAATTCTATTCATATAGGGAGATGGAGGGAACCACAATCATTGCATGTAAGTGAGGCCACTCTTTTTTTTTTAAACTGAGCCCAGGTTTACAATGTTTCCAATAGCCAAACCAGTCAATAGGTGGGACTTCATGAAATGACATCAGTTGGCCTCTCTAGTGAAACAGAAAAACATCCAGAGCACAGCTTGGGAATTCTGGGCAATGGGCTTCACTCTCTGCTTCATGAGGTTGTTACTGAACATAGGAATTAAATGATATATGAGCTACAATACATAGGCAAATTCTTTCCCATAATGGTTAATAAACAGCAATTTGCATTTTCTCTAGGAAGCCTTAATACAATTAAAGCACCAAAATATAGTTTATTTATAAATCACCTATGAAACTAATTTTATATATACATGTCTATGTATGTATAATACGTCATATATATTCATTATATATTATCATTATATATTCTATTATTTATGTATAAATTAACATCACTAATATTGATTTAGTTTAGCCCTAATGTTATATATATCTATCTAATCTACTAATGGATTATAGACTTGATAGAGAAATACTAATCTATCTAATATGTAGATAGGAGGTAAAGATGATAGATATAGATAGACACATAGATCCAGAGATAGACTAGATAGATAGATGAGATAGCTATAACATTGAGACTAAAACAATATTCAAATCATAATTGGACAGGCTGATTTTAAGTCACATAATTATCACAGAATGAATGTCTTCAGAGCACATGTAGTCCCAATAGTTCAGCGTCTATAACCTTCCAAGACATATTTATTTCAGTGTAAACAAAAGCAAAAGGACAAAAATGGAATTCAGTTGAAGAGATCCTGGCCATTTAAAACAAAAACATATATA
Source organism: Hylobates moloch (assembly GCF_009828535.3). Lineage (NCBI taxonomy): Eukaryota > Metazoa > Chordata > Mammalia > Primates > Hylobatidae > Hylobates > Hylobates moloch. The sequence goes on along the minus strand of NW_026652292.1, from coordinate 68,935,441 downwards.
TTACTTTACCTGGGGCTCATCTACATTTCCCATTTCCATCAGTGTGTAAATACTGAAATTTCTACCCCCAGAATATGAATATTCACCAGTAAATGAATGGACGGATTAAACTGTTATGCAAAAGACATTGTCTTTCTAGTGCATTGAAATTCTTTCTGCCTCATTCTCGTGAGCCAGGCTCCTCCCGCAAAGGTTTTATAAGATAGACAGAGTTCTTCAACAAGCATTTCCAACAACTGCTAAACCTTAGCTCTAATGTACACCGTGAAAAGGGAAAATCCTCTTTCTAAGCCCATTTATGATTTATTAGCTTATTCATTTGACTGCAAATGCTTGAGAAAATCTGCTCTTTTCAACAAGCTTAAACATTTGGGAAAGGCCGGAACAAAAAAAAAAATGGAAAATAAAGGAGAAAAAGAATTGAAAAGGTATATTAAATGCAAATGGAAGGAGCTTAGTGAGGCATCAAGACTGACATTTGAACTGCAACAACTCGGCGGGTATTTTGAGATTGATTAAATACTAAACTAGGCTTGATTGGTGTGGAGGCTCAATCATAATCATGATTCAGAGACAGGAACATAAAGGAAGATTCCCTCGTGAGAACCTGAAGTCTGAAGAAAGTGCAAACCGGTTGCACAGAAAATTCTTATTTGCTATTCATCAGTACATCCTGCCACACTTAAAGGAGTGCTGGTAAAATAAAAGAACAACCCCATCACCAAGAAACAAGAATCCAGATCACAAGTTGTGCTTCATGGATATCTCCTTGAAGGCACTACCCATCTCTCTCATCAGCAGAGAAGGCAGCTCCACTTGGGGCAGCATTGCAGAGACAGCAGGAGGACAGTGTCAGAATGAGAGGCAACTCAGAAGGGCTGGATACAGGTTGAGATTTTCAAAAGGAGTGTAGAGCTATGCAAGATGAAAGAAATAAGTGCTAAGATGCATCTAAAAAGATGCTACTCATTTTTTGCTCTTAAACATATTCAGAATTTTCCTACCATACTTGGAAAAGCTAAAAAACCAAACCAAAACAAAACAGGATGAGAACAAGGATAACTGGTTAAGCAAAGACTACAATTCTGACATGCTTGGCAATAGGCTTTGCAAGGCTTTCAATTTAGTTCATAAGATTTGCTAGGCAAATTAGTGTCAAAAAGGCCTTATTTTGGAAAAACGGAAATATACACACGTGTGTGTGTGTGTGTAATGTGGAATGTGAATAGATCAAGAAAATTCTCTTGTCTACATGCAGTTCAATATTCACATTTTGCCAGAACTGCAAAATCAATATGATCTTTTCTTATTTCAAAATTTTGCACATATGTCTATGCTTTGACAACTGGAGGGGTGAAAAGAAACAAGGAGGATCACAAAGATTCATGGAAAAGCCTCAGAGTGGCCAGTACCTGGGCCCTGGCCAGATGACACACTGGTTGGGCCAGACCTCCCGACCCTTTCAGGATTTCATATCCTCTTGTCTCCTAACTGCCATCAGGCAGAAAGGAGCAGCTGGTTTTCTTCTCTTTGACTCTTGGTTGTTGCCACTTTTGTACTTCCTGTCTCTTTCTGGAATCTTTCTCTCATTCCACCTCCCACTTCCACCAAACCATTTCCTTCCCTTCCAGTCCCAAAGTTGCATTTCCTCCCTTTCCCCAGGATGCTTCCATCTGCTCTCCTCGCTCTCCAATCCTCTCGTTCTAGAAGCTCCACCTCAGTTCTTACAGACGCTCTTTATGCCATCTGTTAGTAGGATGTAAGTGGCAAACCATCGTCTAAGGATAAAATAATACTCAAACTTCTAATCAAACATTCAAGGCTCGCCTCCACCTGGTGCCCAGCCAGATTCACGTATCAATACATTCCTGCATTTCTTTACTCAAGTCAAGCTGATGGACTCTGTTTTTTCTCTGGCCCCTACACTTCTCTGCCTTTAAGATTTTGCTTACACTGTTTCCCTAGTCTTAAATACATTTCCTTCTACCTCCTCCAGTGTGCTTTTCTGGATACTTCTAGTTAGGAAAGTTACCTCCTTTTAGCCCATAATCTATAACCTCTCCTCTTGGATGTGTGATTGTGTGTCTGTGCTGGAGGTACACAGTCCATGAGCACAGTTTCGTCAGTGCTAGATTACAAAATATTTAACAGCAGAATCCGCTGTAAGTTTTTGTTGTATCTCTCTCAGAGTTTAGACACCTGTCATGTGATAGATATTGGGAGATAGTATAGCGATAAAGGAAAGAGCAAGCCTAGAAACTTCCATTTTAGAATTGTAGCAAGACCACGTGCACTTAAAAAAATCCCATCTGAAATGACAGAGAAGTAACAGAAAAAGTGTGACTTAAGGAGCCAAAGAGAATGGAAGAGGTAAGATGAGTGAGATCATTCAATGAATTCTTGGAAGATGGAAATTGAATAGAGAAATACTCCTATCTTTATTAAAAGTGGAGACACCTGCAACATGGCACCCTGCAGCAAAGAATACCAAAGAAAAGTGAGCCAGTTTATACTACAGAACCCCCAATGGCTCAGAACTTGAATGCGTGGCTGAAGAAGATGGGTGAAGCACAGAACTGATAATTGGGGTTCTGTTAAGAACACTTACATTCCCAGGTGAGAGGACTTACATGCCCTGCCCACTCCCCTCCTCCATCACTGGAACTCCTCATTGCTTCCTTACTCATGCTAAGCAGGGTGTTAGTAAGTTCTTCTCTGGAGAAATGAAAAGGATCCAGGAAAAAAGAACTCTAGGAACTGTCACAGGGGTGATTCCAGTGAACATGCTCACTGGCTACCCAGTCAGTCGGTGGTGAGAACCACTAAGCAAAAGCTTCATCACACTCAGAGCTTGTAAGTAGCTGTTAGCACCATATGTTTAAGGGGACCACCAGGAATCCCCAGAATTAGGCAAAGTTCCCAATACGAAACAGAGAAACTGACACAAATAAACAGAGAGAAAAATAACAAACGAACAAAAGAAACAGACAATGCAGAAAGCAGAAGAAAACTTTTATTTGAAAACACAATTTATTTTTTAAAACCACGTGTCTATATGCTGCTTTGATAAAATATATATTAATATAAAAATAGGGCACATTCTTAAGAGTATAATAGATCTGGGTTTGAAGCATGATTCCCCTGGTTAAATCCTGTGTGTGTTATATAAAAGTAATTGAATCTCCCTGACCTCAGATTTCACATCTATGAAATTACCATAGTAATATACTAACTCATGGGGTTGTTTTCATAAGTAAAAAGAGGTGATGTCACATAGTCTGTATGTTCTGTGCTAAATAAATGACTTAGGAATTTTTTATGACCAGTACTTCTCATCATTTTTTGGAGTGGCAGATGCCTTGGAGAACTAGATGAAGGCTGTGTATCCTCTCACTAGAAAAACACACACACAGGCCAGGCACGGTGGCTCACGCCTGTAATCCCAGCACTTTGGGAGGCCGAGGCGAGCGGATCACGAGGTCAAGAGATTGAGACCATCCTGGCCAACATGGTGAAACCCCGTCTCTACTAAAAATGCAAAAATTAGCTGGGTGTGGTGCTGCGCACCTGTAATCTCAGCTAACCAGGAGGCTGAGGCAGGAGAATCCCTTGAACCTGGGAAGTGGAGGTTGCAGTAGGCTGAGATCGAGATCTCACCACTGCACTTCAGCCTGGCGACAGAGCAAGACTCCATCTCAAAAAAAAAAAAAAGAAAGAAAAGAAAAACACATACACATATTGATACGGTTTGGCTCTGTCTCCCCATCCAAATCTCATCTCCAATTGTAATCTCCAGGTGTTGAGAGAGGGACCTGGTGGGAGGTGATTGGATCATGCGGGTGGTTTCCCCCATGCTGTTCTCATGATAGTGAGTTCATTCTCAGGAAATTGGATGGTTTTTGTAAAGGGCTCTTCCCCCTTCACTCATTCACACTCTCTCCTTCTGCCTTGTGAAGAAGGTGCCTATTACTCCTCCTGTCTTGACTGTAAGTTCCCCAAGGCCTCCCCAGCCATGCGGAACTGTTAGTCAATTAAACCTCCTTTGTTTATAAATTACCTAGTCTCAGGTAGTATCTTTATAGCCGTGTAAGAACAGACTAATCCACATATGTATGGAGGAGAGATCTCACATAATTCCCAAGGCATGTCAGACTCTCTGAAGCCAAGTGAAACTTGTCCAGGTAAAATAATTGATCTACATGAAGGAGTCATTAAGAGCAAGCATATTCCTTTTTGTTTCTTTTAAATCAACTGCAATGATCAGCAAAAAAGGCAACTCAGTGAATGGGGTAAGAACTCTATCTAATTCTGCCTGTGCCAAATGGAGGTGATTCTGCATGAATAACAGCAGAAGTCATTGAACCCGAGGAGGTCCAAGGAGTGTCATTTCATTTGGTTCATGAAAGGAAGATGGCTGATCCAATTAGCCTGTGCCAACCTCAGGCCTGATGATGCTTTCAATTTTCTAAGGCTGCAGGGTTGAGAATAAGGGCTCCTGATGGTTCCAGCAGAGATGAACCTAGAAGACATTGTTTTCTTCTGCAAAAGGATGTGCGCATCTCATGGAAATGCTGAGTTGCCTTTTCTCAGAAATAGCTGACTGTGTCCATGGGATCTATTATTGAGCAATCAAGCACCTCTAGGCAATGGGGTTGAATAGAAAGGTGCAGAACTCATAGTCAGACTGACCTGGATTTAGATCCCAGCTCCATGACTTCTAACCTGCATGACCTTGGACAACTCAGCCTCTCTGAGCTTTTTTTTTTTTTCTATTTTAAGTGCAAATACCATAAGGGAAGACTGAACTTCTTTTAGGAGTATAGGACAAGCAGCAAGGAGGTGGGATGGCTGGAGTAGAGTGAGGAAGAGAAACACAGAGATAAAGTAAGAGGAAGAGTGAGCTGGGTCACACAGATCTCACAGCAAAGTTTTAGGTTTTCTTTTGAGTAATATGAAAAGCCATCGGAGGGTTTTGAAGAGAAGAGAGAGACATGATCTGACCTACATTTTCAAAAGCTTACTCTGGCTATTGTGTGGAAGTAGAAGCAAAAAGTCCCTATGGTGGTTGTTGCAACCATCCTGGGACAGAATGTGGTGGCTTTGAAGAAGGCAGTGGTAGTGATGGTGCTGATGACAAGAGAAGTCAGATTCAGGATGTCCAAGGAGCATTTCTAAATGAAAGGACAACTGAGGCATGCAAGTAACTGAGGACAACTTCATAAAAAGAATGTGGCTTACGCTAAGAAGAATGCAACAGAGCAAAGGTGCTAGTTTCTTTTTTTCTCAGTAATTGGACACTTGGATATTAATTGAGTACATGACTGTCCAGACATGTCTCCCTGGAAACTAAGTGTGACCATGTAAGCAAGCATTAGCTAATGGGGTAGCAGCAGAAGTAGTGGGTGCATCTAGTGGGAGCTATGATTAAAGCGAAGAGGCACATCCCTTTCTCTTTCTTTCTGTGTGCTAATATGGGCATGACCAAGGCTGGAACTGCCATCCTGGACTCTGGATTGCAACCCATGCATTGAGACTGGCAGAAATCAGGAAAGATGCCTTTGTACCTGCTGATCCTGGTGCATCTATAAAAGCCCTGGATTGTCTGAATTCATAACAAAACTTCACAACGAAACTTTAATTTGTTTAAAACAGTTATTTTGTATATTCAGTTACTCACAGCTGAACATAGTCCCAATTGAATCAGAAGAAAATAAAATAATTACTATTACTACATTCATTACGTGTTTGCTATGTTCTGAGTATTGTGGAAGGCACTTTACACGTATGTTCTCTCATCTTCAGGACCCCAAGAAGGAGGTATCGGTATTATCATCATTTTACAGATAACAAAGCTGGTGCAGTGAGAGGTCAAATAACTTGTCCAAGATCACTTGCCTAGCTTATAATTAGCAGAGTTAGGGTTGCTAAAATTTGACAAATAGGAGAAAAAGGGGAAGACATACTGAATAAATTATAGAGAAAGGAAAATACCTTTGATATTGTTATCTGGCAGCATTACATTTTGACTTTTTATGTTGAGATTCAAATATAAAATAATTTGGTTTATATTCCTTAAACTGAATTAACCTTTTAAGCTTAATACTTTTTAGAGAAAATGTTTATGAATTTGGTATATTCTAAGCACATTGACACTAAGACTTCGACAGTGTAACTTCAAATTTCATAATGAGACAAAATTGCACAGCCTAAATCTTGAAGTTGATTAGAAGAGAGATAAGTAACTGGCTTAGAATTTTTTGAGCTGCATGTTAACAATCTACCCACAAGGCTCTGAGAAAGACTACTGCCCAGATTAGGATCATTAGACTTAAGGGACCTCTAAGTACTAAGTACCACCCGTACTACTGATACTTGGGGAAACAGGACACAGGACACAGGAATTAGCTGGGGTTGAAATTAGGGAACCTCTCACATTCCTAGAAAGCAAAACTGCAAGACCATCTGAACAATTTTGAAAAATCCTATAAATTGAGGGACTCAGAATAACTTAATATTTACTGAGTGCCTAACATACAATCACACAAGTTCATTTGAATATTCCTATTTTACTCATAAGGAAACAAACAGCGATGAAATCCTTGCTCCTTCCAATGCTCCGCTGCTGGACAAAAATAAATATTTATTCACTTAAAAAACACACTTTTATCTTAATCTTGGGGCATAATAAAGTCTGAAAAAAAGAAATCAAATATGCTTACTCAATTATAACTAGAAAAGCTAGGTCTGTCTAATGTTCAGGCCAATAAGATATTCTAGAAAATTCACTGAAATTCATAAAAGGGAATATGTCTGATTAGTCAATAAAGGACTTTAAGATGAGACATATGTCTAATTAATCAATAAAGGACTTTAAGATGAGACCTTTCTTATAACTTATTTTCAATAGACATTTCTTAATATTGGTGTCCTTGAGAAGTATGTACAAATGTGATATTATGGCACAAAACAGAAAAAACAATCAATTTTCCTTTGCCTTTTATTCCTTCATTCTTTGTATAGTTATTGAGTGTCAGTTGTCTTTTCTTATGATATCTCCTTTCATACTAACAATATGATATGGTCCCAACATCTTCACTTTCCACCAATCTTTTCCTCTTTTTTTTTTTTTTTTTTTTTTTTACGGAGTCTCTCTCTGTCGCCAGTCTGGAGTGCAGTGGCGCGATCTCTGCTCACTGCAACCTCTGCCTCCTGGGTCCAAACGATTCTCCTTCCTCAGCCTCCTGAGTAGCTGGGACTACCGGCGCATGCCACCACACCCAGCTAATTTTTGTATTTTTAGTAGAGATGGGGTTTCAGCATGTTGTCCAGGACGGTCTCAATCTCTTGACCTTGTGATCCACCCACTTTAGTCCCCCAAAGTGCTGGGATTACAGGCGTGAGCCACTGCACCCGGCCCTCCTCATTTTCTATTACTCAGTCTATTCCAGCTCCGCAGCCCTTTGCTGCTCCCCTGAGCACACCTCCGCCCCTGGATCTTTGTACTTGCTCTCTCACAGCCTGTAAGTCTCTTACCCAATGTCCATGGTTCACTCTCTTACTTCATTCAAGTCTCTGCTCAAATGCCATCGTTCCAGAGAAATCATTTCTGGCCATTCTTTCTAGAGTAGTAGCCCCTTAACTTATTTCTCACCATGGCACTTAGTTCTTCTTGATACTCTATTATGTGTTGCCTGTTTATTTACTAATGTTCTTCCTCCTCTACAAGGGAGAGCTTATTGTCTGTTTTGTTCACTAATGTCCAGGGCTTGCCTCAATGCCTGATCCACCCTAGGGACTTATTAATGAATTGCGTATAAATGAATAAACTTTGCAAGGGGTCACAAGCTTAAGCATTTGGTCTGCAATATGCTTTGGGAAAAATGAATGAACTGCCAAACTTTCACAATCAGGATTTCCAGATTCTCTTGAAAAATCAGATCTGACATCACCGTGCCATCACACCCATGTGGCGTGATTGAGTGAGAGTAGAATAGGGGTTGTCCCCTTTACATAGGGCTTATGTTCTGCAGTTTGGGACAGAATTCCATCAGTGATAGTCTTCACCCCTATGAGCACGTGACTCCTATAGGTGCAAGCTTTAGAAGGTAGGAGTCAAGGCCAGGCATGGTGGCTCAAGCCGGTAATCCCAGCACTTTGGGAGGTCGAGGCGGGTGGATCACGAGTTCAGGAGTTCAAGAGCAGCCTGGCCAACATGCTGAAACCCCGTCTCTACTAAAAACACAAAAATTAGCTGGGCATGGTGGTGTGTGCCTGTAATCCCAGCTACTGGGGAGGCTGAGGCAGAAGAATCGCTTGAACCCAGGAGGTAGAGTTTGCAGTAAGCCGAGATTGTGCCACTGCACTCCAGCCTGAGTGACAGAGCAAGATCCCATCTCAAAAAAAAAAAAAAAAAAAGGCAGGAGTCAAGAAAGAAAGGAAAGCTCTCTCTTGTTCACTATTGTACTCCCAGCATCCATTTACATATTAATTGGCACATGGAATTATTGGTTGAACAATAGATGAATATATTATCCCTACATTCCAGATGAGGAAACTGAAATTCGTAGAGGAGATACCTTGTTCCACATCACAGAACTGTACATGGTGCAGACTGCTTGATCCCAGTGGCTTGGTTATTATGCCGCATAGACAACGAAGGAATTGCTAATTACAGGCATATCTTACATTCAAGAATAGAGGCCTTAATTTCATAAATCAAGGTAATATTTATGTGGCATAAAATGCATAAATCTCATGTTTACAATTTAAGTTTTGAAATATGTGTTTGCCTGTATAACCACTAATCTTACAGAAATATGAATATTTCCTAGAACATTCTCTCAGGCTCCTTGCCAGTCAATGCCATCCCCACACCCCAGACAGAGGGAGCCAACGCTGAGGTCAATTGCCACACATTAGATGGACTTGCCTGTTCTTGAAATCATGTAAATGGAACAATCACTGTTTACTCTTTGAGCATCTTTTGTGTAACAATATTTTTGAAAGTCTTCCATGGTGTTGCATGCATCAGTCATTCATTCCTTTTTATTGCTGAGTGGTGTGTTATTGTATGTACAGATCCAAATTGTTCATCCATTTCCCTGCCATGGTTTCTGACTATTGTTTAAGGCTGTTATAAATATTTTTGTATGAGTGTTCCTATAGATATAGGTTTTAATTTCTCTTAGGTAAATACCTAAAAATTGAATTGCTAGGTCATAGGGATGAGTGTAAGTTTTACTTTACAAGGAACAGCCAAAGAGTTTTAAAAGTGGTTTTACTATTTTATATTCTCATCACCAATTAATGAGAGTCGTAATTGCTCTATATCCTCAGCAATATTTGCTGTTGTCAGTCTCTACAATTTTAGCCATTTGATAGTTGCGATGTTTTGTTTGGAGGTAACTCAAAAGAAACACTCATTTTTCCGAGGTGGGAACCCTCCTTCCAGCTCTACCAGATAGAGCTCAACTTCACGTTTATATTATCTGCGCTCTAGTGATGTGCTGGTAAATGTTTAACAACAGAACATTCAGGAATGGTGGGGTAGAAGGTCCTGACTTGTAGTATTTGCTAATTTCTTTGGTGTAAATACTGCCAGTAAGGATGATTTTAAGCTAGCAACACAATAGAAATGCACAAACTGGTTGGCTTTAACATACCACTGTCTGTCCATTACTTCACTGTAAGATTCAATCAATAGAAAAGAACCTTCATTTTCCAAAGATAATGACTGTATGTGTAAGTGTATCCATGGTGTGAACCAAAGGTTGGTCATTGACAAAGAAGAGAGAGGTGGCTTTCCATTCCACTATTGGCCTCATCCTCGACATCTGAAGAATCTCAAATTATTGAGCTTCTGGGACTCAAATCTAGAACTTCATTTGCACTGATTAAAAGTTTGGCTGGGAGGATAAACTTGGATAATGGGAGAACAAACTGGGTTCTGAGGATGGCTGGATTTGAAATCATGTGAACATCTTAGTTACTCCCAGGTGCTCAGGAAGTCCATAGGTTTCCATTTTCCAACTGGGCAAATTTACCTCCTCTACCTAGATGCCCAGATGTCAAAGCTCTCCAAATTTGGGCTTTTTCTTGCCTAACTGTTGCTATTTTCTATTGATCTCTGCTGCAAACTGGTAGCTTTCACTGCTCAGACAGAGGCCAATGTCTTCCCTACTATCAGAGCCTTCCCTCCTTCCAGCATTGCTCCCCTTGTCTAAAATACCCTCCCTTTTACCTCTGCTATTTTTTCCTTCCAAATCATGCATGCCTACCATTTATTGATTTCATCTCGTTACCAATGCTGTGCTCAGAGTTTTACACACATGGAATTATTGAATCCTTAAAACAGTATTTCTGCTTTAAAGATGAGGTCACGGAGGCTCATAAAATTTAAATAATCACACACTAAAAGTGGCACTGCCAGATTTTGAACTTTAGCACTTTTTATAACCAAAGCCCAGATGCTTCCCACTTTGTAGGAAGGTCTGATTAAAATCTCTAGAATTTAATTCTGGAGATTTTAAATGGTAATTCATATTACACACACTGAACTGCTACATAAGCATTATCTGCCTGACACAATTTCATACTTCATCTTCTGTTCCCAAAATGGTTGCTAGTCCAGGTCTGTGTAGACCCTGAATGCAAAGTAGAGAGAAAAACAGTTCATGGAATTATTCAGTTCAGTGTTCATATGAGCAGCTAAGATATTTAGACATTTTGATCTTGAGCCATGAGTTTTCTCACAACATAGAATTTTTCTGACATGGACATATTCTGACATGACTGTTTACTCTCTGTATGACCTTAGGCAACTTAACTAACTTCAGAATATCTGGAATAATAACATCTACCTTGGAGAACTACCATATATATTTAATGAAATAGCATATGTGAAGCATCAACTTCCATACCAGACACATATTAGGGACTAAATAAATAAAATAATAACTTATTATTTAGGTCAGGGTCAATGGTTGTTACAGTAATGGTCACCAAAGAATCATGCCTCCTATATTCATGCCTTGGCATAGTCTCTTCCCACATTGACTCTGGACCTGGCTATGTAACTTGCTCTATTGAATGTTCAGAGTCTACTGAATGTTAGAAAACAGGATGAAAATAGAGACTTGGAAGTCACTTGTACACTAGGATTTCTTTCTGGCTCTGCATGAAAAAGCCTGGGCTAACCTGTCAGAGACACATGGCCCAACCAACACCCAACACTAACTGCCAAACATGTGCATAAGGCCACCTTCAGTCATCCAGCCCAAGTCGCCAAGTTGTATGAGTGATCCCAGGTGAGACTGAGACTGACAGAAGGGCTACTTACCTCAGTGCAGTCAAATTTACTAAGGCACAGTACTACAAATAAATAAAATGGTGGTTGTTTCAAGCACTAAACTTTGGTATGATATGTTAGGCAGGAAAGTATCATTTATATTTGAACTTTACAGCACTTAGCATGCTAGCTCACACATGGAAGGCACTTGGTGCACATTCACTGAATTCTGTAAAAAGTTATAAAACTTGTACATGAGATTGTGATATTGCTGAAGGCAGGGACTAGGCTTTATATTTTCATGGCATCTCACACAGTTTGAATACAGAGAAGGTGCAAAATAAGGCTTTTGGCAGTCAGGAAAGCTTGACTTGATTTGCATCTAAAGAAAATCAGAGCCCTGCTTGTATGAACAGCAAAGATATTTAGGCAACTTCTTGAGCCATGAGTTTTTCCACAACATGGAATTTTTCTGACATGGAAATATATCAGCTAAACTTTTCATGGAAAGGCACATTCCAGCTCCTACGCTAGGAGAGGCTGACCTTCTCCCTAATTAGGAGAAATTAAAAATGGAGATCAGCAAGCAACAGATGCAGAGACTCAAACTAATCTGCCTTTCATTCTTCCAGGCTTGCTACCTCAAAGCCCTCGGCATGTGACTATGAGGGCACCTTTCACCATAGTTGTGTTGACATTGCTGTGGCTCCACATCTGGAAAGGCGACTTTTAAACTTTATTCACAAGCTCACTTGTGGCTCCCTCTTGGCCTTTAAAGACACAAATACATATCTGTGAAACCTACAGCTAAGAGTTTTGGGCCAAGATTTAGGAGCGCTATTGGGATGTTAGCATGCTTCTTCTTGTCATGTACTTAAAGAAGGACACCCAGAGTGCACTGTCACTCTCTGGAGAACACATTGGAAGAAGTATCTTGCTTTGGAGCTCCCATCACACACTGAGGTCACAAACTTGGCTCAACCATTTCTCTGCCTGGCAGAGTAGGCAACTTCCAGTGTGAGGAAAAGGACATTAATCTGTTATCCATTAATACTAATAAATGATTCAGCCTTCCATGCGCTGAGCAAAGAATAAAAAGCAAAAAGCATAGTTCCATGCATTTTGGAAGAACTTACTCTAAAATGCACGATAGGCAGAGTCATATCAGTGACTTAACTTCAGAGACTTCATTTGCCTTTGTTTTTTAAGCTTCCTTCCCTAGGATTAATGAGAAATTAAAATGTTGCTCTGTGTTAGTGAAAAAACGTCACAAAAGAGCAGACCAGCTTCCCCAAGCATATTCTGCAGAAGCAGGACTGCAAAAATGCTGCACCAACAATGAAAGACAAAGAAAGGAGAGGGGAATGAAACTATTTTTTATTCTTTGTATTCTAGACACTTAATATACAAGCTTATATTTAAGCAAAACCATGAGCAAGCATAGTAGTTCATTTAGTGCTGCTATAAAAGAATACCTGAGACTGAGTCATTCATAAAGAAAAAGGTTTACTTGGCTCATAATTCTGCTGGCTAGAAGATTGGACATCTGGTGAAAACCTCAGGCTGCTTCCATTCATGGCAGAAGGCAAGGGGAGCCGATGTGTGCAGAGATCACTCGGTAAGAGAGGAAGCAAGAGCAAGGAGTAGGACATGCCAGGCTTTTTCAACAACCAGCTCTTGTGGGAACTAACAGAGTGACAACTCACTAACTCCCCAGCCCTCCGGGAGGGCATTAATCTGTTCATGAGGGATCCACCTCCATGGCTCACACCTTCCGTTAGGCCTCACCTCCAACACTGGGGAGCAAATTTCAACTTGAGATTTGGAGGACACAAACCCAGACTATAGCACCCAGTTTGGTGGGGATGATCCTCATTCTACATGAGCAAACTGAGGCTCAAAAAGTTAAGTAATTTTCCCAAGTTAAGCAATCTGTCAAGAGTTAAGGAATTTGCCCAAGCTAAGTAGGGATGGGCAGCCCATTAATGGTAGAACAGTGACATGAAGCTACCCCAGCCTGCGTTCCACGTAGGAAGTCTTAAACTAAAAAAGATAGTATTATTTAGAGATACGAACATGTCAGGCACTGTGCCACGAGCTTCATATCCATTTTCTTATATAAGCTATGAGGAAATTATAGCCTTTGATTTGTAGATGAGGAAACTGCTGAGTCTGAATCCAAGTCTTTATAAACAGGTCTATGAATAATACACACACACACACATACACACACACATGCTCATTTTGGGCCTACCTAAAGTGGCCAACATTTCCATGAAGTGCCCTAAGTCTTTTTGGCTGAAAACAGCCTAAAGGTCTTCTAAATCCTTTGCATGCTAGTAGTAAATACACACTATGTCTATAGCCCTCCTCACTTTATAAAGCACTTACAGAATCACCTGTTTTAACTTTCCCAACAATCCTATTAGGAAGGAAATATAATCACTTCACAGACAAAGAGCTAAGGACCTAAGAAGTTGAGTAACTTGCCCAACTATCAACTCTGATGGATTTATCAGACAAAAATGGCAAACTCAGGCACTGAGCCCAGCAGTCAGCACCAGTGATATACTTGACACTCATGTTTACAGAAGTTCAGATGAAAATGACTTTGAGTGACAAATAGTAATATAAATGTATGCATGTGCTACTATCACAACTACGTAAAAAGATACATATATACACACATATATCTTACAATCTTTTATCAATGAACCCAATCACAAATACACATCAATAATTTCCAGGTCCTCTTTTCCAGCCACTGGCCATTTATTCAAAAAGCTATGACAGAGGAAAACTCACAGAAAGTCAGCAATGGGAAGAGGAAAAGGTGAAAGAGGGAAGGCCATATCTACTATGTGGCTTTAGTAGCATATCTACAGTACAGAGGTTGTTTGGGATCATTTGAGTGACAGGACAGCTCAGTGGTTAGCTGTGAACTCTAAGGTCCAATAGACTTGGGTTTAAATTCTGGCTCAGTCCCTTGTCAACAAGTTGTGACCTTGGATGACTTATTTTGCATCTCTCAGTCTCAAACAAAGATGCTCAACTCACAAAGACTGTCAAATGTATTACAGCACTTGATGCGGTATGCATAACACACAAAGTGTCCAGAAAACTATAGCTCTCAATATGATATATTGCTCAGTCTTTTCTCCAAGAATGATCAGAGGCATCTCTTTCTCTGCCTGCAATAACAGGGGTGAGGCCCGCACTCATTCCTGGCTCATGGCTGCCTGGTCCAACCTAGAGGAGACCCTGCAAGGAAAGAATTGCCGCCAGTAACGTAGACTCGATTAGGAACATCAGAGAGGATTTGCTTGGTTGCAGCAGTGTTTCCCCCATCTCTGCATGCACATTCAAACCCAAGTTTCATGAGATAGACCGCATCTCATGCAAACTCATAACCTGTGAAATTGTGTTTTGATTGGGTACACCACATATGCCCGGCCTTATCTACCCAAGTCCCTAAGGAAAATTATAGAATACCATTTTTTTTTCTTAGCCCCTGTAGAAAAAGATTCAGTTATTACATTTTTTAAAATTCAGGGCAGGCATAACCATAGCTAGCCTTGACATTTCTGAACAGACCTGAATTTCCAGGAAAAGCATAGGTAACATAGCCAGTATACTAAGGTCTATTTTAGCACATAGAAAATGTGAGTGGATTCACAATATCCCAGAACAATCAATATTTTCTCTTGCATATCTGAAACAGATGAACCAAATATTTAAATTAGATTATGACATGGTTTATTCAACATTTCCCACCCGGTAAAACCACTTTTTGAATGGCATTATATATTATATGTGCACCCAGTAAACAGGTGTTTGATAATCCTTTAGAAGACATCAAATGTGAATAAGATTCTAATTCTCACAGTTGCCTCCGAATGAGAACATTCCTTTTCATCTCAAAGGCAACCAACACACAGAAAAATAGCAGACACGTTGTGCATTTTTTTCTAACCTAGATTTAGCAAGGGCTTCTTCCCCCTTTCTCCTTCTTTGAGAAAGGATGGAGTATGTGCAAAATGTTTTGTAAACTATAAGCTGTACACAAATATCAGTTGTCGTGCTGGAAAATAAATTTTACATTTACCTTGGAATCGAACAACTACAATACTTTAGAGTTGGGGGGAAACCAGGAGGTCATAGAGTCCAACCTACCATTTTCAAGTAGGCCCTTACAAATGAAAAACAGATGACATTTTAAACAGACCACTTTCAAATTAAATGTCAAATGCATATGATGCAACCTACCACACCGTAAACTCTTAGAACACAAAGCTCCTCCCCAGTTTCTTCAACAGGCCATCAAGACCCTCATGGAATTTATATATTCATTCTAGAAGTCTATAAAGGTGTATTGCTGGGTACTTCTTGGGGAACTCATCTATTTTCATGGCTTTGGTGAGCACATTTTAAAGTTATCATCCTTAAACATGCTTTTAAGAGTCACCTTTGTAATTCTACTCCACACGTTATTTTTTACTCAGAGTCAACAGATATAAAGCATAATAAAGCAACCCAAGCCCGGACTCCCAATTGCTGGTTGGGAATTTAAACCTTTGGCTGCTAAATACCTCCAAAGTGCAAATTATAGTGGTTTCCTGACCTTGAAGGGGCTTGTTCGATGAAAGGAGAAAGTCAAGAAAAATCCTACAATGGTGGGACTGAGAATGCCACAGAGAGAAAGGGAGAAAGGGAGAAAGGGCAAAGGGAAGACAACCTAGCAGAAGAAACTAATTTACAAAATAAACCTTATTCAGTATATTTTCTGTAAATTAAAAAAAAAAAAATCCATGTTCTAAATAGTTATTTAAAATACACAAACTAGCTAATTTTACCTGTGTATACTTCAACAAAAATGTGCTTTAAATTATTTAATATACACATTTATTAAGGCACTCAAATATTTTGAATACACCCCATGAGTGATCTTTGAATGGAAATTTGAAATTTACAAAACACTTTCACCAGCATCATCACATGTGCTTCGTTCCATAGCAGCCTTTGAGTAGTGGATATTGTTAAGATCTCTATCTTACCAACGAGGCATAAGAGCTTGAGCTCTGGAGACCAGTGTTTGGATTCACGTTTTTAAAGCCGGACAATTTATCTCTCTAAAGGAGTGATTTGCGTAGTAGTTAAGAGGTCAGGTTCTGGAACTGGTATTTCTGGGTTTGAATCCAATTCTACAACCCTCATTGCCCCATTTTCCTAAGTTGTGATATAGCGCTATCGTGAGGATTAAATGAATAAATGTATATTAAGCTCATAAAGCCTAACACGAAGTAAGTTTATGAAAGAGGACACCGTTATTATTTTACTTAAACAAAAAGAAAATATTGCAAAGAGCAATATTGCCAAGAGAAAAAAGAAAGTCTTATCACGCAGCCATTTTTTTTTTTAATTTTTTTCCTTTCCTTATTGTCAGCCTAATTGCAATCATTCAGTATGTACAAATCTATACTCCGTGGTGTTTACTTAATACAGCATAAACACTTTTCTTACAAACACCTTGTTCAATATCTATATCCAGTGAATTTATTATAAGTAATCATTTCCTTGGTTTTTAAACAGTAAGATTATTTTCAATTTTAGTGTTAAAAATAAAATTATAATACATGTCTTTGGAAAGTTAGCGTTTTCCACATACTGAATTATTTCTTAAGAAGGCATTTTCTCTGTGTATGCTTTTTTTTTTTTTTTTGAGACGGAGTCTCGCTCTGTCGCCCAGGCTGGAGTGCAGTGGCGCAGTCTCGGCTCACTGCAAGCTCCGCATCCCAGGGCCATTCTCCTGCCTCGGCCTCTCCGAGTAGCTGGGACTACAGGTGCCCGCCACCACGCCCGGCTAATTTTTTTTGCATTTTTAGTAGAGACAGGGTTTCACTGTGGTCTCGATCTCCTGACCTCGTGATCCGCCCGCCTCGGCCTCCCAAAGTGCTGGGATTACAAGCGTGAGCCACCGCGCCCGGCCCTGTGTATGCTTCTTAAGGGGAGGAAGCATGTCGTTTTCTTCACTGTTCAGTCTCCAAAGACTAGAGCCGGGTCTGACAAGAAACAGTTGTAAATGAGTGAATGAGTGAATGAATGAATGAACCACTTCAACGAATTCTTAAATGTTAAATATTGAATGCAAGTGTATACATAGTTCATCACCAAGTGCTAAAATATGAGACATTTTAAACCTATATATTATTAAAGGCATTATCAAACAGCATAAAAACAGGGTGTCATTTAAAAAAAAATGCTATTTTATAAATTTGTATTTCTTTTTTTTTTTTTTTTTTTTTTTTTTTTGAGACAGAGTCTCGCTTTGTTCCCCAGGCTGGGGTGCAATGGCACGACCTTGGCTCACTGCAACCTCCGCCTCCCAGGTTCAAGCTATTCTCCTGCCTCAGCCTCCCAAGTAGCTGGGATTATAGACATGTGCCACCACGTCCGGCTAATTTTTTGTATTTTTAGTAGAGACAGGGTTTCACCATGTTGGCCAGCCTCGAACTCCTGACCTCAGGTGATCCACCTGCCTCAGCCTCCCAAAGTGCTGGGATTACAGGCGTGAGCTACCGTGCCCAGCAAATTTGTATTTCTTTAAAAACTAAGGAGTTTGCTTTCCCTATTAAGATCAATCAGCCAGGTGTGGTGGCTGACACTGGTAAACCCAACACTTTGGGAGCCTAAAATGGGAGGATGGGTTAAGCCCAGCAGTTTGAGACCAGTCTGGGCAACAGAGCAAGACCCCATCTCTAAAAAAAATAAAAAATTAGCCGGGTGTGGTGGCACACTCCTATAGTCTCAGCTACTTGGGAGTCTAAGGTGGGAGAATTGCGTAAGCCTAGAAGGTGAAGGCCTGAGGCCCCACCACTGCACTCTAGCCTGGGAGACAGAGACACACCCTGTCTCCAAAAAAAAATAATAATAAAGGAGCGATCAATGGTGAGTCACCAAGCAACAGCTGTAGAAGTAAAAACTAAATACCTCACTTCTCCTCCCACTTCCCTGGGTGCCTCATTTGAAATTCCTTGGCCAATGACCTCCCTTTACTAAAGCTGTATTTACATTTCTGCAGTTCCACATCTGGAAAAGGAACTTCTAAACTTTATTTCACAAGAACACTTGGGGCTCTCTCATGTCCCTTTTTATGGTAAAGAGATTAAGGATTTGTCTGTTATTTTTCTCTTAAGACTTTCTTTTTCTAATTCTGCTTTTTGATGGGGTAACTGGGATACATCTTTAAAGCACAAAGTGTTTTAATGTTAAGAAATCAAATTGATTGACTCTGCATTTAAAAGAACAATCCCCATGTCTTCTCTCATCTTGTTTTGTTTGTTTTGTTTTTGTTTTTTTGTCCATGACTTTTTAAGACATTAGTTTCGAGTGCTAGTTTCCTGATCTTATTGTTGATTTTCCTCACAACATAAGCACATTTTGCAGAAGCCCTGAAAACATCGCTTTTCCCTGACCTAAACCACCTAATGTTTTCTTCCACCTGCACTCATTTGATTTCAGGCTTGATACTGTATTAAACGTTCAGAGCAAATGGATTGTGGTCTGTGGTTAAAAGGTACAAGAGGGAAAACTACATCATGTCACGTCTCTGCTAATGGTAGGTCAAGAGTAAACATTCATAAGCAGATGCAGCGGAATCTACTGCCCACTGGGGGAAAGTTCACTCTGGCTCTTTAAGAGTCAACAGCTTAGACTCATCCAGTGAATGTTTCAGCCCAGTCCCAGATTAGAGATGTGGGGTCTCAATTTCACCGTACTAAAGCTAGCAGGTGGAGGCTGCACAAGGTCAGTGGCCTTTGTTCTATGGTCCCTGAAGATCTAGAGGGCTTTCCAGGGAAGAAGTGGAATGTAAGAGTGTAAGCAGATCCCCTGCTCCCAAATTTATACATTAAGCTTCCTTATTAAAGAGCAGTTTTGGTAACTACAACCACAACTGCAATGCATGTCATCGAGATCCCCTCTCAGCTCTTTCTGTGACTATTCCATGGCCACCCGTTTCTTTTGAGCATTGGTGGGTGTTTTAGCTCTCTCAGTAACAGCTTTTTCTATCAAAGAAACCCAGATGGCAATAAGCAAAGCTTACTTTTCTCTCTTGCCTTCCTGCGGCAGGCACAAAGACCTGACACATGTTAAGTGTTCAATAAATATTTGTTATGGTTGCTAATACTAGTTATCATATGGGCTACTACAAAATACATGATTACCGATTATCCCAACATCTACTGTTTCTTGCAGCAACATCCTGTGATAGCAGCAGTGACAGGAATAACACCAGCAGCAATACTAATCGCATAGGATACGAAATACCTACCATGGGCAGGCCCTCTACTAGCTGGTTTATGTGTACTATCTCATTCAACCCCTTAATTTTCAAGTACTACTAGTCCTAATTTATGGGGATATTAATTAGAAAACAGTGCAAGAGAAGTCAAATAGTTTGCCCAAAAGAAATGAGCTAATAAGCCTGGGTGTGGTGGCTCACGCCTGTAATCCAAACAGTTTGGGAGACCGAGGTGGGTGGATCATCTGAGGTCAGGAGTTCAAGACCAGCCTGGCCAACACAGAGAAACCCCATCTCTACTAAAAATACAAAAAATTAGCCGGGCGTGGTGGCGTGTGCCTGTAGTCCCAGCTACTCAGGAGGCTGAGGCAGGAGGATGGCGTGAACCCGGGAGGCAGAGCTTGCAGCGAGCTGAGATCACGCCACTGCACTCCAGCCTGGGCGACAGAGCGAGACTCTGTCTCAAAAAAAAAAAAAAAACAGTTAATAAGTATCAAGGCTGGATTATAAGGGCAGGTTCGTCTGATCTCAACTCTCATACTTTTTCTATGCAACACACTCTCTAAGACCTCCGCCCATCCTGAACATGTTTTTACATTGTCTAATACACTTGGTTTAACAGATAAAACGCCTCAGCTGTAACATGTAAACCTATCGAGATGGCTAACTAAGCTTTAATCATTTCAAATACCAAATAGCCCAGTGAATCCAGGTTTTAAAAATAGAAAGCAAAGTATATTCTATCTTGTCTACCCCATGCTGTTGGTAAGCAAAAGATCAAACTCTTTAGCAGAACAAGTTGCATTTTAACTTATTGGAAGTGAGTCTAAAAGTTCTATCTATATATTTTTTATGGCCTAAATGCATGGAAATCAGACTTTTGAAGGATGTTTTGTTACCTTCTGTAGTAGTTTGAGAGAGTATTTCTAGAGCTATAAAAACACTGAATATGTAAATTTTGGAAACATTTATATGTTAAAATACTGAAAAGCAACTACGCGTAAGCACTGCTAAAAGCAGGTAGGGGAGATGCCACATTTGCCGTTTGTAGACTCCCTAGAGCTCTCCATTAATTCTATCATGTCATTTACATGAAAATGGGGCTCTCCTTTGTATTAAGATGCCAAAGCCAAATCACATGGACAATGCAAATGAGCAGGCAGAGTGCTTTGCCACAAAAATATATAATGTATTTCAACAATTTCTGTGGATTTTTGATATCAAAGTCTCTTTATGACACTGACAGTCATCAAGCGGATGTTTGTCAAAGTACATTTCCCAGATGTCTAAATAAAACAGTTTTGCCTTGATGAGTTTTATACTCAGAGCTGGAGAAGACTCCACTCTATTTTAATTTCTCTACTTTTTCAGTATGTGTCATTTCATTCTCTTTTCAATTTGACTCTCACTCCAAAATTTGAATAGTTGAGGTTCTAGTTAGTTGGACCCCAATTAATAAAAAATCTCCCGTAATTGTTTTTATGGCAAGATAAAAACATTTCTATATGTCGTAATAACATGTAGAAAAATACTTATCCTCACTAGTAAGCCACAAAATACAAATGAGACTAACAACACCAAATAATTTTTGACTATCAAATCAGCATAATTTTTTTTTTCATGATACGATTTAACAGAGACCACAATGTGGTCAGAGGGTCACTTATATCCATACTAATGGAAGGGTCAATTACACAATATTGTTGGAAATTCAGTGTTAACACTCTATAGGAAGATTTTAGGAAATGTCCAAACTCTTATTTTGTTACACCTCCTCCTTAAGGATGTTACCCAAATTATGAAAAAATTCTTACATCAAAGATGTTTACCATAGTGGTAGAAAATAACAATCGTTAAAAACACCTAAACCTCTTGCAGTAACTTATCATCTTATTAAATGAAAGAAATACTTGGCAATCATTGGTAAACGTTCTTTAACGCTTTTTTTGTTTTGTTTTGTTTTGAGTCTCGCTCTGTCGCCCAGGCTGGACTGCAGTGGCGCAATCTCGGCTCACTGCAAGCTCCGCCTCCCGGGTTCACGCCATCCTCCTGCCTCAGCCTCCCGAGTAGCTGGGACTACAGGCGCCCGCCACAGCGCCCAGCTAATTTTTTGTATTTTTATTAGAGACGGGGTTTCACCGTGTTAGCCAGGATGGTCTCGATTTCCTGACCTCGTGATCCGCCCGCCTCGGCCTTCCAGAGTGCTGGGATTACAGGCGTGAGCCACCGCGCCCGGCCTAACACATTTTTTAAAGTAATATTTTTAAATCTCTGCTATAATGCAAATGAAAAAGCAAAATATAAATGTAAAATACACAGAGTCTTGTGAAAAAAATAAAATAAAAATAAGTACTGAAAAAAATAAGCCAAATACTTAACTGTCAGGGTCTTTGATGAATGCTGAAAGGTATTTATTTTTGAAATCCAGCTACTTGTCTCTGTTTTTCTTACACTCTACAATAAGCATATATTATATCGAAAGTAGGGATGAAGTGAATTTTAAAAAGCAAAAAAGAACTATGTAAACGGTCTTGGCAACAAGTCATTAATAAAGGCTTAGTGTTCATTCTAAATTAAGGCTATGTAGCATGGTTCTGTACACAGATGAAAAGCTCAATTTGGAGAAGTCCACGTACATACACTATAATCTAATTAATGGCATTTGTACCCAAACTAATTTGAAATTTTAATGTTTTAAAACAATGTCAGAAATCTTGGGTATTCACATATTTGGCACACATTTCTAAGAAGACAGCAGATGTATTCCATGTGTTTCCAGAGAAACATGAATGTACACATGAATAGAAGGTGCAGGAAGGCAGAGTCTAGTTAGCATGTGGAAGAATATTTGGCCTTCAGAGACATCCAACAATGGAGTGGGCAGCCTAAGGACATATTAACCCTCCTCAGCTTGAACAGGATTTTAGGAGAAGCTGCAGCGTCATACACTAAAACAAAAGAAATAATCTTCTCCACATACTTTCTTTTAACTCCATCTGGGTAACCCCCATCTCAGTAAGTAATAGCAGTATCCGCATACTTGCTGAAGACAAATATTTTAATCTTCTGTTTCCTTTGTCAGCCATATCTGATATATCAGCAAACAACATCCCAAATCCATCTGCTTTTCCCCAACCCCACGGCCACCATCCTGGCCCAAGTCAGAATCATGTCTCCTGTTGACCACTGAAAGAGCCTCCTCAATCATCCACACTCTTTCCTCTCTGCATGGCCGCCTGAAAGCTACATCTACTGATATATCTGATTAAAGCCTAAATCAAATCACACCACTCCCTTACTGGTAGTTCTTCAAAGATTTCTCAAAGCACTAAAATGAAATCCCAAATTGAAAATTGAAATTCCTTTCCCCGATCTGCAAAGACGAAAAAATCTGGCCCCCACTATGTCTTCAATTTAATCCCAGGCCATTTGCTTCATCCATATTCATTTTTTTCCCTCTGTCTTTCTTTTGCTGTACTTGCCATTGGCTCCTGCCTGTTAGTTCTCTCCCAAGATGCTCACAGGGCTGGCTTCTTCTCAAATATGTCTTTGTTTAAATATCACTTCCCCTGGGAGGACTTCTGTGACCACCCCAACTAAAGTAGCCCCAAACATACTGTCTTTCATCTTCTTCTTTTGCTTCTTGTTATCATATTTCTTTTTCCTTTAAAAATTGATTTCTTCTAATGCAAGATCAAGGAGAGAAGGACCTTGTTCATCTTGTCCATTGTTTCATTCAAAATGCCTGGCATCAAGCAATTGTTTAATTAATACCAATAGAACGAATGTCAGTTACACTTTATCATGACCACATTCCATGCAGCAAGAACCCAAAGGCAATGTCAAAAGGGCCTGGTGGCTCACTGAGGAGCCTTCTTAGAGAGTTGTGCTGCCTCCTTCAAATCCCTCTGGTCCAACTGATGTATTAACTCTTTGGGAGCCATTTAATACAGTGACACTTCATGGCATGACTGTTTCCTGTTTCTCAAAAAATAACACATTCTTTGAAGTGTAGCTATTGAAAAAATAGCTATCAAGAACACACGGGCATTTGCTCTTAATTCCCTCTTATCACTCTCTGGCCATTCCCTGGGTGGAGGGTTCTGCCCACTTCTGGAGGGTCAGCACCTTGAAGGCAGACACCAGCTCTTAGCCTTACACCTGGTCCCTCTTACATTTTATCCCTTCCAGCACACATGCTAGTCATGTGGTAGGCTTTTGGATACTGGTGAGTGATTTAAAAACAAAACTGTGAAAACCAGGCATACTTTTAACAATCCCTAGGAAGGTAAAGCACTTTCATCTTCAAAACTCCAACATATATTAATAAACTTTGCATCTATGCATTCAGGTATGTCAAAGAGGTGATATGCTGTATACATCTTTGGAAGGGAGGCGAATGCTGGCTTTGGGAGACTATGAAGGTAGCACTAGAAAGAGGGCCTCTGGAGCTCTTGTGCAGGGAGAAAGTAGGCGGCGCTTTCTGTGAGTCTGTTATGGGAGCTGCCAAAGAACTGCCAGTTTCCCTCTACATGGACACCTCTAGCCAGAGGAAGCTTGGGATAAGGGAACGATCACAGGCTTTGGATAGGGCCTAGACAAATCCTAGCCCCACCACCTACTAGCTGAACCTCCTTGAACAAGCCATTGAGCTTAGCTGAGGCTCAATTTCCTTGCATGCAAAAAAAAATTGATGGTTATATCTACATTATAGAAATATTCAGAAGATTAAGTAAATTTATGTATGGATAAGCTCCTGAGAGTCTTGGCACCCAGTATAGAGATATTTAATTTACATAAGCTTATTTCCTCCCTTTCCTGAGAACAGAGAACACAAGGATATCAGGTTTCCCACACTGCAGAAATTTGAACAGTCTAAGAATTAAGAAGTAACCACACCATCATCCAAAGTCACTGTTTCCCTCATATCATTACCCCAAGAACTAACCCCTAGAATGATATCCCTTTTAACAATATCTTCTTGATCCTAGCATGGCTAAGGAGAAAGAGGGCACATCAAATTCCGGATTGGGTAGAAGGTGGATGGTGGACTCATTCACTGAAACATGAGACATAGGAAAAGAACAAGATGGTGAGTTTGGTTTGGGACTTGGTGAATCTACAGTACCTGTTCAACATCCAAATGGGAATTTCCAGGAAGTGTTTGGACATACAGGTCTGAAACTCTGAAATGAGTTCAAGATGGAGATAGATACTTAGGAGAAATGATATAGGTAATAGTTAAAACCATAAGAGAGTGTGTGTGTGTGTGTGTGTGTGTGTGTGTGTGTGTGTATTGGGGAGCAGGAGATGACACCCAGGGAGAATGTGTTAAGTGAGGGGAAAACTTGTTCAGAAGGGCTATCCTAGAAAATATCCACAATTATGAGGGTCAGTGGAAGCAGTGGGATGCTAGTGAATAGAAAACAGCCTGCTCTTGGAGTGAGGAGAAGCTGATTTTAAACTATTGCCAATTTCTATGGTGTAAATACTCCACCATAACCAACTTCAAGCTACCAACAGGATATCAACAGGCTTACAAAAGTTGTGAAAAATTAACATATGCTCTCACAAGCAGGTATGAGTCAGGAGGGTGGCAGGAAGGAGAGAATGCAAAGGATTAGGCAAAACCAACCAAATAGTATGGGGAGCAAATGGAAAAAAGGAAACAAGGACAGTAGTGTTATGAAAACCAAGGGACTTGAGTTTCTTAGTAGGGATTGTGGCAATCACAATAGAAAGTCTTACTAAAAGTATAAAAATTAGCTGGGCATGGTGGTGGGCACCTGTAATCCCAGCTATTTGGGAGGCTGAGGTGAGAGAATCACTTGAAACCAGGAGGTGGAGGTTGCAGTGAGCCAAGATCACACCACTGCATTCCAATCTGGGTGAAACAGCGAGACTCTTGTCTCCAAAAAAAAAGAAAGTTCCAGTAGATGAACAGGTAAACACAAAAGATGTCATTAGGATTTGCCAATGTGTAGATGAGTGAGGCCTCAGAGGCAGATTCAGAGAAAGGGTAAGAAGCTAGTCAAACTGTCTTAAGAGCAAACAAATGAGAAGGAAGTGAAGACATATAGAGACAGTCTTTTCCAAACAATGGTTTAGGAAGGCAGGAGAGAAATCAAGCAATGTCTCCAGTGGGAGGGAGGATCAAAGTAAGGTAGAGTTTGAGCACAATCTAAGAAATATGAGCCACAAGGTGGACAAGAGCGTAGCAGCCAAAACATGGTGGAGATCAATGGCTGCCCAGTGTTCTTCTGCCTACTCTGTTAGTATTACTTTTACCAAAAAAGAAACAGTAGTGACCCAGCTTGATTTCTGAGATCACAGGCAGATGGGAGAAATCCTGATCCTCTCATGTTCCAGCTTTGTGATCTCAGACAAGAATCATTTCCTCAACTGTAAAATGGAGATAATAATAACCCCATCTTTTGGGGTTTTTATGAAGATGCAATTATCTAAAACATGCAAAGCACCTATCAGAGTACCCAGCATATAGTAGGTCCTAGATACATTTTAGTCTCCATCTCTTACCCACAACATTAGAGCATTAAAACTAAAACTACCAAGGTATCCTGTGTTCTACCCATGACTAGGGAGGAAGGAAATGTTCCTTCTGCTGTGTAAATCACACAGCTTCAGACACATGAAAAGACAAACAGGATGGATCTTTCTTTTCCCTTCATACACATCTGCAGTGCAATGAAGTGGTGAACTTCCACACACATGGGATGAACTAGGAGCTGCCACATGAAGGAAAATCCATTCATAAAGTACTTGGAGTATCATCTGGAAAAAAGATATTATATGAATACCTGTGATCATTACCAATTACATATTCCATTGGTATGAATCATCAGAAGATACAGCATGAATAACTTCAGAAGATAATATCTAGGAAATTAACTTGCTTCAGCTTTTCCTAATTTGACATTACCTATTTTTAGGATTTTATTAGTTTGTTTTTTGTATGAATTAAATACAAGAGTAACATTTGTTTAAATCCCTTAAATTATTCTTTTGGGACTAAAAACTTTATTTTCCTATGGTAAACATAAGAAAGGCAGTTACAGGAGTGTAAAAGTCAGTCACTAATATGTAAATTAAATAAACCGATCCACATATTTTAAGTAATAGTGGTTACTGTACCCTGGATCTCATATAAATATTGAAGTAAGTTTATTTATATTAATTGGCCAGAATTTGAAGATAAAAAAAGAAAGATCACTTTAAGTTTAGAAAAATCTTTGGCCCAAATCTCTGTAACAGTTTAGGTAGGCATCACTTCTCATTAGAAAGCAACCAAAAGAAAGCCCTCTGTTCCAGAAAATACCATCACGTTTTCAAATATGCGTGTACTATAATTCTTCCTATTGAATAAGCAATACAAATGTCTCTTCATGTGCTATTATGCTACAAGAATTAAGAAGACATGTTTTTAAATTTTTGAATTATCTATTTTCATTACTAAATCAACAAAATGAAACAGCAGCCTATGGATTGAGAAAAAATATTTGCAAACCATGTGTCTCATAAAGGGCTAATATCCCAAATTTGCAAATAGCTCACACAACTCAATAGTGAAAAAACAAATAATCCAGTTAGAAAATGGCCAAAAGACCTGAATAGACATTTTTCTAAAAGAGACATAAAAATGGTCAATATGTGTATGGAAAGGTGTTCAACGTTATTAATAGCAGAGAAATGCAGATCAAAACCATTATGAGATACCACCTCACATCTGTTAGGATGGCTGTTACCAAAAAGTCAAAAGATAAATGGTGAGGATGTGGAGAAAAATGAATTCTTGTACGCTGTTGGTGGAAATGTAGATTGGTACAACCATTACGGAAAACAGTATGGAGGTTTCTAAAGACATTAAACACAGAACTAAAATATGACTTAGTAATCCCTCTTCTGGACATATACCCAAAGGAAATAAAACCACTACCTAATAAACATATTTGCACTCCCATGTTCATTGCAGCATTTTCCACAATAGTCAAGATACGGGCACAATGTGTGTCCATCAGTGGATGACAGGGAAAAGAAACTGTGGTACACATATGCAATGGAATGTTATTTGGCATCACGAAAAGAATGAGATCTTGCCATTTGCCACAGCACAGATGAGCCTGGAGAACATTATGCGAAGTGAAATAAGCCAGATACAGAAATTAAAATACTACATAATCTCACCTATATGTGAAATCTTTTTTAAAAATTTAAATATACAGAGATACATAATAAAACAGTAGTTACCAGGGATAGCAGGGGGTGAGGGGGGAGGAAATGGGAAGAGGTAGATTGAAGAAGGTAAAATAGCAGATGTAGGATGAATCAGTCTAGAGATTAAATGTTTGTACATGAGGGCATAGGTAATATAACTGTATGGTATATGTGATTCTTACTAAATGAGTAGATTTTCGCTGCTCTTGCCACTAAAAACAAAACAAATGGATAAGTATGTGAGATTATGGATATGTTATTTGCTTTACTATAGTAGGCTTTATACTATCTATATGTATTCAATAATATATTGCATACCTTAAATATACACAATAAAGTTTACTTTTAAAAATTAATTCATAAATATAAAAATAAAAATACCAAATAAATTTGAAGTCACAGTTATATAATTCTATTGTGGGTTCTTCCCCTCAATCAAAAATAACAGTGGTTATTTCGCTATGTGTCCTTCCAGATATTTTTTATCTTCCTGTGCATTTAAATATAAATATACATATACATACATACACACACACACACACACACACACACACACGTGAAATATATACAATGTATTGTTTATATTTAAAAAGGCAATAATGTAGAGTATATTACTTACCAATTCCCCTTCCCTAGGGGAGGAACTATGGAGAAGAATTTATAAGTAATATACTTTACATCTGTATATATGTTATATATAACTATTATATATAACATTATAATATATATGTTATATGTAATAGTTATGTGTGTATATATATATAACTGTTTCATGTAGAGGAGAAGAATTAAAGAGTGATATATGCTATATTAATGAACAACACATTTTAAGCCTTTCTATGTTAGTACATTTCATTCAGTGTGGCATTTTACCAAGTATGGATGCACATGATTATTTAAGCTTTGCCCTATTGGTGGAGATATAGTTGCAAGATTCAGAAAAACGGTAGGAAGCAAGATTTATCAAAGATCAGTTATCAAAGATCATTTATATATAAATATAATCTCACTTCTAAAAATCAGTAAGAAAAAGATAAACAACCCAATAGAAAAAATGAGCAAAAAATATGGACAGCCAGTATACAGAAGGAAATGCCTACAAAAATAATGCTCAACCCCAGTATTATCTAAGGTAACTGTTCCCAAGTGGTCTCCGAGATCATTTCCAGGGATACGCATGATTAAAACTATTTTCATCAAATTTCTACACTCACTATTTGCCTTTTACTTTGTGTTGACACTGCACTGAGAGTGCACAGCAATAGTGAGAAAAACTGGGATTCCTTAGCACAAATCACAAATCCTTAACAAAGGTACCAAGCTATATAGAAGTAATCATATTTGTCACCACCATGCACTCAAGAGTTTTACAAAATTCCCTGATGAAGCAGTACAAATTATATCTCTACCATGGAGTACATGAGTTTTTAATTTTCTGAGGGATAGACAGAATGAGAAGAATAAAGACCATCCTAGGAAAAACACTTGTATGATTGTTGCAAGCTCAACTAGTGGCTTATTTTGTGCAATACCATTTTAGTTGAAAAGCAACCCACAAATTATAGTTATTCGGATGTATATTTGGCAGATATTTTCTCAAAAATGAACAAAGTGAGCCAATCACATCAAGAAAGACAATTCACAGTATTTATTGTCAATGACAAACTTTGAGCTTTCTTGAAAAAAATAAACGTTAGGAAAGTTATATCTGCCTATGTGAGTGTGACAGCTTCTTAATACTTTAAGCCCTTTCTGATGAGATTGATGATGATATTAATCAGTGAGATTTTTTTTGTTGTTGTTGCACAATGAAATGTGTCAAATTTGGAAGATACGCAAAACTAAGTGAACGAATATTTTCCAAATAACCAAGGCATGTTATTATAAATTCATGAGTGGGTAAAATATCCATTCAAAGTGCAAGATGGACTAATGGATTTTAATATTACAGAGCATGAAAAGTTCATTGATATGGCTTCAGATTCCATATCAAAGCTAACAGCTAAGAAAATATCACTTACAGAGTTAGGATGTGGCAACAAAGAATATTTATATTTATCTCAAGAGATTTCTGGAGTATTCCTTTCTTTCCAATCCCAAATCTATGTGAGGCCAATTTTCTTCAAACAAAACAAATCAGCGGAGTGAATGCAGAAACTCATGTGAAAATCCATCCACCCTTTATTAAACAAATATTAAAGAGATTTGCAAACATTTGAAACTATGCCGAAACAAAACTTTGGAGTTCTCAAAATTTTTAAAGAGTGTCAGATGATCTTGAGATCAAAATCTTTGATATTCCTGGTCAGGGAAATGGAAGTTAAATTTAGATATCATTTTACATTCATCAGCTTGACTAAAATTTTCAGAATTAATAATATCAAGTGTTAGCGAGAGTAGACAGAAGTGGATATTCTCACACTCTGAATCCTAAAGGGAATGTAAATTGGTAAAGTCACTTTTAAGTACAATTAAGCTGTGTCCATTACAGAGGTTAGCCAACTTTTTCAACGAAAACCACATGGTAAATATCAGTATTTTAGATTTTGCAGGTCAAAGTTTTAACTACTGAACTCTGCCACTGCAGCACAATAGCACCCATAGAGGGTATGTAAACGGATGGGCATAGCTGTGTTACAATAAAACTTTATTTATATTTAAAATGTGTATGTTCTGTAACTGTAATTCTGTCCTTAAGTACTTACTCTAAAGAAATGCTCACACCTATATAATGTTTAATAGACTTTGGGCACCGTTCTAATCACTACTACTGATTTAATCCTCACAACAGCCCTATGAGATAAATATTATTGGTTTCTTTATTTTATAGAGGAAGAAATTGAGTCCAGAGTGGTTAAGTCGCTTGTCCAAAGTTATACAGCTAATGCATGTCATTGTAGCATTATTTTGTACAGCAAAATTATAGAAGTAACCTAAATGTTCAGAGACATTAAATATTATATTTGATCTGGTTTGTGTCTTTCCTTACACAGATCGCTCAAAATTAAGTAGTTTCCTGCCTTTATTTCTTGCTGTTCAAATTTTCTGAAGTAGATTTGAAGTCCTACTTTCTTCTTGGAGCTTTTGTTGACTCTGCAAGCCCATCGTGACCCCGTTACTAATTCTCATAGAACATTCTCTCTGGAGCTTATGGAATACCTATGGAGTTTATGTCCTCAATGATAATATGTTGTCAGGTGGCAGCAGGGGCAGGTCGGGGGAAGCCCTTTGTTTCTTTGACATGTCTCTGTCCCTTGGTAGACCAACAGTTCCTCAAGGATCGGGAATGAATGGAATCTTACGCACCCTTTTTATTCCTCACTGTCTGTGGCCATCTCTACCACCTCCACTTCTACTACTCACATCCGAGCCTATCCTTGCTAGTCTGAACTGAAAAAGTCTCCAGATGGATAGCCCTGCTTCCATTCTTGCTTACCTACCATACGTGATCTTCATAGCATCCAGGGTAAGCATTATACAAAGTTTAATTCAGATCAAAAGCTCAACTCAGAAGCCTCCTGTGGCTTCCCACTGGACAAAATCTCAAGTGTTCACCACAGCCTTCAAAGCCTGGCTTCCTTTAATCCGACCTCCTGTCCCCGGACTGCCCTGGCTCACTCTGCTCTGGGCACAAAGAGGTCTTTGCCATTTCCCATGACAGGCTGAGACCCTCCTGCTGCATGGCCTTGGCAGTGGCTCTTCCCTCTGCCTGGATGCTCTTCCTCGAAATGTTGGCAAGCCTCATTCTCTCACTTTATGAAGGTCTCTGCTCACATGTACCCTCAGCAGTGAGGCTTTCTCTGACTACTCTGTCTAAACAAGCAAACCTCCCAACCCAACTTCTTTACTCTCTCTTCCCTTACCTCACTGTTAGGCTCTTCATATCACATACCAGAACACAGTACATCTCGTGTTCATGTTTATTTGTTTACCATCCCTCCCTCCCCGCAGCCCAACCTAAAATAATGCCTGGGACTTGGTTGTTCAATAAATATATTGACTGAATGAGCCTCAGTTTCCTCACTTCTAAAATGGCAATAATACTGTCCCTCACAAGATTGATACTAATAATTATTACTGATTATTTGATTATTAAAATACCACAAGTAATGCCTGGTATATTGCTAAATTCTTTGCCTGCGTTATCTCACACAATTCTAGTAAAAGCCCAGTGAGATAGATAAGATCATTATTCCCCACTTTACAGATGAGGAAACTGAGGCATAGAAAGGATGAGTCACTTCCCAGGTTCACAGCTGTGCCAATAATACTCAAAGCAAGGAGTTGCTCCTAGAGCTAAGTAGAATAAAGAATGGGCAGGCATGGTGGAAGCATAGAGCGCTTTATAAATGCAAGGAATTCCTGTTTACATTATTGCTCCAAGAAGGGCTTAGTGCATGATGCAAGAATTCCCCCTGCAACTAAACGAACCAGTGGTTGGGCTTCAAGAGAACTGGGTCTCAGTGAGTCACTGTGACTAAGAGGGACTGCTCAGGTGAAAAGAAGACTTTTCCCCCACAGCGAAATTTTCTTAAACGCTGCTTGGGAAGGGTGTTTGCTAAGTCCATTTTCTGATCAGATAACAGTTTGACACTAATTCTTCTATTTTCAGCTGGCACCAGACCCGGTCCTCGACTTTATCACCCATCGGTTATCTGTGTCGCCTGAAGGAACTCCGGGTAAGGTACAGGAAAAAGGTGGGGGTATTGTTGGAGCTTCCTGCTGGCCAGTACACTGGCCTATTGTTGGATTTATTTTTTTAAACTATCACATCACAATTATTTCGGCAACATCCTTTTTCCATCCTGGACCCGATACAATATTTATTGAACTATACAAACTGCGTCAATACACAATTCTTTCCATATTGTTGCCCAAGT
Source organism: Hylobates moloch (assembly GCF_009828535.3). Classification (NCBI taxonomy): domain Eukaryota; kingdom Metazoa; phylum Chordata; class Mammalia; order Primates; family Hylobatidae; genus Hylobates; species Hylobates moloch. The sequence goes on along the minus strand of NW_026652292.1, from coordinate 68,902,743 downwards.
TCTTTATGATATCTTTAAAAAAATTAATATCCATTAAAATATTTTGCTAATTGACACATGATCAGCCAACTCTCCATGCTTCAATTTATGACTTTTTTAAAATAAAGAGCCTTCAGACAGAACTTTGCTCAACTGCTACATTTTTAAAAAACAAATGACAACAAAATGACATTTCTTGAGATTACTAAGTGCCAGGCACTATACTAGGCTTCATTCTGTTAAAGCACTACCACCACCCCATGACTGTTAATATTCCCATTTTACGGATGAGGAAACGAGCTAAGAAACGTGGTATAATCACACTCTCAATAAGTCATGAATGCTTACTCTGATCCCTGGGAGTCCTACTCCAGATCTCTGACTACATTCTAAAAAAAAAAAAAAAAAAAACTTGTCCTTGAATCATTTTGCCACTTTAATTTGTGTTCAGCTGAATTCTGTAAGTAGTGAATATACACAGCTAGACCCCCATCACCATCGAGGCTGGTGGTATGCCCTGGTGATTCAATCATGTGCACCTTAATAAGAGTCATTTGACTAGCTATTAAACCGCATTTTGAAAGCCATAACAGTATGGCAATACTGAAGCTGCTACAATACCCCATTTCTGTTTTCCCCTCCTAATTACTTCTATTGGATTATAGGAGCAAACATTCACAACCAAATCAGCATCTTGAGACCTGCTCTTTGCATCCTCATTGGGTGTGCGTTACTTTTCCCTACAAGTATGCTTTTGGATTCTTTAACTGTGGTGTGACCAGAATCATCGACTCAAGAGACTCACTACAGAGAACTTGTAGAGCTGGGAGGGGCCATCTTTGTTTTATTGAAAATAGGATGCCCAAAGAGGAAGGTGACTTTTCAAGGGCCACAGAGTCACAGTACCAGAGGGGTTACTGAAAAGAAAAAGAAGCAATGTTCATCGACAATCTGCTATGTGCCAGACACATTTCGTAATGAAATAACAGGAGTGATAAAGATAATTATAAAAAGTGACATATATTGAACATTTAAAATTTGTCAAGCACAATGCAAAATGCTTAATGTGAGTTTTTTCAAGTTTTTAATCTTCTCCAATTTAGAGACAAGCACTATTATTACTCCCATTGGACAGATGAGAAAACCTCTCAGAAAACCATGCCAGTCATGGAGACAGAATTCAAAGACACAAAGCTACCCAGCAACATGGCCCTGGCTTTATTTCAAACATGGGAAAATGCACTCAAAGTGCAGCCCTAACCTAGCCAAAAGAGTGTCTTCCTAACTATGGATTTCTGCTAAGACAAACATGGAAGAAGACAGATGGATTTGGGTAGCCAGGGAAGTAATGGTGCCTGCCAGTCCCACTGGCTCTTTTCATAATGCGCAATTTATCTGCACTTTCCTGTACCATTTAAATACTAATGAGACCTTTAAGAAATGCATCATAAAAGCATTTTCAGCCTAATAATTCAGAAGCCTTGATCTTTCAGGTAAAAGGAGCACCACTGTCACATACACACACAAAGTGGTTCCTGTATCAGAGCAGATGTACAATCTTCTCAGGTTATCTCTGTGTTAAACCCACAGGTCTCTATCTCACTGATTCACCTCTGATCAAACTTTGAAGAAAATGACACCAGCCATCTGCCTATGCTTTTATAAATAAGTGCCACCTAAGACTGCCACCCATCATCTCTGTGACCTCAGGTAAGTCACTCAATATCTCTGGTCCAGCTTTGTTCACCTGTCAGAGTAGAGGTGGAGTGAACAAAATAGGTGGTTTCTCACTGCCAAATGCTCTAGGATTTCTTGACAAAGCATTCTAAGATGATCTCATTCAATGAACACTTGCCTCATGACCAGACTATTCAATGAGAGACTCTATAATCCTGAAGCAATATTGGCAGTGGTCCACATTTGTGGACTAAGTCATGGCTGGTGAATGTATTTTGTATCCAGCAATACTGTGACCTTGGCTACACTGTAATTCTTTACCACATGGGTCCAAATCTGCTTAGTGAAAAACCTGAATACCCCAGGGGCATTCCTACAGCTATAAAAAAAATCAATCTAAAGTAATTTGCCAAAAAAGCAGCATTCGTCTTGACACGAGCTTAAATATACTAGTAGCTTAAATATACTAGGCATGGTAACCCAAAAGACCTCCCCCAAAGCAGCAGGCTTCATTAGGGTATGGAGGACTTCTCTGCTGGACTCTGAGTCTATGAAGAACAAATATATCAAATATGATCATTGGAATGTTTATAAAAATGCTTGTCCTACCACTGGATTCTTGTCTTCTTATATACGCTGTACAGATGAGGAAAGTCAAGCACAGGCTTACCAAACTGATCAAAAGAGATGAAAAAGAATGCGATTTTCAGTCAGAACCCAGCCAGCTATAGCCCTGAATCGCTGCAGGTCAGGGTTTCTCCACCTTGCCAACATTGACCTTGGGGCTGGATGGTTCATGCTGTAGGAGACTGTCCCATGAATTGTCTGCTGCTTGGCAGTATCTCTGTCTTCCTCCCATTAGATGCCAACAGTGTCCCCCACCCCAAGTTGTGACAGCCAAAAATGTCTCCAGACTTTGACAAGTGTTCCCTATGGGACCATCACTATAGTGCTATAGTTGCTCAAAGAACACAGCAGGAATAACAATTCTTCAGCTTCCCTGATGACCAAAGCCTGGCTTAGACCTTCTCCCTTCCCCACAGCTGACTCCATTCCATCGTACATTCTCGCCAATCCCAGGCCTCCTTCTAATCACAGGGATTATCACGCCAGTCCGTGCTTTCAAACTCTCAAGACTCGTCCTCATGGGCTGCAGAATCTCAAATATAGCTTTTTGTGGCCTCCAGCCGTGAGTCAGCTTGGTCCTGCTGCCCTAGCCATATGGTAGCAACAGACAGCCGCAGACACACTACGCCCTGCCACTCCTCCCTTGCACATGCCGTTCCCCTTGCCTGCAATGCCATTCCTGCCTTCTCAAATAGAAACTGGGCAGATTCATCCTCCCGAACCCATTACACCTGCGGGGATACTCCCTAGGTGCTCAAGAGCTATTAGTGGAACTAAATTGACTCTTTGCTCAGATGCCCCAGCCCTTGACCTCGGTCAAGTTACCTAACCCCCTCAGACCTCAGTTTCTTCCTCTGGAAGATGGGTGCAATGATTCCTCCCATAAAAGGTTGTGAGAAATAAAGCACATCGAGGCTGCCACACAGTGAGTTCTCATCCAAAAGTTATTTTATCTTCCTGTTGCATGGAGATTATTTTACAAGAATGGGCACAATCTCTGGGCTATATCTTCACATGCTTAGTATACAGAAATAGAACTAAAATCCTTTAAGTCTCTTTCTTTTGAATCCTGAGTAATACATCATTTTTTTTCAATTTTTTGTTTATTTTTCTCCTAAATATTTGGAAGGAGAAGCCCAAGTTTGATACCAGTGTAAGGATGGAAGCCGTTCTAATCTTATGTGAATCAAAGAGCCCTGGCCGGGCATGGCGGCTCACACCTGTAATCCCAGCACTTTGGGAGGCCAAGGCAGGTGGATCACCTGAGGTCAGGAGTTCAAGACCAGCCTGACCAACATGGAGAAACCCTGTCTCTACTAAAAATACAAAATTAGCTGGGCGTGATAGTGGATGCCTGTAATCCCAGCTACTTGGGAGGCTGAAATAGGAGAATTGCTTGAACCCTGGAGGTGGAGGTTGCAGTGAGCCGAGATAGCGCCATTGCACTCCAGCCTGGGCAACAAGAGTGAAATTCCATCTCAAAAAAAAAAAGGATCCCTCTGGCTCTGGCCCTTGGTGAATTCTCTCTAAATAGCTCTATCTGCGACCCACAATGTTTGCAACCATCAGTAGTTTTTAGAAGGTGTCCAGTTTCCCACGGGAATATAAGGAAATTGGAATTATTAAACCAAACGATAAGAGAGATGGGAACAAAGCCACAGTCCTCCGCCCCCGAAGCCCAGCAAATTTGAACTTCTTTGTGCAACTGTTATAAAGATGCCAAGCCCCTCAGAGATTGGCGACCAGGAAAAGGAAGAGGACAAGGAAAGGAAAGAGTGTCCAGCGAGTCACAGTCAGCTGAGGAAGGGAGCCATCCATCACCAGTGCTTCCTGGGCAGCCCGCATGGTTCCAGTCACAGAGGGCACGGGCTCCAGCCAGCCAAGGACAGAGGAAAAAAACAACCTTGGCTTTGCTTTATTAGTTAAGTGAACGAGTCCTTAAGAGTATTGATGTATTGACTAATGATTCCAACATCCAGCGTGCTGAGTGCTCACATGTTTAAAGGGCAAGAGTTACAAATCAACAACTTATTAATTTAATTCCTCTTTGAAAAGGTGCCAAAGAGAGAAAGCAGAAAGAGAGGAGAGTTTATCATGTTTTCTGCAATATCACCTCCTCCTTCTCCTCTCTTAGCTAGTGAATAATCATAAACACCAGCTTATTTAAGTGCAGATTCCTGGGCCCCCACATTCAGGTATTTGATTGTATTAGGTGATGGTTTAAGCCAGGGAATCTGTATTTCTTTACTTATCACCTCCCACACCAAGGGATTGTAGTGCAAGTGGGGAGCAAACCATTTAGAGAAACACTATTTGTAAGAGCTGATATCTGTGTTTTCTCCCACTTGACAGTTATGCCCTGCTACATTTCCCAACCCCTCTGCAAGGAGCTGGAGCCAGGTGACTGAGTTTTATACAACAGAGGTGGGTCGGATGTGCACCACTTCCAGGCCTGACTCTAAGACCTCCTCCACCAGACTCACATTCTCTTTTTTTCTTTTTCTTTTTTTTTTTTTTTGAGATGGAGTCTCACTCTGTTACCCAGGCTAGAGTGCAGTGGCGCGATCTCGGCTCACTGCAAGCTCCGCCTCCCGGGTTCGTGCCGTTCTTCTGCCTCAGCCTCTCCGAGTAGCTGGGACTATAGGCGCCTGCCACCATGCCCGGCTAATTTTTTTTTATTTTTAGTAGAGACGGGGTTTCTCCGTGTTAGCCAGGATGGTCTCGATCTCCTGACCTCGTGATCTGCCCGCCTCGGCCTCCCAAAGTGCTGGGATTACAGGTGTGAGCCACCGCGCCTGGCACATTCTCTTTTTGCTTGTTGCCTGGTTGGATGAAGAGGCTTCAAAGGAAGCCCAGCTGCTAATGAGGAAGTCCTTGAATGATTCAGTGATGCAGAATCTCATCCCTACTCCCACCTACCTGTACTCTACTGTCATTCACATGACAGAGAGGGAGAGAGAGAAAAACCACCACCACCACCGCCGCCACACCTACAGCAAAAACCCTTTATTTTATTAAGGCACTGAGATTCAACAGATTTTTTTTCAGTTGCTAGTCTAACCTGGCAAATATACATTACTCTTTTCTATTCTACAATTTTATTAGATCTTCATTCTAAAGATCCAGGGTAAATGTTTTAAGGGCAAAACTAGGAAACAAACACAGGGGAAAATCAAAGAGTGATTCATCACATCAAAATCCAACCCTGCTTTCAGATATGGTAATAAAAACCCCTTAAAATGGAATAGGTCTCTTGGACTTTCTTCGCACAGACAAGATGACACCATAGATCTCTGCATGCCTTGGTGCCAAACTAATACAATACAGTAAGTGTAAGACTCGGGTAAAATTTAAAGTAAACACTAAAGATGGGTAGGTCAATTACCCCCAGAGTATTAATTAAAGGCCCTTCTCAGGCCACTAGAAATACAAAGGAACCTGTCACAGAGACAAGAAAAGCGAACTGCAACCAACTCTTATCCGTCCTCAGTCTCTGTGCCTTTCGCAGAGCTTCCAGCAGCGCTATGTTGGGCCAGAGCATCCGGAGGTTCACAACCTCTATGGTCCGTAGGAGCCACTATGAGGAGGGCCCTGGGAAGAATTTGCCATTTTCAGTGGAAAACAAGTGGTCGTTACTAGCTAAGATGTATCTGTACTTTGGGTCTGCATTTGCTACACCCTTCCTTGTAGTAAGACACCAACTGCTTAAAACATAAGGATGTTTCGGTTCCTCCATTTAACAGATATGAAGAGCATTTTAAGAGGTGCAGCCTCTGGAAGTGGATCAAACTAGAACTCATATGCCATACTAGATATGTTTGTCAATAAACTTATGACGTGGAAAAAAAAAAAAAGAAATAGCCAATAACGGTTGGGCACAGTAGTTCACCCCTGTAATCTTAGCACTTTGGGAGGCTGAGGTGGATGGATCACCTGAGGTCAGGAGTTTGAGACCAGCCTGGCCAATATGGTGAAACCCCGTCTCTACTAAAAATACAAAAATTAACTGGGTGTGGTGGCAGGTGCCTGTAATCCCAGCTACTTGGGAGGCTGAGGCAGGAGAATCAGTTGAACCCAGGAGGCAGAGGCTGTAGTGAGCAGAGATCATGCCACTTCACTCCAGCCTGGGCAAAAGAGAGAAAAATCCATCTAAAAAGAAAAGAAAAAAAAAATAGTCCATACCGTATACCGGCCAGGCACGGTGTGGCTGACACCTATAATCCTAGCACTTTGGGAGGTCGAAGTGGGCAGATCACTTGAGGTCAGGAGTTAAGAGACCCACCCACCTGGCCAACATGGTGAAACCCCATCTCTTCTAAAAATACAAAAAATTAACTGGGCTTGGTGGTGTGAGCCTGTAGTCCCAGCTCCTAGGAAGGCTGAGGCAAGAGAATCACTTGAATCTGGGGGGTGGAGATTGCAGTGAGACAGCGCCACTGCACTCTACCCTGGGTGACAGAGCGAGGCTCCATCTCAAAAAAAGAAAGAAAGAAAGAGCCCATACCTAGAGTTTACATGGTCATCTTGACACCTCCCTGGGCTCCAGTGACCAGTATTCAGAAACCACTGCCCTCAGCCCTATTGCAGGAAGCCTCTGCATTCTTCACGGGAAGGAAAAATAAGCATGGGAACGTTCCCTGCGACCAGCTTGACGCACAGGGGCTCGGGCTGGGCTGGCAGCAGTCTCAGCTCCACAGCCCTGCTGGAGACGGCATTAAGGGCACCGCCTCACACCAGCTCCTGTGATCATGAGGATGCCCCAGCCTCCAAGAGAAGGGCCATTTTCCATCTGGTAAATGTGTCCATGTCCCTTTCCATGGAGAAAAAAGCACCTCCAACTCTCTTCTTTCTCTGTAAGCTAAATCAGCTTCACACCAGCAGAGAGCAGTTGACAACCGACTCTAGGGTTCAGCTCTTTGCACGTGGCTGTCTACAGTCACTCTGGGGATAATCCAATTTGACTTTGGAGAAACAAAGAGAAGGGGCATTCATCAGAGAGAGGTCGGGAATAGAATCTCTCATTCACCCTTCCAGCCACACTGGCCTTGCTGCCCCAGGGACACTCCAAACACGTTCCCACCTTTGTGCTTGCCACTTTCTCCATCTAGAATGTTCTTCCCCAAACCTTCACAGGGTTCCTGCCTCAGCTTCCTGCACACCCCTGCTCCAGTGTTCCCCCGGAGAAACTTCCTCTCTAAATCAGCTACCCCCATTCAGGCACTCTCTAACCCCTTGTCCCATTTTATTTTTCTTCAAAGGCCTTATCTCCACATGGAAGTCTAATAATTGTTGTTCCTGCCTAACAGGATATCTACAGAGGACTTTGTGATAAGAGCTGGGACCTGGAGAATAGGAAGGTGATTGTGCAGATTTTCTTTCCGCTAAGTGCCATTTAAAAACAATCAATACACAAAAAGGCATCAATATGGAAAATACACATGATACTAAGTTAATAAAGATGTGAGTTACAAAGTAGCACACCTCACTTATGAATTACATTGGAAAGGACTGGGAAGAAGTAGAGGAATATTGAATTTAAATAATGGAAAAATAAGTAATAGTTTTTTACTTTTCAAAATATAAAATGCTACTTTATATTACTTTATTAATTTTAAGAATGCATTTAAGAAAATAAATACATAATTTATAAGCCAACCAAATCAAATAAATAAGTCAAAGAATTTTGTAACAATCTGGAAAGAAAAGAGAATGTGTGGTCTAATACCCTCATTTGCCAGATGAAGAAATTAAGCCTCAAAGGGAAGTGAGTGGCCCAACGTTATACTCTACGTTAGTCAATGAAAAGACAGGATGAAAAGAAGTTGGACTCCAGGCCGGTGCTTTTCTCACTGCATTATGTTCCATATTCAGTCAAAGAAAGGAGTCATAAAGGGAGCTGGACATAGGGAAAAAAATCTGACATATTCCACTGACATGTTAACTGATACAACATACAAAAATGTCCTGTCTTGGTAACAGCACCAAGACTATTATCTCATTCCCTGTATTAATCAGATCTTAACATCTTGAACCAAAAATGAGCCTGTGTTGTTTGCAGAGTATGGCAAATTGTATTTTCCAAACACGGCCACATTAATACACATAATATCCCACACGCTTTTCTTGCAAGGTGGTGTAGATATTCCCACATCAATGGGTATAGGAGGCTCTGTTCCTTCTCCCTAAACCTGGCTGGACTTTTGTGACAACCTTGCCGAACAGAATCTGAAAGAAGTGGTACCTTCTGGGACTGGGTGCTAAAAGATAATACGACTGCTGTCTGGCACAGCGTCTCTCAGAGGCTTAGCCCTTGGAACCCAGCCTCCATGCTGTGGGGAAGTCCAGGGCGCAGTCAGGAGCCAACATCAACTGCCAGACATGGGAATGAGCAAGCCCTCATTGCATTCCAATGCTCAGCCTTGGAAACACCCGCAGGTAACACTGAGGGGAGAAGAGATGAACTAACCTGCGGAGCCCTGCCCAGATCACAGATTAATACTCATCACAGATTAATACACAATCTAATACAATACAGTAAGTGTAAGACTTGGGTAAAATTTAAAGTAAACACTAAAGATGGGTAGGTCAATTACCCCCAGAGTATTAATTAAAGGCCCTGCTCAGGGCACTAGAAATACAAAGGAATCTGTCACAGAGACAAGAAAAGGGAACTGTAATCAACTCTTCTTTTTTTTTTGAGACGGAGTCTCGCTCTGCCGCCCAGGCTGGAGTGCAGTGGCGCGATCTCGGCTCACTGCGAGCTCTGCCTCCTGGGTTCACACCATTCTCCTGCCTCAGCCTCCCGAGTAGCTGGGACTACAGGCGCCCGCCACCTCGCCCGGCTAATTTTTTTGTATTTTTAGTAGAGATGAGGTTTCACCGAATTAGCCAGGATGGTCTCGATCTCCTGACCTCGTGATCCGCCCGCCTCGGCCTCCCAAAGTGCTGGGACTACAGGCTTGAGCCACCACGCCCGGCCAGCAATCAACTCTTAAGAAATAGCCCATACTGGTTATAGAACATTATAAATGTTCTTTCATGCCAATAGAAAACAGGAACAACCAGAGAACCACTAAGGTACAGGATAGCGGTGCCCAGGTTTGTAGCGTTTTCTAGGTAAAGAAGGATTCCAGGAGATACAGCTACTTAAAGAATCATTAACTTGAGGTGGTAAAGAGGGCTCTTTAAAATGTAGAAATAAGAACCAGTAATTCATCGGCAAAAGATGATAGTAGCACCAAGATTTCAAGGTGGTAGTTGGGGGCAATGGTGAAGAGGTGATCTATAATCAAATAGCTGCACTCCAAGACACTTCAAGACAATGAAGTCCAAGGGTGAAAAATATCAGGCATTCATATCCAAGTGGATATGAATATCCTCCTTTGCACATAGAAGATATCAACAATCCATGACAACATTCTATCCCTAACCTAACCTGACCACTTCAAAAACAATCCACTAGCATCTGTTGGAGCTGTCACATAAAATGAAATCCATTTGCTATCCCCGATAAAGTCCAGACCTCTCGAATTACCAATGCCCAGAAAGATTGTCATTATAAAGCCCTACAGTAGTTACATATGCATTTTCCACACCTTTCTTTTAATCACATTAGACTCGTTTGTCTTAGTGATTTAAGTAGACCTTAATAGATTATCTATTCTAGTTTTATCTTCAAGAGAGTAGGTATCACCCATTTTATTTTACTTTTGGGTCAATTGAGCCTGAGTAATGATAAGAGGCTTACCCTTAGTTTCTGTGCTTTAATATCTCAGGCAAGAACAGGGACCAAACCTCTAAATTTGGGGACTCCTGATAGGACAAAGGTATTATTACTCAAAAATTTTTTATTGTTCCAGCATCACATTCTCAGGTTCCAGGGGCACCATTGTCAGAATGCAAATTAACATCTGCTGAAGGGGGTGTATTTTGCTGATTAAAATGCACAGCAAATACTATTCTCTGTACAAATTCTTAATATCAGAGAGGTCAGAGTCATCACCCCCATCCAACCCCTTCTGCCACCCCAGACAGTCACTCAGCACTGGAATCAAAGTCTGGTGGCAGAATCTAAAGGCAAAGCAAAACGAATATTCACTCAGGCAGATGGAAAAAGTTGCAGATTGTGTGAATGGATTTGTCTCTCCTCCTCTTTCACCCACACTTCTCCTTTCAAAGGATGAAGACTGAAGTAATTGTAACCATGCAGAGTATAACACAGAAACACTTCTTATTCACATAGGACACCCATTGCCAAAGACCTTCATCTCAGTGCCTTTCATTAGCCCAGTCTTTTAACTGTTTTGAGGATCTGTTTCTTCTCATAGGATGATGATGATAATGGTGCTCATGGTGTTGGTAATGATGTTGGTGATAACGATGATGATGCTGTTGACAATGATATTGGTGATGATGATGACGTTGATGAAGATGATAATGAAGAGGACGTTACTGGTGATGATGATGCTGGTGATGAGAATGATTTTAATGAAGATTATGATGAAGATGATGACATTATTGGTGATGATGACGCTGGTAGATGATGTTGATGATGATGAATGGTGCTACCATTTGCCAGACACCATGCTAAGTGCCTCAGTGCATCATAAAGTTTCCTTCAGTTAATTCTCTGATGAGCTGGGCATCATTAGTGTTATTATTATTATTTTATTATTATTTTAATTATCCCCGTTCATCAGGTGAGGAAGCTGGGGCCTAGAAAAGTTAAGTAACTGCCCAAAGACACACAGTAGCAAAATGTTTTAAATTAGAAATCAAGCTCAGGCAGGCCAGTTCTAGGGGCAGAATTCTAGTACACAAATGCAAAAGTCATAAAAAAAAAAAAAGCTCAGAAATACTTGAAGTTTTGGTAAAGGTGCTATGCTGACCCCTCAGACATGGAGGTGATAATATCAGACGACTTTCTTCAGAAATGAGGGTTGTTTTGAAGAGAAAATTAAATCATGGGTGTGAAGGTGCTTCTAAAACAACTACGTTCTATGAACACTACGTAACAGTATTAATTCATCTAATTCTAATAACACCAATACAAGGCAGTTACTGCTACTATCAACTTGCATTTTAAAATGAGGCAACGGACTCATCTTCAGTTAGATGACTTGGCTGAGGCATGGTCGACCTGAAATCCAAGCACAGAGAGTTCAGTACTTGGGCCTGAAATCGCCATGGGTGTTTCTAAAACTATGACTATTATTGAGTTACGAGCTTCTTATATCACAAAAGTACAGTTCACGTGCTTCATTTTTTGAGTTTGGAGCTGGTCATACCAATACGTAGATGTTCACTTTACCCAGTGATATTTTTGGTCGCCTTCCACCTTAAGTATTGGAGGAACATCCTGCTGTTTTAGGTTGCAAATTTGGAAGTGATCTAGAAAGTCAATGTGGTGATCCAAGAACAACACTCAGGATGTTCCTTGAGCCTGTTTTCCTACTTGCAGTATTTTCTTAGCCATGTATCTCAGTCTTTGGGGACTTGCTCTTTCAGCGTGATGGTGACATGAGCCTATGTGAGTGGGTGGCTGTGTTGGGATGCCAGCCAGCAGCAACCCCAAATGCTTTATTGGAAGAAGCAGCCATTGCGTTTTGTACAAGGCAGCTGCAGAGGCAATCCACGACATTCAGAGGTGAAGGAAGGAGATGCAGAAGATGCCGTGGATTCAGTGTTTGGAAGACTAACCATCACCATATCAATATGAGGGAATAGTGAGAAAGCCCAGGAGCCTGCCACATGGACGGATTCAGTAGGCAGCAGGACTCGCTGCATTCATTACACAAAAAGGAGCGAAGTCTCATCCACATCCAGAGATGGTTAGAATTGGAAGTTTAAATGTCATATTAGTCCAACTTCCATATCTTACAGATAAGAAAAGTGGTGGCCAGAAGGGGAAGTGGCTCTTAAAAACCACAAAGCTAATTAGGGGCTCTGCAATCCTGCTGAAGGGGTGTATGTGTGGCGTTACCTGGAGCATATGGGGACCTGTGGTCATCCCCACTGCCCTTAACATCCCTCTTTACCAGGTATAAAAGCCTCTCTGATCTGGCCTCACCATCTCTGCAGCCTCCCTCCCTTCTCACGTCCACTCCATACCCACAACACTCACTTCCTTGCATTCTCTTTATTTATTTATTTATTTTTTTAGATGGAGTCTCGCTCTTGTCATCCAGGCTGGAGTGCAGTGGTGCAATCTCTGCTCACTACAACCTCCACCTCCCAGTTCAAGCGATTCTCCTGCCTCAGCCTCCCAAGTAGCTGGGATTACAGGCACCCGCCACCACGCCTGGCTAGTTTTTGTAGTTTTTATTAGAGACAGGGTTTCACGACGTTGGCCAGGCTGGTCTCGAACTCCTGACCTCAGGTGATCCACCCACCTCGGCCTCCCAAAGTGCTAGGATTACAGGCATGAGCCGCCATGCCCTGCCTCCTTGCATTCTTTAAACCCAAAAAGCCTATCTCTGATTTAGACCTGCACACACTGCTTCCTCTGGCAAATGAGTGAGACCCATATGTTGCACTCAGCAGTGTGTAGGAGCTCTCCTATTGCTAAATTTTCAGAAATTTTGTGAGACAGCCTCTAACTTCCAATTAAACAAATCATACTGAAAGCAAAGGTAATAAACAGTCCAAAATTCCTAATTATTTTGCTACATGTTACTATTATTGGTGCCCTTGGGGTTATTTATGTCTGTTGCATGATGGAAATACTGTACAATGGTGTGTGTCTTTTCTCAACCCCACACTCTGAATATATGTAGCTTCAAATGAGCCATAGTGGGAGTATTTACTACAGAAATTGGCAAATGCTACAATGCAGGGCTTGAGTTTTTATTTTGTTGACTGTGTAGATTTAAGAAAGTGATGCAAAAATGTTAATAATATGAATTAAGCATAAAAGTTTGCATGCCTGAAGCTGTACCATAATGAGTGGCAGAAAATTTGAGGAAATATTCTTCCAGTATTCGAGAAGTATTATCCAATTCAGGAGAGCAGTGACTCATGTCACCACCGATGAATGAATGAAGTTCAAATATTCATCTTTGTTGTTTCATTGCCTTCTTAGTCATTAATGTAAAAGAAAATATCAGCCAACATTCATGTCAAAACCACTCTTTCTTTCTTTCTTTTTTTTTTTTTTTGAGACAGACTCTCGCTCTGTCACCCAGGCTGGAGTGCAGTGGCACGATCTCAGCTCACTGCAAACTCCGCCTCCCGGGTTCAAGCAATTTCCCCTGCCTCAGCCTCCCAAGTAGCTGGGATTACAGGCGCCCACCACCACACCCAGATAATTTTTGTATTTTTTAGTAGAGAAGGGGTTTTGCCATGTTGGCTAGGCTGGTCTTGAACTCCTGACCGCAGGTGATCCGCCCACCTCGGCCTCCCAAAGTGCTGGGATTACAGGTGTGAGCTACCGTGCCCAGCTCATGTCAGAACTACTCTTATTCATCAACGAAAATTACATTTGGGCTATGACTATAAGAGTTCAGCAGAAATCAATGAAAGCATTTTGGGAGAATTAATTGGCTATATAGAATTTATAATAAAGAATATTGTATATTTTATTATTATCCATAAACTGTAAACTATATATCTTTCTATTAGTAAAACTTACAATAAGCGTACGTATATATATATATATACACACTCTTTTTTTTTAAAAGACCCAATTGTTAAACATTTATCCACAGAGCTCTCACTTCTGTACTTTGCATGGGTCTCTACTCAGGGAAGTCTTCTTTGACCACGTTATCTAAAGTACTGTACATCATATGTCTCTATCCTGTGACTGTATTCTTCTTCATATTATTTTTATTCTTTTATCTTTATTTTTTTATTTTTTATCTTTATTTTTCTTCACCACAAATGAATACCTGAACTTCAATCATTCATGCATGACATCAGTTACTGCTCCTCTGAATTGGATAAACTTTTCAAATACTACTTAATGCTATGGCATATATATATATATATATATATATTTGTTTACTTGTTTATTGTATGGTTCCTTCAACTGAATTGTAAGTTCTATATTGGCTAAAAGAATCTTTGTTGTTATCACTGCTTCTTTTTCCCTTGCGCTGAGAATGGATGACTGGCATAAAGCAGATACTTAATAAAAAAAAAAAAAAGTTTTTAAAGAATGAGAGCAATAGACCTTCTCAGATTCTCAGGTAAATTCATGGCATCTTTTATTATAAGTCAGCGTAGGCAGGACTCTGGATCCCTTTCATACTGTTACAATTAAAAATAATATTTGCAAATAGTTTAGAAATCAGAATAAGGCAGAAACAAACCAGAGAAAAGATTTCACAACCGTGACTATTAATTAACTTTCAGTATGTTTTAGCAAAAGATGACAAGATCAGAAAATATGTTTCCTTGAGTTCTGCAAACAAAGCAAGAAAAGCAAAAGATCCACTATATTCGAAGCAAGGCTGTCCAGATCATTGTTGGGGAGCCAACATGCTTCTAAGGCCAATTCTAAGAGTCCCATTGACAGCCCAGTGACAAGGGAAAGCAATCAGATAAGGAAGACGCTCACCATCCAATGGGGGTTCAAAAAGGCCAAGTGGCAGGGTGGTAAAGATGCTGTGAAGCAGAATGGTGTATCGGGCATTTCCTCTGCATTTGAGAAACAGCTGAGCACCCTGGGAATATTTAGCCCAGGGTGCTATATTTAGCAATGAGAAGACCTGGAGCCTTGGGATAATAAGCTCCTCCTATTTGGATAGTGGAGGGCTCTCCTGTAGAAGAGAGAATGAGCTTACTTTGTACAAGTTCAGAAAAGGGCTGGTGAATGATAATGACTAAGAGACAAACTTGAGTTTAATTTTTTTACATTTCTTTTAACTAGAACCCTAAGTCAATAAGATGGATTGCCTCAAAATGGAGTGGGCTGCCTATCACGGAAAGTGCTGGAGCACAGGACAGGGTTGAGCTAGAACCTGGAAAAGAGAACCTGGCATTCGGCCTGGGGTTAATCTTGGCGGTGTTAATGGTCTCTATTCACCAGTTGATCTTATGACAAAAAAAAAAAAAAAAAAATGTTCTTTGTCCTTAGGCTTTCTATTCTTCTACTTTATTCCTTAAAAAATTCAACAAAGAAAAACCAAATTATTCCAATTCCTAAAAGAGTTTTCTAAAACAAGGAGCATTTTGGCATTTCTTAATATTATTTTTACATTTTATATTATTCTGCATTATTTTTAGTCTTAAAACTTAATATTTGAGAAAACAGCATTGGTGGCAAAGGTTTTTTCATGATCCTATTGACGTATAATGTGTAAATCCCAAAATTCATGTGTTTTAATTTTTAGTAAATTGCCCAAGTCATAACAATCATCACCACAACCAGTTACAGCAGGTTTTCATGATCCCAACATGATCTCTCATGTCAGTTGCAGGAATTACTGTTTCCATCCACGTAATCTACAATATGTGGTGTTTTGTGAAACGCTTCTTCTATTTAGCATAATGTTTTTGAGGCTCGTCCACGCTGTAGCAATGGATCTGAATTTCATCCTTTTATGGTCCCTACTGTACAGATATATCCATTTTGTTTATCCAGTCATCGCTTAACAGACATTTGGGGTTACTTCTGCTTTTTCACTGTTATGAACAATGATAGCATCATTTAAAAATATCTCCAACTCCCTACACAAACCCCAAATCAAAAACTCATGGAAAACATTTATAACAAAATTAGATGATAAGATCATCATGGCAATGCATAGGCTGGAAAATATGCAGATCTTAAGATTCAGTTTTATATTATATTTAATAAATAAATAGAATATATTTTAAAGTGAGAAAGAAGGTTACAAGACAAGAAGTACAGAAAAATCCCGTGTCTATACTTATCTATAAGTTCATTAATTCTAAGATGCACATTTTTTCCACTATCAATCTGATGTCTCAATGCATGTTTTACAATTAGTCTATGATTTACCCTCTCTGTCAAGCCATCATTGTCATTGTACATGTGCAAATATTCAAAGCAGAAGCATCATAATTTGCAGAATGGGTGTGAATGGCTTGGAAGAAAAGGGGAGACAAAGACAGATCACTCTTTCTCCTCTCAATCAAATAGTTGAGGGTTAGAGTCAGGGAGAGTGTGCATCCAACAAGATTCGCTACATTCCTGAAAATCAAATTCAAAATTAGGCAAGCTCTACCTAACGCAAAGCCTGCTCAGAGACCTGCATCATGTCTGTTTTTTAAAAGTGTTATTTTGCCGGGCGCGGTGGCTCACGCTTGTAATCCCAGCACTTTGGGAGGCCGAGGCGGGCGGATCACGAGGTCAGGAGATCGAGACCATCCTGGCTAACACGGTGAAACCCCGTCTCTACTAAAAATATAAAAAAATTAGCTGGGCGTGGTGGCGTGCGCCTGTAGTCCCAGCTACTCGGAGAGGCTGAGGCAGGAGAATGGCGTGAACCCGGGTGGCGGAGCTTGCAGTGAGCCGAGATCACGCCACTGCACTCCAGCCTGGGTGACGGAGCAAGACTCCGTCTCAAAAAATAAAATAAAATAAATAAATAAAGTGTTATTTTGAAGAATGCCATCTCACCAACATCCTTGGCAGCACAAAGGTTATATACTACATGGAAAATCACGGACAACCATGAGTCGAAGAACAATTCCAAACCATTAGACCCTGAGTGTAAGTCTTAGTAATACCTAACCAATGTATTTCATTTATAGCCTCGTTTATGTATGCACAAGAGTGGCACTTGACAAAAATTGGTCCAATTATGTTTTAAAAAAGCTCTTTCAATTTTTTCAATAAAACAAAGATTATATTTGAAAAGAAAAGGGGACATGACATCCCAAAATACAAGCCAGTGGAACAAATCACTACAGTCATAGACATGCATGTTATCAGGGTCTAGGCAGGAAGGAAGCTAGAGAACACCTGATAGACCAGAAAATCAGGGAATCAAAAACAGCCAACAAGTATTCGCTGGACAGTAAGGCAGGCCAGTCTGAGAATCAATAGCAGCTGAAAGTGTCTAGGGAAACATAAGAGAATTAATACCAAAAAAAGTCAATTAAGACTATACAAGGAAAGGGGTTATAATCAGGGTAGGGTTTCTGGGGCTGGCAAAATCTGATTTGGGTGGTAATCAGATAACCTCATTTAATGCCTTAAGCTATACAAAATGAATTTATCAATTGAAAAATAAATTTTTAAAGATTACCATGCTACTGGATGAAAAGCAGATCTTGTGGCCTACTCCGGACCAACTGAATCAGAGAGTTTAGAGTGAAGCCAAGGAATACTAAAGAACATTAAAGCTCATGGAGAGGAAAAAAGAAAAAAAAAAAACTTATGATCAATTTTACTTAAAATTATTTTTAAAAATCAACTGCATTTTAGAGTGAATCATCTGTTTAGTCACTAGAAAAATTTCTTCCAATTTTATAAAAGAAAGTTTTGACCAATAGAAGAATCTCTATCTAGAGTTATCTGACATAGACTGAGCTGGAGGAGGCATGACGGTTATTCTCAGCAATGACTCAGAGCCCTCCACCAGAAGAGCTGCCGCAGAGCGAAGAGACATTCCTTTATGTAAGCAGACGGCCAAGGATAGGCCGTCTCCAGGGACCACCAGCCAAAGGCACGGTATAAGTGCTGGGGATGATATTTGCCTTATGAAAGTCGCATTCACAATAGCAACACCATTGTCCATATACAGAGCTTTAGCTGCCACAAAATACCCTGTATCCTTCTCCTTCCATTCCTATTTGATTCTTAGAACCCTGGATAGTAGGCATTACAGGAAGTAGGAATGCATTATAGGAAGAAACTGAAATTCAACAAGGGAGGCCATATGTGCAGAGTGATGGGCTGGGGCCATGGCCCATGTCCCTGGCTCCAATCCTGCCACCCTCCTATTGGGCCACTCCGCAACCAACTCAAAGTCACAAAATCATCTTGCATTAGCATATTTCAGAAGCGCTGAAGGTTTGGATAAACCGACTATGCTAGACAGAAATTCTTCTTAAGTACCCTACGTGCAACAATTTCATAAACATTTAGTATTCTGGGTCTATTTCTTTCTCTGAAACACCTACTGAGTTGATTGATAATTTATGCAATGGTAATATTCCACTGCATTTAAATCTAGGGGTGCACACCTCTGCTCTAACGCTGCCTCTAATTTTCCTACTTCACTTTCCCTAAAGGAGTCAAAACTTGGTAGATATAAAAGAGTTACAGCAGCTAGAGCCTGGAGTTTAAAAGATAAAGAGTTGCTAGGGTCACCCTAATGTATTCATATTGCACCTGTTCTATATAGGACTTTTCTCCACTAATAGGCGATTAAATGTAAATCCTAATGTACATTTCATTTTATGTGCAATATGGGTGAGTTACTGTTGCTATGGAAACCTTCACTTTTGCATTTACTGATTTTAATTCTGTGACATTTGCTGACTTTAGTACAATGTAAAGTTTATAAATATAACATACAGGTTTGTGGAGGGTTTTTTTTTTAAGGATTCAATTTGCATAGCTAATTCTATCACGAATCTCTAGGTACATTAGGGGAAAAAGCATTAAACTGATCCCTACCAACAGTAATCAGCAAAAACCAGGCTATTTCTAGAAATAAGTATTGCCATCGATCCTCAAAAATCTCTCCTCACTAACCAAATACTTCATCCATTGTATAAGCCTTTAACCATTGATTCATTGAGAATTTCCCAATGTGGAATTTGTATAGTGCTTTTTTTTTTTTTTCCTTAGAGACAAGGTCTCGCTCTGTCACATGGACTGGAGTGCAGTGGTGCCATCATACCTCACTACAACCTCAAACTCCTGGGCTGAAACAATCATCGAGTATCAGACTCTCGAGTAGCTGGGATGGCAGGCGTGTGCCACCACACCTAACTAGAGCTTTTATGTATTCCAAACATTTTCAAATCTGTTACCTTTAATATGAATCTGGCAAGACAGGCCAGATATGGTTCCAAAAAGAAAATGATGTCAGTTTGGAGACTACTTCCAATCCAGGGCAATCCTCTGACTTTCAACTGGAGCTTCAACGGGATCATTGCAACAAATAATTCTCTTTTCCTTCTTATTCTAAGTTGTCTTAGTTGTCTTTGTGTCTTTGGAATCTAGCATAGTTCCCACTATGTGGAATAAACACATGCTTTCTAGGGATCCTTCATGCTTTCCAGGTGTCCTTAAGTTTTTTAAGATTCTCTGATTATTGCCATTTAACAAATATAGAAACTGAGACCCATTATGCAAATCATCCCAAGTCATCTAGCAACTAACTGGGAAAGTCAATGCATCCATAAGAGTTTGTTAAACTGATGTGTGTTTATGATGAGCACCCAATACTTTTGAAGGTATTCTCGCAGGCATAGGTGAAAATTCTTGTCACTGTTAGAGATCCACAGAGAAATCAATTACTTTCTGAATATTCCCAGAAGAAGCCTGGATTCAGGTAGCCATACACATACATATATCGGGAGAAAACAGGGTGTGTACAAGAAACATTTTAAGTGATGTCATCAAAGCCTGAACAATCAATAGAAGAAATAAATTTAACCAATATCTGTTGAGCTTCTACATTGTGTCAGACACTGCTTAGTAACCTTGGAAGAGCAAAGTGGCTGCAGTTGTACCTGAAGAAGAGGAAAGGGGATAAAAAAAAAAACTATACTGCCATATTTAAAGCTTATAGGGAAAAGGAAGACAGACCAACCAAATGGCAAATGGCCCTAAAAGAATCACAAGAGCTTCTCAAAGACAAGAGGCAATTGAAGGAAAAGAGAGCCACTAATAACCAAGGAGAAACAGAGAAATAATGAGACTCAAAAATGGCAAAGAGAATAAACTAAATCAATCTATGATTTAAAAAAATAAAAAGGATGTTGAACAAACTTGGAGTAACGAAGATACTGTAAAAGTTAAAGCCAATCAAAAGCAGGTAGGGGACGGGGCTTGGGAAGTCCACAGATCAGCAGAGGCAGAGGAGGCCATGGAGAAGTTGGACGTGGAGAATTGATGGGCATTGAGGATATGCTGTTACAGCAATTTCCAGTGGATTCTGGGAACTGTATAGAGTGAACATCATTAAACTGTACAGTTATATGGGGCTGGGAGACACATGTACTTACTGCTGACAAGAATAGATAAAGATAAAGCCTGAGAAGGGTTCCTACTCTCTCATTCCAGTAACCTTAGAGTTTGGCTGGAGACCACTTATACTCAACACCTTCCATGGCTAATCCATCGCCCATACAATTCACTGTGATCTTTTACCAGAAAACTATACAATCCTTCTCTAATATGTCCTTCTGCTTCTGCTTTTAAATCCTTTGAAGCCATTCTCTACTGAGCAGCCCGAGTGTTGTTTTCAAAATGTCATTCTAATGATGTACCTTCTCTCAGACCACCACCAAAAGGAGTACATTTTCCATTACTTTTAGAATTAAAACAAAAACCTAAAAAGCCAAAACCCTTAACAACCTATCTGTAATCAAACACGGTCTGACCCCAACCTGTATCATCAGCCGCTTTGCTCTCTGAACTATGGACAATCAGTTCCCTCCTGCTACAGGGCCTTTGCGCTTACTATTATTCTTTTAAAATGCCATCTTGGCATCGCATGTCCTATTTTTCTAGTTAAATCTCATTTGTTCTTTAAGTCTCAGCTAAAAATTCACTTCCTCAAAGGAGCCTTCCCTGACCACTATTGCCACCAATATAGGTCAGCTTTCCTTATTTATTTTATGCTTTCACAGAAACATGCTTGATTCCTCTAGTGCACTGATCACATTGTGATAAATACTGCACATTTTATCCAGTACAACCATACTTTAGCTAGTATGAGTTTTTAATTGCTGTACAGCTTGCTTACTTGATTGTAAATTTCCTGCAAGAAATGCCAATGTCTGTTTTTATGCGGTATTGTATGCTAAACACCTGGCCCTGCTCGATATAGATGTACCATATGAGGGAATGAATAAGATGTTAATGGGTCTGCTGAAGAACATATAATATTTCCTATTGCAATAAAGTCAGATCCAAAGTCCTCGGATAAACATTCAAAGACCTCTGACACCAGCCTCTATTATATCTGAGAAGGCAGCATTTTGGCAGGAGAGGATGTGATGGTTAATTTTATGTGTCAACTTCACCGAGCCAAAGGATGCCCAGATACCTGGTTAAGCATTATCTCTGGGTATGTCTGTGAAGGTGTTTTCTCTGAGATTAGGGTTAGAATTCGCTGTTAGAATTGTTGTCTGGGTAAAGCACACAGCCCTCCCCCATGGGGGTGGGCACCATTCAATCTATAGAAGGCTTGAATAGAACAAAATGGCAGAGGAAAGTTGGCTTAACTCTCTCTGCCTGGCTGTTTAAGAGCTGGAATATTGATCTTTTCCTACTTTCAGTGCTTCTAGTTTCAGAGCTTCAGACTTGAACTGGAATTTAGACCATCAGCTCTCTGGCCCTCAGGACTTTAAACTATACCACCGGCTTTCTTGGGTCTCCAGCTTGCAAACAGCAGATCATGGGACTTCTCAGCCTCCGTAACAACATGAGTCTATAGCTTACAATGAATCTCTTCCTGGATATACACCCTATATCTGCTTTTCTGGAGAATTCTAACTAACACAGAGGGAGTAGAGAAGGAAGGGTGCCTACCCTAGAAACAGGAAGCCAATTTAATATCTCCATGAAGCCTCATTCACACTGCATTTTATGGACATGGTACCCAAGCACGGAACACAGAGACAATGATGTCTCCTCTTGGTGTCCAACTCTCTTTACACCTGCAGAGACTTTCCTGTGCAGAAGTCAGCCAACCATATCCTATTCCTACGCCAGATGTGTTTGCTTGATGGCATCTCAGACCTTTATCTAAACCAGATGCCCTTCTTTCCCAACAAATCCAAATCCTGCAATCCCTTATCAAAACGATCCCAGCCTCCTCAATGACACATGGCCTACACATTCTTCTTTATGCACTGTATCTTAATGACAGAAGAGAATTTAGTACCATTTTAAAAATTCTTCATGGGTCCAATCAAGAATTAGTGAAGATCAGTTAGAATTCAGGTTCTGGGTGACTAAATTAAATCAAAACAGGCCTCCATTTCCTGTTGGGCAGTTTCCACACTGCAAAAAGGCAGCTGACCAAGGGGAGAAGGAACGGCTGAAATCCAGAGCACTTTGCTAAGCCCTGTGGAGCTAATGTCTGCCAGGAAGACCAGGAAGCTTTTCATTTTCACAAAAGGGCCATGGGCTCGCTCAGAAGGAGCATGTTTTTCTAGTTTGCACAGACACGTGCCATAGCCTTCTGTGCCTGAAGACAAGAACAGCACTTGTCTGCACGGTGCTTATAGTTAGTTGCCTCTCCTACTCTGTGTAAACTTCAGAGCCTACTACTTCTTTCATATCCCTCATTCATTCAAGCACTATTTAGATTATCATTTCTGCCCTTGGCCCTGTGTCCTCTGCTGCTGATACAAAGATGAGCCAGGTGTCGGATCACGAGGTCAGGAGATCGAGACCATCCTGGCTAACACAGTAAAATCCGTCTCTACTAAAAATACAAAAAATTAGCCGGGTGTGGTGGCGGGCGCCTGTAGGCCCAGCTACTCAGGAGGCTGAGGCAGGAGAATAGGGTGAACCCGGGAGGCGGAGCTTGCAGTGAGCTGAGATCACGCCACTGCACTCCAGCCTGGGTGAGAGAGCAAGACTCCATCTCAAAAAAAAAAAAACCAAAGATGAGCCAGGCCAGGTCCCCAACCTCAAGAAGTCCTTGGTGGTATGACTCTCACAGTGGTGTAACCCTCACAGTGGATTCTCAGTAAACAGATACTGGTCCCACAGTTGAATGTGGGGATCACTGAGGAAACCAAATCGAAGTCATCAGCCAATGAGAAGCCTTTGAATGTGTCTCACAGCGAGACTCAAGACCTTCTGTAACCTACCTGGGCCTCAGTGTCTTCATCTGTAAAGTGGGCGCTGTCTGGAGAGGCAGCAGAGCTGACAAGTGAAGTTCAGCTCTGAACTTGGAAGCACCGAGGTTTAAGTCGCAGAGATAGCTCTTGCTACCTCTGAAGGCCTGGGCTAATTACTAAGCCTCTCTCGGCCTCACTTGTCTTATCTGAAAAATGGAGTGGATACCACTATGTACCACAGTAGTGTGTGGCTTAATTGAGGCCATGATGTAAAGCACTTAGCTGTGGGACTAGAGATTGGTAAGTACTCAGTAGATATTCACCCTGATCAGCGTGGCTCCTTCTCCTGGATTTTTGAGATTTTCTTTCTTTTTTCATCCAGGCTCCTGCCTTCAGCTTTATGGATTTCTAACCATTCAAGGCTTTGAATGATTTGCTTTCTTCCTAAAGTTCTCTCGATACTGTCATTTGGGGAGGGGAATTTGGGCCTTTTTTTTTTTTTAAGATTGACCAAGTAACCACCTGGAAGTTCCACATAAATTACTATGATTAACTTCCTGGTAAGTATGAAATTTTCCACCCCCTACTCAGACAATTTCTCATGGCCAGAAAAAAAATGATTATTTTTGCCACATCTTAAGTCTTCAGTGGACTTTAAAAAGCTGCTTTTTTTTTCTTTCTCCCTCACCCAAGGTTTAGATTAAGATAAGATAAGACAAGATAAGATTAAGGTGAGTTAAGAGACCTAGTTGCAGCCATCACTGGGGCATTTATGCTTCCTAGCTTCACCTCCCTGTTTTGAGACGTTTACGCAGTCTAATTCCTCCTAAAATCATCAGAGATGTAGCATTGTTAAGAAGTTAACAGTGCCTTCAATTACACATAGGAATATGTGGGTCAAAACTTCCCACATAGCACAAGCAGCTTAGGGTGTGAGTGTGCATGTGTATGCATGTCTCAGTACCGCAATCCTGGCTGGGAAAACCTCTGTCCTTGCTGCTCTCAACAGCTCACTCTTGGCACCCTCAGTTATAACTGGAGGTTCAGCCGGCTATCTTCCCCACTAGGCTGTGAGCATCCTGAGGGCAGGGTTTATATATGGTCCTCCCTCACTGAGCACATAATAAAAAAAAAAACTCAGTAAGGTATTAAGGAATGAATGAGCCAGTGCAATTCCATCCTAGACACCACAGGGTGCCACCATGAATGCTACTTCTTAAATGGTTTTAAAATCAAAGCTGTAATAAAACTAATAGCAGAGTTCTTTCTTCTCTCTTTTTCCCATGCCCTTATAAAAAAAAGTCACAGGAAATATGGAATTAGGACTGGAAACCATTCCCTCTCCATTCTCTCCCCACCTCCCCCATTCTTTAGTTATCCTAAGGGTATCTGGTATCCCTTCAACGAGATCTCCAGAGACCAGGTAATATTATATAGGGTTGAGCTCCTTGGAAATACAATGGAGTGAATTAAGGCTGAGATTTCAGCTTCTAACGAAAAATGTCTTGACATATTTTCCTTTCAGACAAACACCTGGAAATATAATAAACTATATTTTAATGTTTATTTGTTTCAAATACAGTATTTTTTTTCAACAGACAAATGTGAAGTTTTGAGTCCAGAAAAAAATAGGTTTAAATCACCATCCCAGCAAGCAGTTTTTAAAATAGTACACACAAGTGATCATTTCCATGCAGTTTAATGCACTTAGCCAACAGGCATTAACAGTCTTTTCAGAATAACCTAACACCTGAAGCTTATTTTCTAGTCTTAGTTCAGATGAATTTTAACCTTTCTAAAAAAAAACTGGCGATGCAGGGCACCCACTGAACTCAGTAATTTTAGTAGATTCTGCATTTGCATTTCGAGCTTATTTTATGAGGACGGAAAAAAAACAATCATCGAGCCTTCCTTTATGTGCGGGTTTTAAGACAATGGTGCCCAGAGCATTTTGAGGCAAAACATGGTCCTCCAGCTCCAGCCAGTTTGTGCCGAAAGGCAAGACACTGTGACTCAGCAAGATCCCTCACCAAAGAAGGTGAGAGAAAAAGAGCTGAAGGAGGCTCAACAGAGGGCCCAAAATACATTATTTACCTTGATTTTTTGTTGGATGTGACGGATTAAAAACAGAAATCAGCAGTCCATCTAACCAAGAACATAGACTGCGGCTGAAGAGCGAACCTTGGTGTTCATAGCTCATCTAATCCAAGGGAGTCGGAAGAGGAAATAGACTCAGGGAAAGAAAATATCTCGCCGAGGCTTAAGTTTACAGAGGGAAGAAGATATGAGAAAAAGAAAAACACGCATTCAATGCCCAAAGCATATGGGCCTGCAATGGGACATGAATTACCATGCAGTAGAGGGAAGAGCCACACCAGATACCCGCCCATTTAGGGCTTGGGATGTTCCTCTGATGTTGACAGATTATTTTTCCCATTCTATCAGTGTGGAAACTGAGTGTCAGAGACTCATGTCCCATGTCGTGGGTGAGGTCAGGTTTCACCGCTTCTTGCCTTTTTCTCTTCCCCATGCAGCCTTCTCCCTTGCCTCCCTGTCACATCACTATGGGGTCCTCCGGCCAGGCTGACAGCCAGCACATCACTTCTGGTTTCCCACACAGGTCCCAATTGTGTCAAGGAAGGAAGAAAACTCAAGACTAGAGGCCCCAGGCCGCTAAACGTTTCGTGGCCCACATTGTGGACCTCAAGGATGGGCAAATAAAATGTCACAAGGCAAGTTACATCACCTTGGCTTACGGGAACTTTGCATCTTTAAAAAAAAATACCATGAAAATCCATCCTTTGCTTCAGACACGCTAGGCTAAAAATAGCTCAGTCAGCCAGTAAGTGTGTGTAATTTTTCCTTTGTGCATCTCTCTATCCACTGATTTCTTCCTCTCAGCAGACAGATGTGCTCCAAGACAGACCACCAGTCCACCCTCCACAAAGGGATCAGAGTGTTCTTGCTCAAAGGCATAGCAGATTGCTTCACTCCCCAGCCAACACAAAACAAAGTAAAACAAAACACTTTATTTGCTCTCTTGGCCCGACAGTAGAAGCTAATACTGACTGGATCGTTACTATGTACCAGGTGTTGGTCTGAGGGCTTTCATGCCTTACCTCATTAAATTCCCTAAAACTCTGTGAGGTGGGGACTACTGTTGTCTCATTTTGCAGATGAGAAAACCAAGGCACGGAGAAGTTAAATAATCATGCTATTGTCCAAAGTATAGTCTCTAAAAGGTAAAGAACCCTGGCTTGGTATTTAAATACCTCCACAATTTGGCCCCTACTTCTCCAGGCCTACTCATATACACACTAACACATACACCCCAGACCTTAAGCCTCAGCACTAGTGTCAACATCTTTACCCTTCCTAAAATATAATATCATTTTATTTGCATTTGCTGTTCTTTCTACCTTAAACATCCTTCCCACCACCCTTCTCTAATCGGCAAATTCCCATTTATCCCTCAAGACCTTCCTTCCCTGTAAATCCTTACTGTGTCCTCAGTAAGCTCTTTTAAGACAAGGATACTGCCCTCTTCGTCTCTAGACTAGTAATATCATGTATAGTAGATGTCCAATATCCATTAAACAAATAAGCCACAATAATAATTGTTAACCCTTATAGGGTGCAGGCATTATGCTAAGCACTTTACAAGAATTAACTCACTCTATCTTACGCAAACCCAAACACATAGGTTCTGTTATTCCCCACACTACCCATACAGGCATCCCAGGCACAGATGGATAAGTTATCCAAGGTTGCACAGCCACTAATTAAAGAAAAAAATTTGCATGACTCCAGAAGTTAAGCGCTTAATGCCAGTGCTATGGGAGAGGACATAATCTTAGTGCACAACCTATGTTGTACTAGAAGCATACGTGTATGAGGCTTATTTTTAAAAAGCATATTACCCATGTAAAAACAGTGATCTGAGGCGGTAGGATCGCTAGAGCTCAGGAGTTTGAGACCCACCTGGGCAACATGGGGAGATACCACTTCTACAAAAAACAAAAAACTTTTTTAATTAGTCAAACGTCGTGGTGCATGCCTGTGGTCCCAGCTACACAGGAAGCTGAGGTGTGAGAAATTCCAGTCTTGGAGGTCGAGGCTGCAGTGAGCCCGTGATCACACCACTGCACTCCAGCCTGAGGAGCAAGACGCTGTCTCAAAAAATAAAAAAAGAAAGTGATAACAAAACGGCTGCCTCAGTGAAATGTGCCTTTAGAAGAAGATTGATATTGGCCACAGAGAATATCAGCTGTTATGACTGATGCAAATATGAGTAAGATAGTGCCCAACCCAAAGACCTCTTTGATCCAGTAAGGAAAACAGGATAACATTACATACAAGTCATGACGTAACCCACTTTTTGAGGTATCCCTTTTCTTTTTCAATTAAAGACGTGTCCTTCAGAGGTGTCATAAATTAACTTGCTATATCCCAACCCTCTGGTTCTAGATCAACACTCACTCTTAACATTAATTCAAGCTTCCTCTTCCCAGTATGAATTGTGCTAAAATATTTTGATTTATGGACCTTGTGAAAGACTACGTGCTCGCTGCCTTTTGACTCAGAAATAATACAAGAGAAAGAAAAGCAGAAATAAAAAAGGATCTGCCCTCAAGTTGGGGATAGGGAGTGAGAGTAAGGGTCTGTCTTAAAAGGGAAACAGAGAGGTCTGGATTCAAGACTTCTGACTAGTACTAAATGCTAATGGTCATCATAATAGTCATCACAGTTAACTCCTTCATACGAGTAATCCTCCACCTCACTGGGGGATAAAATTGATTGTTAAGAATACTTAATTCTGGCCTAAATTTGTAATCCCAGCACTTTGGGAGTCCGAAGCAGGAGGATCACTGTGAGCCAGGAGTTTGAGACCAGCCTGGGTAACAAAGAGAAATTCTATCTCTACAAATTTTTTTTAAAAAATTAGCCTAGTGCAGTGTCATGTGCCTGTAGTCCCAGATACTCAGGAGGCTGAGGCTCAAGGATCACTTGAGCTCAGGAGGTCAAGTCTGCAGTGAGTTGTGATGGAGCCACCACACTCCAGCCCGGGCAACAGAGCAAGACCCTGTCTCAGAAACAAAACAAACAAACCAACAAACAAAAGCTGATCTCAAATCATGGTACAATGGAGCCAAATAATTTTTAAAATATCTATATGGTGTTAATTTTTGAAACATAAACAGATGTATGAATAATTCAGGCAACTCAGAATTATATTTTAAGAAGATTTAAGGACACGGTAAAATACTCATAATTTTACTTAAAAGAGCTGGATTCAAAAGGATGCTCATATGCTTGTACGCAAGTAAAGATTTATGTATATGTATGTGTGCATTACATTTATACGCTAACATGTTCACAGCAATTTTGTTGCATGGTAAAATTAAAGAAGATTTTCTTTACCTCTTTGAACATTTTTGTATTTCACAAATACTCTACATTAATAATGTACTATGTTTTTAAACCAAAAAAGGAGATATGTATTTTAAAGCACATGCAAGTTTATTCTAAATAAACTGGCAAAGGAAATCATAAATTCAAAAGCAATGAAGGTTAGTGATGTGTTTTTCAACATCAATAGCATGACACTAAAGATCAACACTGTTTTGACAGGGCGTGGTGGCTCACGCCTGTAATCCCAGCACTTTGGGAGGCCCAGGTGGGCGGATCACAAGGTCAGGAGATCAAGACCATCCTGGCTAACACGGTGAAATCCCATCTCTGCTAAAAACACAAAAAATAAGCCGGGTGTGGTGGCAGGCACCTGTAGTCCCAGCTACTCGGGAGGCTGAGGCAGGAGAATGGCGTGAACCCAGGAGGTGGAGCTTGCAGTGGGCCGAGATCGTGCCACTGCACTCCAGTCTGGGTGACAGAGCGAGACTCCGTCTCAAAAAAAAAAAAAATCAACACTGTTTTAAGACAATTGGAAAACTGAAAAAGGAGATATGGGGTTGGAATACAAAAGTTTTTGTAGTGTTGAGGTGCAGATTAATGGTTGGTAACTGTATTTGGATTTGGCCAGTTCCTGGTAATTACATAGTGACAGGAGAGTGCTAAGACTTGAAAAAAAAAAAAAAAGAAAGAAAGAAACCTGAGATGGCTTATGAATTGACAGCACTGCAGCTTGGGTTTGACTTCTGCACTTCCATAATCAGAAGCTTGGGCTAGATGATCTCATAACCATTCCAGCCCTGAAATTCTAGGATTCATCTAATTTGGGACTGGTAGTTTCCATCAAATCAGAACCTTTCAAAGGCAGGTAATATGCACTGACTGTTTAAGTTTAATTTCAAGTAATAAATTTCAGCCAACTACATGGTAATCATGTTAAACTTGTAGGGTCTAAAAAAGGTTGTTTTTTGTGTGTATTGCCAATTGGTCAGTTTTATGTATTGGTTTAGCTTTTGCTTCTCTACACAGATTTTCAATATTGAGATCAAATCTTCATGAGTCCTAAGAAATGACCTACGTTGGGAAGAGGAGTTTAACTCACCCTAACTCCTACCAAAAGGAAAAGAAAAAAAAAAAGGGCTACAAATAATTTAATGTTTGAGCTACACAAGATGTTACTTTATAAAGGTTGATAAAAATTATTATTAATATAAGACTACAAAAATCATAGGTGTCCTGGTCAGAGAAATGAAGTATAGGACAATGTAATTTGAAGAATTCAATAGGAATTCTTCAAATCAGCACAGTGTAATGCCCTGTTGCATCTGTAAAAAAAAAAAAAAAAAAAGAGACAGGTAGCGTTACTACCCATCCACCTGATCCCTGTGGCCAGAAAGATACCGTATGGTACTGTTCGGCACATCACTACTTCCACCAGTGTGTGCATTAAGCCACAAGGTGTCACAGTGAATCAATTGGAAGGGCTGTTATCAGTCCAGACACGCAGGTGGTGCTTCAGGCTTCTGGCCAGTGCTGACCCAGCTCCCTTGGAGAAGTCTGTGCTGGGTTGCATATTGAGAAGCGTGCCTCCTTAGAAGAAATGGCCAGTCAAGGCCAGTGGGTGTGTGCTCTCTAGCCCTCTCCTGGGGCCCCCATTCAGACAGCCCTGCAAAGGCACTGGTGAGAGGGAACCTTTTAATGTTTTGTTGTCTCCACTGAGTTCTTAAATGGAGAAAACCCCAATCACAGCTTTTTCCCAATAAAACAGAGTACACATGGTCTCATACATTGGTCAACCCTTACTACTTAACCATAGGTATGCCTAAGACATAATTCTAGCCTTGAATTTGCAGGAGATTGTGACTACTCCGCCATTACTCTCACATAACAAGGTATATGAATATTATGTCATCCCTGCCACATAACAGTGAAAAGCCCCCTTGGCATTATCACACAAGAACAACCAAACTCAAGAATCCTAGATCATGTTATTGAAAGTTTTGTTTACTAAACTGAAATATGCTAGTGCAGGCATGTAAAAAGTATTTTTAAAGATACTTTTAAGAAATGAAGCAATATTTGGCATTACTTACACAATTTAATTTGCTGATAGAATCCAGAATAAGGGTATTGTCGTCATCATCATCATCATAGTTCCCGTTGATGTGACACCTATCATGTACCAGGCATTATACATGCATTCATTCTTTACTTCACAATGTAACACTCAGGCTACGGAAACTGAGGCTCAGAAAATTTAAGAAACTTCCTGAATATTACACAGCAAATAGAAGACAAACTCAGAGTTTGGACCCAAATCTGTCTTCTTATAAGTCATACTAACGTTGAAGCCTTTATGTTCAAGGCCGGTCACTCTTTTCATTCCAGAAGAAAAAACTGTTGGTGAAAAAAATTGTTCATATTCCCTAATCAAAAGCTGCACACATACACAAACACAATCTGATTAGGACAAATGTCTCTCTCTCTCTCTCTCACACACACACACACACACACACACACACCAGTTAGCAAACACAAAGTTATTATAGACCACAGCATCATATACTGATAGAACTTCCCATATTTTCTGTTGTGCAAATCACTTCAAATAAGCTAATTAATGGCCCTGAAAGCACTTACCTAAAATGCAAAGTGCTCCAGGAAATGTAACATATTATCATGATTCATACCGTAATTCATGGCTGTGGGCCCCCAGGTAGATACAGAAAGAGAGAAGTAGCAAAAATATCAAATGAGAAAAGAAACACTAGGATAAGTATAAACATTTTTAATCAGAAGTCAGGAGATTCCCAACAGATTTGCACTATCCAGAGGGCAAAATAGTCAGGTCAACACTCCCTTCATAGAAGAAATTTTGTTTTCTCAGGGCTTCTTTTTCCTATGGGCTGGCTGTGCGTTCTAGCAGTGAATGCTCATTGGGCTATTAGGCTCACAGATTCTTCTCCTACTGGAACTGTAGGCAATTGCTGGTAAGACTCGGGGAAAATTTTAGCGTCAGGATGGCCAGTGCTGGAACAACTTAATTTTCTTTATTCAATAGATATATTTTGCACATCAGCCATATGCTATATAGGGCACTGGGGATGCAGTGATGTATAAGACAATCAGGTCCCTGCCCTCATGGGGCTTATTTTCTATCAAGGACAAGCAAATACTTAAGAAATAAACAAGAAGCAAGAAAATATAGGCTTCCGGTAATTCCTATGAAGAAGGCATGTGATAGAAAGTGATTGGGGGTTAATTTTAATTGTTTGAGGAAGGGCTCTCTAAGGAGAGAACATTTAAGTTGCTCAGTACAGGAGCTCCTAATTGCTGGGACTCTTTTCCTTTATTGTCCTTCTTTTCTTCGAGATATCTAATTGATTACCTGCAAATAAAGCCAGCACTATGCCAAATCCTAACTCAACTGAGGTCTCCTAATACTTAGCTGAGTTATTACAGAGAAAGCCATATATTCGGTGTCCCCCGACCGA
Organism: Hylobates moloch; assembly: GCF_009828535.3. NCBI lineage: Eukaryota > Metazoa > Chordata > Mammalia > Primates > Hylobatidae > Hylobates > Hylobates moloch. Next base: position 68,870,611 of record NW_026652292.1, on the reverse strand, counting down.
GGGCAAAGGTCCTGCATTGTGAATCAGCTTGGCAAGCTAATGGATCCTAAAGAAGCCCTCCCTGGCTCCAGTCCAGTGAACACTTGGTAGGAGATAAGAATGGACCATCAGGAAGGAAGAGATCAATAGATTCTTAAAACCACAGCAAGGAGTTTAGAGCTTGTTCTAGGTTTGAGGGGAAGCAGGAGAGTCACATGATCTGATTTACGCTTTAAAAATATCACCTTGGCTGTTTGTGGGGATCAGATTATAAGGGGGCAGAGAGAGCTGTTAAGAGGCCGTCCTGATTCCAAAAAGAGAGGCTGGGGGCTTGTAATGTCACCAGAACAGGGTAGATTCCTCTTCTTCAGAGGGGTCTGCCAAATCCTTAATGCTAAGCCTCCTATTTTGAACTGGAAGACTAAGACTTCAAATTAGGCTGATCCAACGCGGTACTGACGTGAGAGAAGGGTGTGGCTACCAGGGCCTCCAAGAGGAGGTGGGCAGCTAGGAGACAATGTCCCTTCACCAGTATGCTCCAGGACAGCCCATACAGTGAAAAGTTAGATGATCCAGCCCCTGGGCTCTCAAATGTCAGGATGGCCATGCATGAACTGAGGCCTCGGTTGATGGTCTGGTAAAGGAGAACCAGAATGCGTGCATCTCAGGCTTTGGGGGTGGATCAAATGAGGAGCTCTATCTTATCTTCAACAACTGGCAGGCATTTACTCTAACGACAATGGCTTTGCAGGTAGCTAAAGTAGTCTGCAAGGGTAGGAAGGAAATATCACCTCCCACAAAGAACTTCTGCAGACAGACAGGAAGTGGGGAGACTGACTTCCTCTCAGGAGCAGATTAAACTAAGATCCTCAGAAGCCAAACATGTTGGAAGTTCTTTCCCCTTTATGTCTTTATTTTCCCTAAGATTCCTAACTGATTACCTGCAAAGGGAGCCAATACTATGCCCAATTTGAATTGTAATTTAATTTCCTAACATTTATTTTGGTTATTGTTTCCACCAAAAAATGAGATAGCTTTCATACTCATTCACTACTGCTTAAAACAATAAAAACACCATCTTTCCCAGGGCACAACTAAGAAGAAGCATTGAATGGAAATTTAAATATTTTTAAGTAAAAAAAAAACCTTTTAGATGACCATGCATTATATTCCATAACAGTTTCAATGACTCTTCAGATAAAGTGGGAATCTTAAGTATTCTTTTTTTTTTTTTTTTTTGAGATGGAGTCTCGCTCTGTCGCCCAGGGTGGAGTGCAGTGGGACAATCTCGGCTCACTGCAGCCTCCGTCTCCCGGGTTCAAACAATTCTCCTGCCTCAGCCTCCCGAGTAGCTGAGACTACAGGCGTGTGCCACCATGCCTGGTTAATTTTTGTATTTTTAGCAGAGGCAGGGTTTCACCATGTTGATCAGGCTGGTCTTGAACTTCTGACCTGATGATTCGCCCACCCCAGCTTCCCAAAGTGCTGGGATTACAGGCATGAGCCATCGCGCCCGGCCTTAAGTATTCTTTAATAAGGAGTGTAATTTGGGTTTTTTTTTGTTCAGTAACCAGGGTATATTTTCCATCCCTGGATCCATCCCTTGGAATTTCACTTGGTCCCTTTGGAAATTAAGTCAGGCAGTTGAGACACATTTAGCAGAATCAAGTTAGTGAATGGGATCAATTTCCAAGTCACCTCCAAAGTCAATTTGTCTTAGAAAACAAAAATGAATATATTCACATTAAAAATTTCTATAGGTAAAACTAGATTCCTAGCTCGTGTTTCCTATTTCAAGAGGTGCTATGGCAGAGTAGTTACAACCTCCGAAGCTAAACTACCATCTATTTGACCTTGGACAATTTATGTAACCTGTCAGTTTCCAGTTTCCTCATTAGTAAAAGTGCAGATGTTAGTAGATATTAGTATCATATGATGTGATCATGAGGGTTACTTGAGCCGACATACAAAAAGCACCTAGTATGGATACTTGCCCAACAAACACTGAAAACTCCATAGATGCTATTCTATGACTGCCTTTCAGAAAGGTGTATATACCTTTCACTACAGGAATATGCCCACGATACACCATGTATTAACCTATCACGGCTCTCTATTGTTAAGTGTGGTTTGTATGTCTCCCCTCATTATCAAATTGTAAGCTTCTGAAAGACAGAAAATATCTTAATCATGTTTACATTTCCAGACCCTGAGACTGTCATTGCCTGAAGTATGGAAATTCTTGAAGGAATGCCTGAATTTTGTTTTAAGCATTAATAGTTGCCTAGGTTCAAATGCACGCTGCCAGAATGTAAATTTTTAAAAAAATCTAGGCTCATATTGATTTTTAAAAATTTAAAAAGAAGGAAAACGCCTTGTCAAAAAATGACGAAGGTATTTGTAGTATCTGCATCCTTTGGACATTTTTTTAAATGCTACGTTCTGACACTTCAAAAAGACATTGTTTTCCCAGGTCAGTTATATTTTGAGGTCCACCAACCAAATCCAAATAAGTAAGTTTATGAATTTTGTTCTTGATCATTTATAAAGTTGGATGTTTGGGGTTGTTTTACGTTTCATTTGCTTGTTCAGAAAGCGGGTGCTCTGTGTTCCTCATGAAAAATGAGTTAATGTGGACGATTGTAATAAAAAGAGATTTATGGCCCTGTTGTCCATATACTTTAAATTAATTTCTTTCTGAACCCCAAACAAAAAGCTAAATGTTTAAAAAATGCATAGCGTTTAAATTCTACATCATAATTTACACACCAAAAAGAGAGAGATTTAAATGTGCATTGATTTTAGGCTGATAAGAATCTGTGTTGAATGTGAGTTGAAAGTTCTTTTTTTTTTTTTTCTTCTTGGCCTCCTATGAATAGTTAGTTTGCAGCAATTTTTAATTAAAAACAGTTCCCATAGTAAGAAAATGGGGGAAAAAAAAGACTTCAAGAAAATAAAATCAGTATAAGAGTCCTACAATTTGTTTTCTGAGGCCATGTAGAGATCCTGAAAAATAAGAGAGTTTGGAAGTTCTCATTTTCAAAACTGCACTTTTGGTTTCATTTAACATTTTCAAAATAGCTTTCCTTCACCACCCAGCCCCCTCCCCCACCTCACCAACCCTCTTCAAACAACTTGCAAAGTTCTGTTTTTAACACTGAAAATCATTCATATATCTCAGAGGAGCAGCAACATTTTTCTTTCTAAATTTCTAGGGGGGAGAAACCTCCAAGTTATCACAAAGCATTTTTTCTTTTTCTCCACCTATCCAAAATAACTAACCTCATTTTAACTAGATTCCATCTGAACATCAATGATACCAAGCTATTCCATGAATAAACATGATGTTACAATGTGAAACCCTGTGACTAAAGTATATAAAAATGTAGCTGAAAGAAAAGAGGACTAAGAATCCCCCTCCTCCCCACCCCCTCCCCAGGGAGTTTTAGAGTTGAACTGAGAAAGGGTGAAAACCAGCAGATTTAAATTTCCAGGTCTTCGAACATTTGTAACCTTCATATTAAATCCTGTAAAACTAAAAACTGTAATTCTAATAAAATCCTTGTGCGTACAGCTTCCGATTGTAATCACAGTTTTCTCTTTTGGAAGAAGATGTGTAATATTGATAAAAGAAAAAAACCTCAAAACAGGAAAAATACATAACGGAACTCACACTTTTCTGGTGTTTATGGTATTTTTTTTTTAAATTAGCATGGTGCCAACATGAAGAACTACGTATACTTAAAAATATCTTCACTTAAATGCAGACATTTTTGGTCATTTGAATGACAAAACAAGCTATAGAAAAGTTATCTAACAGAGATTTGTGAACTTTACTTGATGAACTTTCTTAAATTTTATAATAATCTAACATTAGTTAAATCCCTTCACTTACAATGATGTCCACTACAATGTTTCTCATATATTTTACCTATATTTTCATCTCAGGGCTGAGACCTAAAAATGAAAAAATACATTGTTTTTCCTTTTATTGAAGCTTTTCACAGAACAAATTCCGAAGTCTTCAGAACATATTTTTGTATCCTATCTGACTGTATTGTGTGTGCAGTGTTAAAACTATATAATTGTGCAGTTGTATTCTTCCAAAATACATTTGGCACTGCCAAACCATTCAAATATACGAATTTTGGAAGACATTGGGTCAATTTTTGACAGCATACACAACGGAAAATGTAAACTCCTTTCTGCTGCCTGGGAATTACAGTGAACAACAGTGATGCCAACCTCAGAATTTTTCTTAATTTCATTTTAAAGGGTGGGAAGAGCACCCACACATTTCTTTATTAAATTCCACTGAGATTCTTATGTTGAAAAAAAAATTTATTTCCCAGAACAGCTAGCAGCATTTAAAATATACTTTTGTTGTTGTTGTTGCTGTTTGCTTTTCAATGCATGCCTATTCCTTTACAGAGAGGTGAGGTCCTGTCAGTACTTAGTCACTTGCTTTCCTTTGCCACAAAGATTATGGATCTAAATGACCTCACATAAAATAAATGTGGGGGATGTGAGATGAACACTTTAGGGAGAGTGAGAAGCAGAGGCCCAAAGCTGCTTCAGCTCAATAGGAGATACCAGGCCCCAAAAAACTTCAGAATTGTATTTCTCAGGGAAGGTGCTAATTTAAATGCATTGGTTTTCAAATTCTCTCCTTTTGTCTACTGATTCATTGATTGGCTAGTCAGCAAATGTTTAATGAGTACCTACTTGGTCCAGGAACTACTTGCTCTAAGTGCTTGCTTTAAAACCAGACTGGACCTTCAAGTTTTCTTCACCATTACCCAATTATTTTATTATTGGATGTGTAATATTGATAAAAGAAAAAAAACCTCAAAACAGGAAAAATACATAATGGAACTCACACTTTTCTGGTGTTTATGGTATTTTTTTTTAATTAGCATGGTGCCAACATGAAGAACTATTTGTGATTTTGTGATTTTGAACTAAATACCATGAGGAAAGAAATAATGTCTGCACTCTTTACTTCATAATACTTTCTCATGCTAAAAAAAAAAAAAGAAAACCTGAATTTTCAACTAAAGGGACACTGTTGGTAATTTGCAAATGAGGGACCAAGACCCATGCCAACTAGTTTGTAAGAGTTAGAAATAATATTACCTCCCAATGCCATCCTCTTTAAACTAAAACTTCCCAGCTTCTGAAGAACTTTGATTTAATTTAATTGGAAGAAATGCATCGATCCCCATGAGAAAAAGCCCTGGGATCAGCCATGGAAGGAGAATAGGTAAACATTATGGTTCTTTACCAATTTCTTTCCATATAAAAAAGGAGGTTTCTAGGAAATTTCCAGAAACTTGATTACAATTTCTTCATCACATACTGATTTGCTATATATTTTTTTTTCTAGCCAGGTCCATGTTCCAAAAGGGGTGAAGACTTGAGAGTATTACCCAGTGGGGTGTGTGTGTGTGTGTGTGTGTGTGTGTGTGTGTGTGTGTGTGAGAGAGAGAGAGATATTAGGACTTAGTGAAATAATACTATATATTATAGGAGTGGGACCAGAAGAGAGAGAGGGAGAGAGAGAAGGAAGAGGGATGGGTGAGTCAGTCTTGCCCAAAATGGTTGTACACTTTGGCTAAATTCTCAAAGTAGTCACTCAAAGGCATATTTGATTTTGCATGTGAATAAACTAATAACTTTTGCTGAGTATCATTGTATTTTATTCCAACCAATCCCTCTCCAGAACTCAGAGCAGCTTTATCACAAATAACAATTATTGGTAAAGGTATAGTGTAACTTTACATGAAAGCTATTTTTTTCAAAGTACATACATCATGATCAAAATTTAATATTTAATGTAAATATTTAAATATCTTAGGAGCAATTATTTGATTCTCTCCCCTTTTCATATGAAATAAAAACAAATGCATGGCATTGCGTTCATGACAGTATTTACTGCTTAGCAAAGAAAAAAAGAAGTATTGAGGCAATTATTTGAATAATTATTTGAAAAATTATCTAATTAAGGAGGGAAAAATGTAAACGGTTAGCTCTAGGACACACCAGAAAATAGTTCATAGCACTTTACTGTTACAGGCAGGGAGGCTTAAACAAATCTTTAAGATTTGTCATAGCAAGCTTTCTTCTCTTGGTTCTTGAGCTATGAAGTAGTCTTTTTCTACTCAGAGCTAAATCTTTAAAAGTAATACCCCATAATCCAAAAGTTAGGAATTCCTGAGTTTAGCTCTCACAAAAATGAATGTGCCATCTTTGCAAAGCATACTGTGAAAGGAGGTCTTTTCAAATGTCTTGCCTCAGATGGGAAAAAAACCTGCTCTGAATCTTGCAGTTTTTTTTTTTATGAGGGCAAGAGTAGGGAAATCTTGCAGATAAGTCTCCTAGCTCAGACCTGGCCAAGTGCTCAGTAATGGGCAGGAGGGTAGGCAGATATCAGAGAAAGCTGCCTGTGTTCCTAACTGCAGGAGGATGGAGAAGAATCTCTGCAATTCCTCAAAAACTTTCTAAAATGTAAGGTGGACAGGTCATTTTTAAATATTGTTGCTGTTCAAGAATTGAGCCATAATGGTCCCTGGCCTCTTTTTTATAACTAATCATACTTTTAAAGGACTATTTTTTCCAAATTTGTATTGCAATTAATGTGTGCCTGAACTATAAGACATTTTCTATCCTCCTAATTCTGAAAGCAGCCTATGTCAACCAATAGTTTATGCAGAGATTTAAGATTCCAACACGCAGTTGCAAAGATCTGAAGGAAATATACAAACTAACACACACAAAGCAACATACACAAAACAGCAAGCACAAATATCAGTCACTGCCAACAGTTCACCATCCTAAGCAAAACATAGTTTGCACTTCTATAGAAGCTACTAGCTTCTAGAAAGAGCATGAGTACCAGCAGTCATATTTAGCATCTATGGTGTATTAACATACAAAGAAAATAGCAGTCATTAAAGACAACCCAGCTTTTAAAATGCATATAAGTCCTTGTCCAGCAGTTAGCCAATCAAAAAGCAGGTCACATCTTGTTAGCTGTATTAAATACCGAAACGTCATGAATTCTCTATGGCTCTGTTGACAATTCAAGCAAGTGTGTTTTATCCTATAATACAAACTTAATGTGAGTCCCTTCCTAGAGTTAAAAGTCAATCTTCAATCTAAAATTCCACCAAAGCTATTCCCTAAAAGCTCTTTGGCATAAATCTTCTGGTTATTTGTACTCTGCAGAGAAGACTAAATTCCTAGCAATTTCCACTTCCTAAAGTGACTTTGGTGCACCTATAACAAACTCCTTTTCCGAACACTTCCACACAAAGCCCCAACTTACAGGCAGATGGACAATCCAGCAGCAAGACCTGCCAGCTGAGCTAGCACAGAGAAAAAGTCAACTGACATAAAATATTTAAATTGCAGGAGGCGAGTCTGGAGTTCTGCATTTAAAAAGTTCTGAAAGTCCTGTTCTCTCTGCTCCCAGAGTTGCTGGCTGCCTAGGAGGCTGAGTCTCCCTCTCTCAGGCACAAGATCTCGAATATGCAAAAACCAGAGCTGACTTGAAAGCTGAACCAGCTCCTGTCCTAAGGTAGAGTGATCAGGGGGGCACGGCCGACAGCAATAGGACAAAGTCTAGAGTCCCCTTGCCCCAAGCAACTGGTTTCTGATTTTAACACTGAAATATACAAACATGTGTCCCTCCAGGGCTAGTTCTGAGAAGTAGGCAGGGTTACTCTTCTGCCCCTTTTTACCTCGATTTTGGTGACTTTGAAAAGCAAATACAGGTCAAAGCAGACTTCCTCTAGGATTTGTTAAAAATATATATATACACATATGTATATATACATATAGCCAGATGCAAACAATCACAAAATTCCCTGGAATTATATCTCAAGAAACACCAACAGGACTGACTCAGAGCCTGTAAAACACCAGAGTTCTGGAAGAGCAACATTTCTGGAAACCCGGCATGTGAATCAAGTGCTGGGTTGTCTCAAAATTCCGGCAGAAACTGTCTTCTGAAACAAGAGTTGCTGTGCCTAGAAATCCAGCGTTCAAACTCGTGGATTCATCCTGGCGCTCATTTCCACGTACGTGGTAGTATCAAGTGGGACACTTCCCATAGAATTCAGCCAGAAACCCTAGGAAAAGCTCACGCATGGCTTAACAAAATACACAAACACATCCCCAAGGTTGAAGTACTTACCTCTGTGCGAGACTGCAGTCTCTTGTTCATCTCATAGATTCGGTACTCTGGCTGTACCATGTATGGTGTATGCCTCCTATAAAATGGGCCGAAAGGAGAAGAATAGAAGGGGTCATGTGGTGTGCTGGACATCTTGCCTGCTTTTCGAAAATCAAGCTAAACAGAGTATCAGTAACGTCCATGCAGAGCACATGGGCTGTGTTCTTCCCAGTACAAAGTAGACGCACGCACACACGCTCACACACACACAGAGGCAGGCAGGCAGGCAGGCTGAACACGCTGGCTGGGAACTGCTGTCGGAGCCCTCTATAGCAGGAGAGGAGAGGGAGAGGAGAGGAGGGAGGGAAAGAGGGAGGGAGAGAGGGAGGGAGCACGGGAGAGGAGGGAGAGGGAGAGAGCAGGAGCTCCAGAGAGGGAGGGAGGTTGGTATGGAGGAAGGGAGGGAAGAAGGGAGGGAGGAGGGAGGGAGGGAGGGAGAGAGAAAGAGAGAGAGAGAGGAGCTGGATAGCTTTAGGCACCACTGCTTGTTTTTAAAGAAGCAGTTTGTGGAGAGGTCATTTCCTGTCCACACTGTAGACTAGTTCACAAATATAATTCTCCTCACAGTCTGACAAGAGGTCTAAGGTTTGGTTTTAATTTTTTTCCTCCAGCCAGGACCCTTCACAACCTGATTGCTAAGCTTGTTAGCATAGAGGTGGTCTAACCGCTACACGAGCCGCTCACCCCTGACAACCACACTGTTGTAATGTATCAGAAATGTTGATTACTACAAAATACAGAAACACGGGCACTGTGGTGCCCCGAATTGGGACCGGTGATTCACTCACATGCAGAGATTTATTTCAACACTAATCTCCCTATGTAGTTTTGCTTTACTTGCTGTTGTTCCAAGGGCTGTTATATTCTTTGCCCTCCACTCCATCTCACCCCCATCTCTCCCCACTCACCCATCTTCCCAGCCACCTCCCTCTTCTCCCAAGACTTCATTTAGGCCCTTAAGGTGCCTGGGCATTTTCAGGTAAAAACAATCGTTCTGAATGTGGAATGTATAAAATACGCTTAAGGAGAGCAATGGTCTTTTTTCCTAGAAAGGAAAAAAAAAAAACAAAAAAAAACAAAACCAAAGCAGACCTCCCAATAAGACAGGAAAGGCAAAGAAGGAGAAAACTGCCACAAAAATGACCATGGAAAATTCGGTTGAGAAGGAAATTGCAAATAATTGAATGGATCATCCCCAGATAACATGTCCAACTCTTATGGAGACAAAGTCTGTATTTTCCAAGATTGGTCAAGTAAACAAATCTTTTCCCAGCTGTGGTATATGAGAACCATAAGAAACCCCAACAGCCCATGGAAGGGGAAAATCTCTATAGAGAATTAAGCGATCTATAAAATAATCAAATTCTGCTAGAACCAACTATAACCAGAGATACGACACTTAAACAAAGCCCAGCCACAGAAAATTTAAATGTATTGAGCTAACACCTAGGTAGGTCAGTGATATTAAGGAAATAAAGCAAAGGACCACCAAAAAGCATAATGAATTCAAGACCTGAATGCAAACGCATGCAAATGAGACATTTCTTCTTTTTAATAAGCAGATTAATTAACTTTCTGCCCCAATCATGGCTTGGGTATCTCCAAGTCACTAGCCAACAGGGGATAAGGTATTGCTAATTCTGCAATGTACACTCTTAAAAATACTCAGACACAGAAAAGTGTATTGCTGTCTTGATCAGTCCTTCATAATTGCATGAAATATTTGCTGAGTCCACCCCAAACTTCCAGCAGCGCAGCCCAACACACTCATGTCGCTTGCCAGGATGAGATTAGGGTAGGTATTACACTAAGGCTGCTTGGAACTTGCGCTAGGAGACCCCAAGGCAGGCGAGAATGCTTGGTTTCAGGTTTCATTACAAATCCAAAAGCTGGACCAAATTTGCTGCAAGGTTTGTCAAAACACACAACCTTCTAAAGACAGGATTTCAAACAATTTTGGCATGATTTACGTTTTGGTATAGCAGCCACTGCAAAACCTAATGGTTCCTCATGTTTAAACTCTCAAACTAAAGACATTCTGAAAGTTTAGTGTCTGGCTGAGTTTGTGTTAATGTGACCATTTCAGTGCAAGAATGAAAGTAACACCTAGGCAGGCGTGTGCAGGCCAATAGTAATAAAAAAATGAAACAGTTCAAAAATCCATTTAGGAAGGGAATTCCTCTCTGAATAAGGTTCCGGTTTGCTCTCATTTGTTTCTGCAGACCATTGCAAATTATAATTGGAAATATTTCTTGCCATTAATAGCAAAAGACTCTCATTTCAGAACTATCTGAAACTTGATAATGCTGATCCATATCCCTGATTCTCATCCCCGCTATTTCAGGAGTCTCCGAACTAGTCCCTCTGCCCACAGATTCACAGTTCTCTTCTAAATTGTGGTCTGTCCTTATTCAAATCAGAATGTGGATTTCAGATAAGTGAAAGCGATCAGGTCCCATGTTTTCCGCCTCAGTGTTTCCCTGCTGCCAGTAGGAAAATGTACAAGTTCCTTAGGAACATGGCATACAGGGCTTGGTAAGACCCGCACTTCTGTGCTCTCTCTTTCTCCCTCTGTCTCACACACACACACACACACACACACACACTCACACACACTCATTCATTTACTCATTTGTGTGTTCATTCATTTATTTACTTGCTATATTTGATCTTCCTAAACTGGCAATCTTTCTTATGCATGGCCACATTTGTACTTCTGTTCCTAGTTTACCTACAAACTGCTACTTATCCTTCTATTAAATTAAATTGTCTCCTCTATAAACCTTTTAAAATTACACATTCATTTGTTTATTTATTCAACAGATATTCCATTCACAGTGGATAGAGGCAGAGCCAATAGCATGGCCAGAGCACATTTCAACCCTAGCTCCACCACCTAGTTGTCACGTGAACCTGAGCAAATGACACAGTCTCTCTGCAACTCAGTTATCTCATTGCAAGATGAGGACAATGATAGAAACTAGTCTATAAGATTGTTGCTAAGGATTAGCAAATAAATCCAAAAGCATTAGAACCCTGTCATCTAAACGCTCAAATAATAACATGATAGGCCGGGCGTGGTGGCTCACGCCTGTAATCCCAGCACTTTGGGAGGCCGAGGCAGGCGGATCACGAGGTCAGGAGTTGGAGACCAGCCTGACCAACATGGTGAAACCCCGTCTCTACTAAAAATACAAAAATTAGCCGGGTGTGGTGGCATGCGCCTGCCCAGCTACCCAGGAGGCTGAGGCAGGAGAATTGCTTGAACCTGGGAGGCAGAGGTTGCATTGAGCCAAGATCGTGCAATTGCACTCCAGCCTGAGTGACAGACCGAGACTCCGTCTCAAAAAAAAAAAAAAAAAAAAAAAAAGAAAAGAAAAGAATAGCTGGGCATGGTGGCGGGTGCCTGTAATCTCAGCTACTCAGGAGGCTGAGGCAGGAGAATCACTTGAACCTGGGAAGTGGAGGTTGCAGTGAGCTGAGATCGCACCACTGCACTCCATCCCAGGCAACAGAGCAAGACTTTGTCTCAAATAATAATAAAAGTAATAATAATAACATGATTATTAGGTACCTGATAATCTGCTTAGGTCCTAGGGATCATTGGGAGGCCAAGGTGATGTAGCACACAGGCTACCTGCCTTCCTGCCCCCTTGTCATCTAGTAAGGGAAAGGGAAAGACAGTGTAGAAGAGCTAGTAAATCTTTGGGGACATAATTTTAAACTATAGTGCATGCTCTGTTGGAAATAAATAAAATAAAAAGAAGAGATAAAAAAAATCAGGCCTGGTGCAGTGGCTCACACCTGTAATCCCAGCACTTTGGGAGGCTGAGGCAGGTGAATCAGGAGGTCAGGAGTTTGAGACCAGCCTGGTCAATATAATGAAACTCCGTCTCTACTAAAAATACAAAATATTAACCACGCATAGTGGCAGGTGCCTGTAATCCCAGCTACTCAGGAGGCTGAGGCAGACGAATCATGTGAACCTGGGAGGTGGAGGTTGCAGTGAGCTGAGATCACGCCACCTCGCTCCAGCCTGGGCAACAGAGTGAGACTCCGTCTCAAAAAAAAAAAAAAAAAAAAAAAAATCCCCCCCTTGGTGTCATCAGTGTAGTTTCTATATTCTTCTATCAGAGGACTTATATTAATACGTAAAAGGAACAAATACTGTCACTTGTTCAGTACTTGCTATGTTCCAGCCACTGTGCTGAGTGGTCTACACAATTACTCTTAGTTTATCTCGCAATAAATCTATGGAATTGATTTGATTACTATTCCCATTTTACCTAACAGGAAACTGAGGCTATGAGAGGCTAAGAAAGTTCTTTGAAGTCATGCAGTGAATAAGCGACAGAGACAAGATTCACATCCAGTTTGCCTGACTGCTTGTGACTTAAGCATTTTGCTGCTCAGAGGTCAGGTCCATCCTCATCTCGAGGGCATTTCTGTTCTTTGTCCCCGGTGGCCAGCTTGGTGCTGAGCCCATAGTAGATGCTCAGGACACATGGACCTGACTAAATGGAAGAAGAAGCAAAGGATAAAGTGGCTCCCCTGACTTGAATTTTATTCTACGTTGTCTTGCTTAGTTTCAGACACTCAATGCCCCCTGCCTCGCTCCGACCCCTGCCCCTGAAGCCCTGCCCTGCAAATCACCACTCCCATCTTTGTTATTGTCCCAGATCTCCCAGCATAGATTCCTAAATCAACAAGCTAGGAGTTGAATCCTTTGCACCGCGCCAGGTTACCTGGTTGTCTTTGTCATTCATCTGTTTGTCTTCTTTCTTGCTTCTTGAAGGATCAGCTATGACTGGTCTTCTTCTGGGTCAAGGATGAGCTAAGAAGTGAAGAAAACAAAGTGCTTATTTTAAGATTGTAAATCAACTCCTTCAGAAAACCATAGAGAATTGCAAGTATGCAGTATTTGTACCCTAGCAAAGAATAAACAAGTCTAACCCCCAACACAGCAGTTCTATTACCCCCAAAGATTAAGCCTTGCTCATTTACACATCATTTGGTGTGTTGAGTATGAATGAACGAGTTCCCAAAGTCCTCATGTGGACGTTCAGGGTGCTCTAAAAGCTGGCCTGCCCTTTACACTCGGGACCTCATTTAGCTGCATTCACCTTAGGTTTAACCCACAGAATGATTATTGTTCCTTTAAGTGGAAATACCTACCCACAGTTTAAAAAGTGAAGAATTTCACATACAATCCAGATTTTCATCTTCTCTGAAAAATTATAAGCTCTGACCATCCTTGGCCCCATCCCTGCTGCACCGCAGTGAGCAGTGGGGCCGGCCTCTTTGTGCTTGTCCGTTCACCATGGTCTCTGTCACTCTACAGCCGTCCCCTCCAACATCCCTAATTTCCATTTACCTGCCTGGTTCTTCCAAGTATTTCAAACATTGTCCTTTTTCTTAATCTATCAATTACATCCTTTCCAAATCCTTCAACTAAGCACTGTTTGCTTCAGACAGCCAGCTTTCTTACCACTCTTCAATTCCCCTTCTCTATCCTTCCTTACCTATTTCTTTCTCTTTTTTTTGATGGAGTTTTTGCTCTGTTGCCCAGGCTGGAGTGCAGTAGTGCAATCTTGGCTCACTGCAACCTCTACCTCCTGGGTTCAAGCGATTCTCCTGCCTTGGCCTCCCGGGTAGCTGGGATTATAGGCGCCCACGACCATGCCTGGCTAATTTTTGTATTTTTAGTAGAGACAGGGTTTCACCATGTTGGCCAGGCTGGTCTCAAACTCCTGACCTCAGGTGATCTACCCATCTTGGCCTCCCAAAAAGCTAGGATTACAGGCGTGAGCCACCGCACCCAACCCTTCTTTACCTATTTCTATGCCCTATACAATTTCTGCTTCTTTGGTCAATAAGCATTTCACTAATAGGTAAAGGCAAGGTAGAGCTGAGATGTGGTGAGGAAAACAGATAAATGAAAACATAGAAGGCGCGGCAGATTTCAACCCTGGTGCCACCGCTTAGTTGTCACGTGAACCTGAGCAAATGACTCAGTCTCTCTGCACCTCAGTCATCTCATTGCAAGATGGGGACAATGATAAAAACTAGTCTATAAGATTGTTGCTAAGGATTAGCAAATACATCTGACAGCATTAGAACCCTCACATCTAAATGCTCAAATAATAACACGATTATTAGGTACCTGACATCTGCTTAGGTGCTAGGGATCATTGGGAGGCCAAGGTGATACGGCACACAGGCTACCTGCCTTCCTGCCCCTTGCCATCTAGTGTCTGCCTTCAGGCAACTTAGCAGACATGCAAAACTATGCTTCCTTCATTCAACAAGGTATATATTGAGCCCCTACTATGTACTAAGCACCATGCCAAGTGCTGGTAATATTGCTCCAACAACCAAACCAAAGGAAACACAGAACTAATCCCCTACTCCAGGAGGCAGGTGGTCTAGAATAACGTTGTCAAGGATGAACTTTGGAGCCTCACTGCCTTGGCTTGAATCGTGACTCCTGCATTTAGCTGTATGACGTTGGCATTTCATCTGTCTCTGCCTCAGTTTTCTCATCTCATCTGTAAAGTGGACCTAATAGCAACCCTATGATTCTTATGAGGATAAAATAAGTTAATGCATATATGTTGATTAGAACAGTGCCTGGCATTTAGTAAGTCCTCATAATTATTAGTTATTATTAGAAGAGGCAACAGGCATTAACCAATATCAGAAGCACATGTAAAGTGACACTGTGAAGTATAGAAGACAGGCTGGGATAAGGAGGACGCATGAGCAGTAGAGATGCGGTCAAAAAAAAAAAGTCTAAGGCATAATATGATAGACATCTCCATATTAATAAACAAAATGCTAATTTACAGAGCCTTGAAATAAGGAGGGATTCATTCAAACTAGTGAAATCAAGGAAGGCTTCACAGAGGAGTTGGTATTTGTATTTAGCCTCATAGGATCAGTCACAAGACTAAGATGAAAGTTTGAGAAAGTTCATGCCAAGCAAAGGGGACACCATGGAAATGAACATATTTGACATCAAGCAAAGTCAAGCAACTTGGTGAAGGCAGAGAGTAAAAAGATGATGAAGTTCAATTCCAGGAGACCTGAAAGTGCCATCTGAAGGAATCTGCAGTTTATCGCCTGGGCACTGGGAAGCCAACAAGTGGTTTGTTCAAGCAAGATGACTTGCTAATACAAGGAGGATAAATTAGATTCAGAGTGACTCAAGAACTGAACTATGCTTTGGGAAGTTGATTTTGATCAATAAAGTCCCCAGCATACATCTGTTCAGAAAACTCTCTCAGAGCACATGAAACAGAAGACCCAGAGCAGAGATTGAAAAAGTTCTCATTGTTCTTGGCTACCACCTAGAATTAAAATCTTTTATGATTTTTGTGGAATTCTTCAAGGCCGTCTTCTAAACAGCACCAGTAGTCATTATCCAGGCGTTTAAAGTTTATAAATTGAATTCAGAGTTGAGAAGGGCATTGCTGAGTACATCGAAGAGCTTGGAAATCTGTCTCCACCCTGCAGTCTTAGAATTGTCTTGGATTTCCTTTACTGAGGTGTTTGCTGTCATTTTCTAATGTCTTTTTTCTTTTCTTTTTCTTTTTCTTTTTTTCCTGAGGTGGAGTCTCACTCTGTTGCCCAGGCTGGAGTGTAGTGGTGCAATCTTTGCTCACTGCAACCTCTGCCTCCTAGGTTCAAGCGATTCTCAGCCTCCCAAGTAGCTGGGATTACAGGTATGCACCATGCCCAGCAATTTTTGTATTTTTAGTGGAGATGGGGTTTCACCATGTTGGCCAGGCTGGTCTCGAACTCCTGACCTCAGGCGATCCACCCACCTTGGCCTCACAAAGTGCTGGGATTACCGGCGTGAGCCACCGCACCTGGCTGTAATGTCTTCTTGACTAAGCCAAATATAATAAGAAATTATAATGACTAAGAAAGGCCGTAGCCATTGAGAACAGCTTATTTCAAGAGTATCAACAGTGAAATCCAACCCCATAGCATGGACCATTTAATGTTCATTTAATTATTAAACAGGTCATCCCCGAGTACCTGCAATGTGCTGGACCCTCCTCTTTTGAACTCTGTGGGATCAGATCCTCTCTGACCTCTCACCTTTCCAACCACATCAGTGCCTGTATTCGCCCAGCCAACACCACCCTCCATGACACTTCTACTCCATTCCTAGTATATGTCAGATTCTTTCTTCTAGATTGCAGAACACTCCTCTCTTGGCCTTGGCATGGCTAGCTCCTTCTCAGCTCAAGATGTTACCTGGTCAAAGAGGCCATCCATGACCGAGTTATAGAAATAATTTATCCATGCTCCATTACTTTCTCTCTTGAATTCTGTTTGTTAGGTCTCTGACGCAGATCACCATCTGTAATTACATCTTCATTTGTTATTTACTTGTATATTGCCTGTGCCTGTGTTTCCTATGAGATTATAAATTCCACAAGGGCTGACGATGTGCTGGTTTTATACACCAATGTATAAAAAATTCTGTACACTCAGAATTTCACATAAGGTCTGGCACATGCAGGAGCTCAGTATATTTTTTGAAAATAAATAGGTGAAATATCTGAATGCATCCCCGGAGCTGTCCTGGCAAATTATATCCCTTAATTCCAGGCTGAGCTATTCATATAACAGTGATGTATAAAGGCCATTTTTGTTCATTTATTAATGCAATTGGGTACTTACTACAAGTCAGGTACTGGGAAAACCAAACTGGGCAAATTTGATAACTTGAGAGGCTCCCTTTCCAGGAACCAATTCCCTAGAAAGCCTTTTGTTATCATTAATTATTTCATATCCAGAAGACCTCAGAGCTGCTACTGAGACTTCTGTGATCCACTTCTGACCTATGGGAGACCATGCAGCCAAATGTCAAGGATGCTGTATTCTCTATCCAGCTTTGAACCTTTCTCACTGTGACAATTGGGTAAGTCATATCACTGCAGTTAGCTTGAGTTTCCATATTTGCCAGATGCAGATAATAGCACTAGCTTCATAGGGCCGTTATGGGAATTGAGGAATATTTTCTGCCCCAATAGCCAATAGCTGTTACGAATGTCAAGCATTGTTCCAAGCATTTTATGAATATTGATTCATTGAATCTTTACAACAATCCCATAAGAAAAAGACTATTTTGTTCCCACTCTCTAGGTGAGGAAACAGACGTTCAGAGAGTCTGAGCAACTTGCCATGGGTCACACAGGTAGTAGCTGGTGGAATGGGAGTGGAATGAGGGGCTTCTGGCTCCCCTTGTTGATGCTCTCAGAGGGTCCACAGTCTCTGTTCATCTCCACACTCAATTGTGAGCTGCTTGAGGGCAGGTGACACATGTTTTTCATGAAAGAAGAAAAATATAAATGAGAGAATGAAGACAGTATCATTCAAGATTCTTCTGCTTGTAGAAAAAAAAAAAAAACACTCCAAATGTCTTAAGCAAAAAAGACAAAAAAGTGAATTTATTTGCTTATCTAATTGGAAAAGTCAGAAGCATTTGAGTTCAGGTTCAGTAGGATCCAGGCGCCCAAATTACATCACCAGGACTTGGAACCTGTGGCTGCCCCTGTAGGCAGGCTTTCTTCACTTGCTGGTAGACTCTGCCCATGTGGTGACCATGGGTAAGGCTGGGTTCATATTCTCCCAGTTTAGCCCAGCAGAAAGAGAGATTTCTTTTCCAAGAGTTCCAACAAAAATCCCAGCTTTGTGTCTCGTTGCCTGATTCGGACATAAAAACCAATCTCTGCAGCCAAGAGAGTGGCCAGTCCTGGGTCACATGCCCACTCCCCCAGCCCGGGGCAGGTTGGCCCTCCTAAATCGAGGGACCCAACAAAATGGCAGGGTTCTGTGACCAGAAGGTGAGTGCATTTAGGGGTACAGCCACCCACAAAATATACATTCAAGTCCTAACCCTTAGTACCTGTGAATGTGAGATTATTTGTAAATAGGGTCTTTGTAGATGTAATCAAATTAAGATTAAGTCATACTGGATTAGGGCGAGCCCCAAATCTGATGACTAACGTTCTTACAAGGAGAGACACAGACACACAGACACACACATGAAGAGGGAGGCAGAAGCTAGAGCGATGCAGCTACAAGCCAAGGAACACCAAGGACAGCCAGAAACTACCCAAAGCTGGGAAGAGGCAGGAATGAAGTCTACCTTAGAGCCTTCAGAGGGGGCGTGGGCTGCCAAGACCTTGATCTTGGACCCCTAGCCTCTAGAACTGTAAGCGAATACATTTCTGATTATTTAAGCCACTGAGTTTGTGGTGCTTTGTTACAGCAACCTTAGCAAACTAATAGAGAATGGATATGGGTTCTGCATGCAAAGCCTCTGCTATCCAACCACAAAGAGGCTGATTTGGCTCAAAACAGAAGAGACTGCAAGGAGACCCTACCTGTTGTCTTTTCCTGTACTAACAAGGGTAATAACAATAACAATAATAATGTCATTTACTGATTGCCTACTAATTGTCATGCAAATGTAAGGTGTGGTAATTCACATAAAATTATATCACTGGATCCTCACACCACCCCTGCTGAGTTAGCTATGTTTTCCTCTAAGCACAGGGAGCTATCAAACAGGAATTGGGTCCTCCTTCTTCTATTTAGGTAAATATTAATCTTTATATGAACCCTCCCTCCAAATCTCTATTTCTCTCTCTTTCTCTCTCTCTCTCCCACACACACACACACACACACACACACACACACACTGCCGTACCACTAAACTGTGCTTGTCCCAAAATGGGTGGCCAATATTTACAAATGAATAAATGACAGCCTTTTAAAAATTTTGTTTTAACTTGCTAAAAATTATTAACTATGGTATCATGATTTTCTCCTTGTGCTCTGTTTTATCAGAACTAACTTTGAGCCATTCACCTGTCCGATCTGCCCGAACTGCTGTCACTCATCCTGATTTCAGCCATGCACCTCCTGCCTCTCTTTCCCTCCCCTAGAGCTCTGAGAGCCAACTTTTGGATCGGCGGCTGACACCAGGATGCCTCCGGACACCCTGGAGGCTGGAGAAAGACAGTGCGCTGCACAGAGTCTCACACAGCCTGCCAAGGACAAACTTCCGCTGCGCGATGTGGACCTAGACAATCGTTCTCTGACAAAGGAATCCCCAAGCCTGTGCCTTCGTGGAATTGACTTTTGAGTCCCTTTATTACTGAGACTGACATCTGAAGCACATGTATGTTTTTCTTTCATAAAAGCTCTACCCTAATCCAAGATCAAACAATTTATTTTGAAAATAACTGTATAGAATGGTACATTTTCCAGAACCAAGCAAGTTTGCCCTGTCATTTGCCGTCGCCTTTGAAGTATTTAATAGCCGAGGTAACTTGGAGAAACGACTGTGTTCCTGAAAACTGTACTTACTGTTGCTCCTGTTTGCAAGGGACTTAGCATTTACTCACTGCTTTTATCAGTCCACTTTTTGCTTTTATCTGCATTGTTTCCCAAGTGAATTGTCATTCATAGTTTTCTACACATCGTTTCTGAGAGCCATGGAGGATTTCCTTCTGGGAATGGACCTTAACTGATCTCAACGTCCCCTGCCGTTGATATTTGCATTATTTCCAATTTTTCCCTAATACAGCAATCCTTGATAAATATCCTTATATCTCTTTGTATATCCATATGTGTCCACATCAAAATTCTAAAAGTAAAATCATTTTAAGGCAAGGGGCATGTGCTTTGTAAACCTTTTGTTACATATTGCCGAATTGCCCTATAAATGAGTTCTGTGGATATAGTCCCACCAGTAATTTTTAATTTTGATTTCATTTTTATGTTGATGAGCATGATACACATTCATGAAGAAAACTCATGCAATACTTCAAAGTGTGAAGAAAAATGTGAAATGCACCTGATTTTCTCCACTGTAGAGGTTGTACAGAAGGATCTAGCAGCTCATCTCTGTGCATGGGCTGAGTTCTCCAGCCACCATGCCTCCACTGGGAGCTAGTGGAAGGAAACCCACCGTATGGATGCAAAGCACTGTAGCTGACAAATCTTTGAGGGTTTTTTAATTTTTCACAACCATAAACAACAGGGCAAAGAATTCCCTGGCATTTATCCTTCAGCACTGGACATAAATGCCACTTCTTTTTTTTTTTTTTTTTTGAGACAGTCTCACTCCGTCGCCCAGGCTGGAGTGCAATGGTGCTATTTTGGCTCACTGCAACCTCCGCCTCCCGGGTTCAAGTGATTCCCAAGTAGCTTGGACTACAGGCCAACCATGCCTAGCTAATTTTTGTATTTTTAGTAGAGACCGGGTTTCACTGTGTTGGCCTGGCTGGTCTCAAACTCCCAACCTCAGGTGATATGCTCACCTCGGCCTCTCAAAGTGCTGGGATTACAGGCATGAGCCACCCCACCCAGCCCAAAAATGCCACTTCTTGAGCATGCTTTCGTTGACTCCCTAAGCTATAATTCAAACTTTTCTTTGATTCATTAACTGAAGTAAGAGGTTCTGAGCCCTATGCCTGGAAACTTGCACCCACAGAGTATTGTGTACTTAGCACATCTTGACAAACTAGGTCTGGATACACTTATTGATATGTAGCAAACTTTTCAAAACATGCAACATGCTGCGAGATATGTTATCAGTGACAAATTAATATCAAAACCAATCAATATTCTATGGACACAATGGCCCGTATGTTCAATTGAAATGAGTAAACATTTGTTGTCACCACAATGCATCAGATCTGCTAGGCAAGTGTTGGAAATGGTGATGGTTAACATTATGTGTCAACTTGACTGGGCCACTGAGTGCCCAGACGGTTGATCAAACATTATTCTGAATGTGTCTGTGCAGTGCAGGTGTTTCTGGATGATACAACCATTTCAATTGGTAGACTGGGTCAGCAGGCTGAAGGGCCTCACCCCACATTCCTGAGGAAACTGGATGGCCTCTCTGAGACAAGTGCTGTGCAGGACAATGCTGAGTCTCCTTAGGACCCATCCCATAGTTCCTGTTTGCCTCTAGACCTGTAACCAGATGCAAGTCCCAGCAGCCCTACAGGTGAGGAACACAGTGTGACCCCTGAGGAGGTGAACTGCACTCCCAAAGAAAGACTTGAGTTTTCTAATGACAAGGACAGAAATCCGGAACATGTGTGGGAACGCGTAGTAAGGGATGGGATAATGGTGGGAGAAACTTAAAGTTGGATTGGGCTGAATTTATTGGTATGGACTCGCTGAGAGATTCTGCATTTAATGCTGCAGCTCAAGGAGTTAGAAAGGGCTCTAGCAGTTTGGCTGTTTGGTTGGTTGGTTGGAACATGGACCAAAGGGTGGGCCATGGTAACTGAGCTGGAAATGTCAAGACAGTTTTGATTTAAAGTAGAAAAAGGGGCCGGGTGCGGTGGCTCACGCCTGTAATCCCAGCACTTTGGGAGGCTGAGGAGGGCAGATCAAGATATCAGGAGATCGAGACCATCCTGGCTAACGTAGTGAAACCCCATCTCTACCAAAAATATAAAAAAATTAGCCAGGCGTGGTGGCGGGCACATGTAGTCCCAGCTACTCGGGAGGCTGAGGCAGGAGAATGGCGTGAACCTGGGAGGCAGAGCTTGCAGTAAACCGAGATCACACCAATGCACTCCAGCCTGAGTGACAGAGTGAGACTCTGTCTCAAAAAAAATCAAAATCAAAATAAAAATAAATAAATAAAGTAGAAAAAGTGATTCAAAGCTTAGGGAGATGGAATGTTAGGGTGGAGTCACCATTTAAAACCGACTCACTCACACTGGAAGGGTCCAAAGACCCTTTCACCACAACTGTGAGAAATAAACTTAGGTGAGGAGCCCCAGCATCCTTGGAAAATCATCCCACAGTTGCTTTTCTATGTAGCACAGGCCTCACAGTGGAACTTCAGTTACTGAATTGGGAGACCTAAATGCAATGGGTGTAATTGGATCCTGGGGTGGCAGGGGCCACATGACAGCATCAGCCACCCGAGGCCAGGTGAACGTGGCCACTGTCTGGCACAGCAGAGTCAAAGCAGCCCTCAGAGCAGCCTGACTCACGCTGACCTGTGGGGCTGACTAATTGATCATACTGTTCCTAGAAGTGAAATAGACAGGAAGCCCACTGAATTCTTACTTGATGTGTATAAGCAAATTCTAGGTCGAGGGAACAAAAGTCTAACTCGAGTCATAAAAGCAGATAGCCATGGCTCTTCTGTTCACTCAAGGGGAAGCCAGTGCTGTGGGGCACATGGAGATTTCCCTTCTAAGGCAGAGAATACATTGATGCATCTGACCCCACGCCTGCAACTGAAAAGGAGACACAATGCCTGGTAGGCCTCTATGGAATTTGGAGGCAATATATTTCTCATTTGGGTGCATTAGTCCAACTCATTTACTGGGTGAACCAAAAAGCTGCTAATTTGAGGGGCACAGAACAAGAGAAGGTTCTGCAGCAGGTCCTGGCTGCCATGCAACCTGCTCTGCCACTTGGACCATACGCTCCAGCAGATTCAATAGTGCTTGGCGTCTCTGTGGCAGATGGGCAAGGAACGCCGTCTGGAGTCTTTAGCAGGCCCATTAGGTAGATCACAGCACAGGCCCTCAGGATTTCGAAGCAAGCCCTGCCATCCACTGTGGTTAACTACACTTGTTTTGAGAAATAGCCCTTGGCCTGCTACCAGGCCTTAGTAGAGACTGAACCATGAGCCAGCAAGTTACCATGGGGCCTGAGTTGACCATAAGGAATTGAGTGTTAGCTGGCCTATCAAGCTATAAATGGAGGCATGCACAGCAACACTCCATTATCCAATGGAAGTGGTGTATACATGATGGGGTCTGAGCAGGTCGTGAAGGCGCAAATAATTTACATGAAGTGTCCCAAATGCCATGGTCCCCAGTTCTGCTACACTGCCTTCTCTTTTCCATTTTGGACCTATGATCTCATGGGGAGTCCCCTACAATCAGTTGACAGAGAAAGAAAAGGCTTGGAACAGGTTTACCAATGGTTCTGCATCATGTGCAGGCACCACTGAATGTGGACAGCTGCAGCACCACAGCTCTTTCCTGGGGCATCCTGAAGGACAGTGGTGGATGGAAATCCTTCCAGTGGGCAGAATTTTAAGCAATGCATCTGGTTGCTTATTTTGCCAGGAAGAAGTAACAGCCAGATGTGTGATTATATACAATTTATGGGCTGCATCCATTGGTTTGGCTGGATGATCGGGGACTTAAAGAGATCATAGTTGGAAAACTGGTGACAAGGAAATCTGGGAAAGAGATAAGTGGATAGACCTCTTTGAGTGGGCATAAAACATGAAGATATGTTAGTTCCATGTGAATGCTCATCAAAGGGTGACTCCAGCAGAACAGGGTTTGAATAATCAAGTGGATAGGGTGATCCAGTCTGTGAGTACCAGTCAGCCTCTCTTCCCAGGCAACCCTATCTTCACCCAATAGGCTCATGTACAAAGTGACCATGGTGTCAGGGATGGAAGCTATGCATGGACTCAGTAACGTGAACTTCCACTTACCAAGGCCAATCTGATTATGGCCTCTGCTGGGAGCCTAATCTGCCAGCAGCAGAGACCAACACTGAGTCCTCAATATGGCACCACTCCTTGAGGTGATCAGCTTACCACTTTGCAGCAGGTTGATTACATTGAACAATTTCCACCATGGAAGGGGCAGTGTTTCATTCTTAATAGAACAGATACTTACTCTGGAGATGAATATGGCTTTTTTGCATGCAATGCTGCTGCCAAAATTACCATCCATGGACTTACAAAATGCCTTATCCATGGTCACGGCATTCTATAGAGTTTTTCTTCTGATCAAGGAACTCACTTCAGAAGAAAGTGTGGTAGTGGGTGCATGTTCATGGAATTCACTGGTCTTACCATGTTCCCCACCATCCTCTAGCAGCTGCATTGATAGATCAATAAAATGGCCTGTTGAAAACTCAGGAACAATGTCAGCTAGGTGGCAGTACCAGGCAGGGCTGGGGCAAGGCTTTCTAAAAGACTATATAAGTCTCTCAGTCAGCATCCAGTATATATTACTGTTCCTCCCATAGCCAGGATTCATGGGTCCAGGAATCGCAGGGTAGAAATGAGAGTGTCACCATTCACTATTACCTTTAGTGACCCACTAGCAAAATTTTTGCTTCCTGTTCCTGCAACCTCTTCTCTGCTGGC
Source organism: Hylobates moloch (assembly GCF_009828535.3). Lineage (NCBI taxonomy): Eukaryota > Metazoa > Chordata > Mammalia > Primates > Hylobatidae > Hylobates > Hylobates moloch. The sequence goes on along the minus strand of NW_026652292.1, from coordinate 68,846,213 downwards.
CTAGAGGTCTAGGTCCAAAGGGAGAAGTTCTTCCACCAGGAGACACAAAAATGATTCTTTTGAACTGGAAGTTAAGACTCCCGCCCAGCCATTTAGGGCTCCTCATGACTCCAAATCAATCAGTAGGCAAAGAAGGGAGTTTTTGTACTGCCTGAGGTGAGCGATCCTGACTTCCAAGGGGAAACTGAACTGCTACTCCACTATGGATGTATGGAATGTAGGAGATTCCTTAGTATCACCATGTCCTGTGATTAATGCCCATGAAGAGTGACCCAATCCAGGGAGGACTACAAATAGCTCAGGACCTTCAGAGATGAAAGTTCGGGCCACCCCAACAGGTAAAGAACCACAGCCAGCTGAGGTGTTTGCTGAAGGCAAGAGGAATACAGAATGGGTAGTGGAAAAAGGTCATTATAAACACTGGCTACAGCCATGTGACCAGTTACAGAAATGAAGACTGTCACTGTCATGAGTATTTCTTCCTTATTTTGTTATGAGTATGTCTGTGTGTGTGTATGTGTGCATTAAGCAAACATTGTTTTCTTCCCTTTCTTATTTTCTTATCACGTGTTACAAGATGTGTTGACTTTATAACATAGTATTTAATATTATTAACTACATCATAATTTATAAGTCATAAAATATCAAGGAGAAGAGTTAACATCAATCAAGGACTTTATTTCCTCTTCTGTGGAAGGAGTTAGTGCATATCTGGTTGTACACATGACAGTTGTATAACATTTAGTGGAGGGCCGGGCGCGGTGGCTCACGCTTGTAATCCCAGCACTTTGGGAGGCCGAGACGGGCGGATCACGAGGTCAGGAGATCGAGACCACGGTGAAACCCCGTCTCTACTAAAAATACAAAAAATTAGCCGGGCGTGGTGGCGGGCGCCTGTAGTCCCAGCTACTCGGAGAGGCTGAGGCAGGAGAATGGCGTGAACCCGGGAGGCGGAGCTTGCAGTGAGCCGAGATCGCGCCACTGCACTCCAGCCTGGGTGACACAGCGAGACTCCGTCTCAAAAAAAAACAAACAAAACAAAACAAAACAAAACAAAAAAACATTTGGTGGAATTTTGACCTTTTAATTCTGTTTATTTGGAGAATGAGTATGATTTAAGAGGATGTGTGTGGGTGCCAAGTTGACAAGGGGTGGACTTGTGATTGTTAATTCTATGTCAACTTGACTGGGCCATGGAATGCCCATGTATCTGATTAAGCATTATTTCTGGGTGTGTTGGTGAGAGTGTTTCTAGAAGAGATTAGCATTCGAGTTAGTGGACTGAGTAGAGCAGATGGCCTTTCCCAATGTGGGTGGGCATTATCCAGTCATTGAAGGCTTGTATAGAATAAATGGTGAGCATTAACTAAATCATGTATCATGACTGTAAGATGTTAACATTAGGTGAAGCTTCGTGAAGGGCATACAGCAACCCTCTGTACTATTTTTGCAACTTTTTTGTAAGTCCAAAATTTACACAAATGTAAATTCTAAATCACACCACATGGTGCCATAACAGATAAGTGTGTGTATATATCCTACACACACACTTATTTTTTATGTTTGGCACAAACATTTCTAGCAATGTTTAACAGAAAAGTACTCATTTATATTTGTTTTATTTAAAGATAAAACTTGTGGTTGTCATTTACTTTTCTAGTTCAGGGAGTAAGTGGGTTACCACCTCTCTCTCAGTTGCTGAATGACATTAATTTTGCCTTTGGAGCATTTATTATAGCAGTGTGTTTCCTCAAACAAGTTAAAAATTTTGGAATCCCTTTTATTCACCATGTAAATGGCAACACGGTTGTCTTAGAATTCCACAATGTGTCAAGCTTCAGTAGTCAACATGGTCAGTGACCCAGATCTTAGACCACATCCCTGAGAGGAAGATATTCTTCTGAGCCTAAAATGTCGAAGATGTTTCTCTTTTGCTGCTGAGGTCTTCATACCAGCTTGCTTGCTTCAACCCCTGCTACGCTAAACTCTAAGGCACAATCCCAATTATTTTGCTATATGTGAATTTCAATGTGTTAGTTTCCCTAGTTTAAAAAATAAGCTCCTCATCTACTGGAACTTGGTTTGACTGCACATTTTTCTTTCCAATGTGTTTACTGCAGAAGAATTTGAGCCATACATTTTAGTTATTTATAGGACTCTGCTTAAGGTTATGGTGAAATTGAACAATTTCTCAAGATTCAGGCTGTGGGTTTTGGGGAGGGGGCTGTAAGAGTGATCCGGAGAATCCTGCTTTGGGAACTAGATCATCACTCAATGGGGAGGGGACAGTGGCCCTACAGATTGGTGTGGTCAGTATATGGACAACAGAAAGTGGCACGCCGACCCTCATATCTGGAGTATGATTGCTTATTTAGAATCAAACAATGAAAACAAACAAAATCAAAGAGATGACATGAGCAGATCCATTGATGACCCACCTTTTTAAAAATGACACAAAGTTCTGGCCCTCTTTCCCCAGTCAGAACAGCCCGTTTCCCTCCTGAACATTGCCCGCCCTTGAAGCAGGTAACGGCCTGACTGCGCAGTGATTTCCCTTGAGCAGGGGCGATACCTGAGGAGCTTGCGGTGTGACTGCCTCAGCGCCTCCTGTCTCCCTCTAGTGGCAGCCTCAGGGAGGGCAAGCACACGAATGTAAATTCTAAATCACACCACAGGGTGCCCTTGTTTAAAGTTCTCCAGTGTCTCCTTATCACTTAGAATAAACCCTAGCTATTTACCAGGCTCTGTGAGGCCACTCACTATTGGACTCTGTGTACATCTATGAGCACGTCCATGTCTTTCGTCTTCCCAGTTTTTCCGCCTTCCTTCTGACTTCAAATACGCCAAACTAGAGTTCCCTTTAAGGTCTTTGACAGAGTCTCGCTCTGTCGCCCAGGCTGGAGTGCAGTGGCGCAATCTCGGCTCACTGCAAGGTCCGCCTCCCGGGTTCACACCATTCTCCTGCTCAGACTCTCCCAGCAGCGTGAGCCACCGCGCCCGGCCACCCTTTAAGGTCTTTGTACTTGCTTTTTACTCTCTGGGATTCTTTTTTCCCCAGACTCCAGGCCTACCTTCTGATCACCATGCAGGTCTCAGCTTAAACACCACCTCTTCGTCGGAGTCTTCCCTAGTGACCCAATCTACAGAAACCCTCTTTCTTCATTGCACAGCCATATTTTATTAGTTCTTCTTGGAATTCACCAACATGGTGAAACCCTGTCTCTACTAAAAATACAAAATTAGCTACCTGAAATCCCATCTTCTTGGGAGGCTGAGGCAGGAGAATCGCTTGAATCTGGGAGGCAGAGGTTGCAGTGAGCCAAGATCACACCATTGCACTCCAGCCTGTTCAATAAGAGGGAAACTCTGTCAAAAAAAAAAAAAAAGGCGGGGAGGATATTTAAAGAAGGATATTCTTATAATATTGCAATGGGGAAAAAAATCTCGATGGGAAATATATTGCAAAGTCAAGCATAAGACCTAGAAGTCAATGGATAAAGAACTGACAATTATGGCAATAAACTCATCGTTTGTATAACACAGTGAGCCACGTTAAGAGATAAATAAAACATTTGGTGGCAATATTTGCAAAATAAATGAATAAAGATTAAGAACCTTAATTTTTTAAAAATGTATATCTCAATAGGAAAATGAAAACAGTCCTATAGAAAATGAACATTAGATATAAACCAACAATTCACACAGTACAAATCACCACTGAGAAGATGGAAAGACGTTCAACCTCACTTATAATCAAGAAAATGAAAAGCAACATAAAATACTGGTTCCTGTTAGATTAATAACAGAAAAAATTCACGTCTGTCGGAGAAGTAGAGCAATGGCCGTAGTAATCACTGGGGAAGAGTGTGAATGGGTCCTGTCCTTTTGGAAGACAATTTATCAGTGTCCACCAAAATGTATAATGCACATATACCATAATTTCACAGTTATGTGTTTTGTAATAACTGACATTTCTCTGACTGTAAGTGAGATTAAGTATTTTCATGACAATCATTCATCTGTATATTTTTCTGTTCTGAACTGGCCTGCTTATGGCCTTAGCCTGCTTTCCTACCATTAGATCATTAGCTGAGTAAGAGGTGGGGAGGAAAGGAAGCACAAAAAGGCCCCTAAAATTTCCTTCCTCATACGTGAGCTGTTGAACTCCTTCATCATTTCACTTTCAATAGTGGAGCCAGTGGAGGCAATAATATAATTACGATCATTTCTTAGTAGTGGCTGTCAGGCCTCTGAGCCCAAGCTAAGCCATCATATCCCCTGTGACCTGCACGTACACATCCAGATGGCCTGAAGTAACTGAAGAATGACGAAAGAAGTGAAAATGGCCTGTTCCTGCCTTAACTGATGACATTACCTTGTGAAATTCCTTCTCCTGGCTCATCCTGGCTCAAAATCTCCCCTGCTGAGCACCTTGTGACACCGCCTCCCCACCTCGCCCCTGCCCGCCAGAGAACAACCCCCTTTGACTGTAATTTTCCTTTACCTACCCAAATCCTATAAAATGGCCCCACCCCTATCTCCCTTCGCTGACTCTCTCTTCGGACTCAGCCTGCCTGCACCCAGGTGAAATAAATAGCCTTGTTGCTCACACAAAGCCTTTTAGGTGGTCTCTTCACAGGGACAGGAGTGAAAGTGGCCCCACCCCCAGAAACTTGCAATCCCTCATTACTTGCTACAAAGATGAAATAAATGCATTTAAATATAAGAAGATTGAACTTATCATGCATTCTTTAATTCAATTAGCAAACATTTATTGACTACCTACATTTGCCAGGTACTGTTTCCTTTATCCTTCCGCAACCCTTTTTTGCCCACTCTTACTTATAAAATATATACAACCTTTTTTTTTTTTCTTTTCTTGAGACGAGTCTTGCCCTGTAGCCCAGGCTGGAGGGCAATGGCGCAATCTCGGCTCACTGCAACCTCTGCCTCCCAGGTTCAAGCGATTCTCCTGCCTCAGCCTCCCGTATTGCTGGGATTACAGGTGCACGCCACCACACCTGGCTAATTTTTTTTTTCTGTCTTTAGTAGAGACGGGGTTTCACCATGTTGGCCAGGCTGGTCTCGAACTCCTGACCTTGTGATCCTCCCACCTCAGCCTCCCAAACTACTGGGATTACACACATGAGCCACTGCGCCTGGGGTGTACAACCTCTTAAGAAGCAGTGGCATGGCAGAGGAATCAAAGCCAGCCATCAGAGTCCACAAAAAAGGTGATCAAGTTTTCCTTCCAAACAAGAAGGGAAATTGTGTTATTAAAATTTAAAAAGCAGAATCTTGAAAACTTGAAAATTCTCCATTTTTTAAAAATGTTAACAAAATGCTATGTGTATTTATATAGCTTTTTTGACCATCTTTGCTAAAATATATGTGTGTGTGTGTGTGTGTGTGTATATATATATATATATATATACACACACACACAAACATTCATATGTGCACATTTATATGAATGAATTTAGACAAGAAATGTCCTGGAAGAAGGCATTTGAAACATTTTCTCAAAAGGTGAAATTTCATACTATTTTCATTTCTTTTTGTCTTATTTTTATTTTTTAAATTTTTTGCTACTAATGTATACTACCTCTAATAAACTCAGAAAAGAAAAAATTCCTTGTGTAGTAGTTAAAAGCAGGTTCTGTAACCAAAAGTCCCAGTTTCTTTTTGGTTTCCTTTCTGTCACTGTCTTATCTCATGAATTTGACAATTAGTTTTAAAAAGTTACTTAAACTATGCTATGCTTTAGTTTCTTCACCTGAATCTAGTGATAATAACTAATAACTACTCTTAAGGTTCTTAGTTTGGATTAAATAAGATCAAGGGAGAAAAGCCCTTAGGATATAGCTTCACACATCGTAAATACTCTCAGGGTTAGTTCATTTCTTTCCTCCTCTCTTCTTATGTGGACAAATGGTTAACGTCAATTAAACATTAGGGAGTCTGTAGGAGCCATAACTGTACACCCGGGGTGTTTCTGGGAGAGTCCCAGTTTCAAACATTGTATCCTGTTGCCAGACCACACGTACTGATTTTAATTTAGGATTCATTATTTTCATCAGGCTTATGTTCCTTTTGTCATCTTATCATAATATCGAACATCTGAGCACGTGCTATGTGCTATCTTCTGTAATGAGGAAAAATAGCTCTGAGAGTCTGACCAGTTGTCTGCAGCATCAAGCCTCATTCATAGACAAAGTCTTTATTTTTATTTATGTATTTATGTATTTATGTATTTATTTATTTATTTATTTATTTATTTGAAACAGAGTCTTGCTCTGTCGACAAGGCTGGAGTGCAATGGCGTGATCTCCGCTCACTGCAAGCTCTGCCTTCCGGGTTCACGCCATTCTCCTGCCTCAGCCTCCCAAGTAGCTGGGACTACAGGCGCCTGCCACCACACCTGGCTAATTTTTTGTATTTTTAGTAAAAATGGGGCTTCACTGTGTTAGCCAGGATGGTCTCGATTTCCTGACCTCGTGATCCGTTCACCTCAGCCTCCCAAAGTGTTGGGATTACAGGCGTGAGCCACCGCACCCGGCGACAGTCTCTTTTATACAGTTAACTGAGATGTTACTTGCTTTCCTTAGTAGATAGGCAACCTCAGTTCATTGGAATGCTGAAAGTGCTTCTCAATGAATATGCATTTTTCATATGATATTAAAGAATAAATGATAAAAATAAGGAGAAATTCTAAATGGATTTATAAAGTGAATATAACATTGGTATAAGTTGACAAAATTGTGTCAAAAAAGAAAACTACATACAGACCATGCACACTACTGTTTATGCAAAAGTCTTTAATAAAATATTAGCAAACATAACCCAATAGCTCATTAAAGAAACAAACAATCCTAACCTTAAAAGAAAAGTATTAAAAAAACTAAAATAGGCTGGGAGCGGTGGCTCACGCCTGTAACCCCTGCACTTTGGGAGGCCGAGGCGGGCAGATCACGAGGTCAGAAGATCGAGACCATCCTGGCTAACACGGTGAAACTCTGTCTCTACTAAAAATACAAAAAAAATTAGCCAGGTGTGGTGGCAGGCACCTGTGGTCCCAGCTACTCGGGAGGCTGAGGCAGGAGAATGGCGTAAACCTGGGAGGTGGAGCTTGCAGTGAGGCGAGATAGCACCATTGCACTCCAGCCTGAGCGACAGAGTGAGACTCTGTCTCAAAAAAAAAAAAAAAAAAAAGGACTAAAATAAACATTGTAACCATGGATACTTTTTTTTTTTTTTTTTGAGGAATCCAAAGGTGGTTCAATATTGGAGGTTGTATTTGTATAAGGCATCATATTAATAAACCAAAAGAGAAAAATTATATGATTACTTTTGTAGACATGCTCAACTTAATTTATAATTAAAGAAATCTACTTCAGATTAAGATACCATTTCTCATTCATTAAGTAGCAAAATCCAAGCTTTCTTATTAATCTGGCAAAAATTCTGTAGGTGTGACTTTAGGCGAGTAGCCACTTTCATATATTGCTGCTAGAAATGCAAAGTTGTAAAACTCTTACAGAAGAGATTTGTCAGTATCAATATATACATAAAAATATAGATAGGTAGGTAGATATGTGCATTTAAATTTTGGTTCGATCCAATTTCTAGGAATATATTTTACAAATACCCTAGCTAGAAGGAAGGAAGGAACGAATGAAGGAAGGGAGGGAGGGAGGGAGGGAGGGAAAAAAATAGTATCAAAGCTATTTATTGCAGGATTACTTATAAAGGAAGGAAGGAAGGGAGGGAGGGAGGGAGGGAGGGGAGGAGGAGGGAAAAGAATAGTATCAAAGCTATTTATTGCAGGATTACTTATAAAGGGAGGGAGGGAGGGAGTGACGGAGGGAAAGGAATAGCATCAAGGGCTGTTTATTGCAGCATTGCTTATAATAACAAAAACATGGAAATGACCTAAGTGCCCATCAGAAGAAGATTGGTCAAATAAACCCTGGCACATTCACACAATGTAATCACATGCAGATTTATATAAAAAATAAGGAATAGCTCTATCAATATATACTATAGAGTAATAGGATCAATTGTTATATTTAAAAAGCAAGGTAAGAAAAGTGTGAATACTGTGTTTTCTTAAATAAAGGGAGTATGATATATGCATACGCTTGCTTATATTAATAAAAAGCAAATAATTAAAGAATAAGCCCTAAAATAAAAAGAAAATAGTCACCTATTTGGGGGCTATTTTTAAGATTTGGCTTTGTTTTTTGATTGTCTTGGGAACTATGCCAAAAATTTACATATGTTTAAAACAAATTAAATTTAAAAATCAATTACTACTAATAAAAAGTAAAACGAAACAGATGAGTTTCACTGTATATATAGTTTGTGTCAAATCCACAAAAAGAAAAATAATTCCGAATGACTGTAAATCACAATAATTTGACTATTTATCCCTGGTAGGTAGGATATACCCTAAGGACAAAAAGAACTGCCCCTCGGCCGGGCGTGGTGGCTCACGCTTGTAATCCCAGCACTTTGGGAGGCCGAGGCGGGCGGATCACGAGGTCAGGAGATCGAGACCACGGTGAAACCCCCTCTCTACTAAAAATACAAAAAAATTAGCCGGGCGTGGTGGCGGGCGCCTGTAGTCCCAGCTACTCGGAGAGGCTGAGGCAGGAGAATGGCGGGAACCCGGGAGGCGGAGCTTGCAGTGAGCCAAGATGGCGCCACTGCACTCCAGCCTGGGCGACAGAGCGAGACTCTCAAAAAAAAAAAAAAAAAGAACTGCCCCTCAAATATGTAAACTTTCAAAACTTTGTTTATGGCAAAGTTGATGCTGTCATTCAGAGACTATTGTGTGTGTATTGTGAAATAATGCAATTAAAGAATTATGCAAAATATAAATTTTATTATTCCTGTAAAGAAAGGACTGTGGACAAATAACCTATTTTCTTCAACAAACAAATTGTAGCAAAGAGAGATAGAGAGAAGAAACAACCTATAGATTAAAATAAATTTAAAATACCTATTAAACAATCACAATATATGGATCTTATTTGAATTCCCATTCAAACAAATAAAATGTTTTTACAAGAGTGACATTTACGAAACAATTGAAAAATTGAGTAACACTGTAAACTTGATATTGAGAATTGACTGCTATTTTATGTAAAGTAATAAAATAGGGACTATGTTTTTATAAGAGTTCTTGTCTTTCTTACATACATATTAAAGTATTTATAGGTGAAATGATAGGATAATGCAAATTAGCTTTCTAATAATAAGAGAAAGGGAAGTGAGTAGAAGTATGGATGGAAGAGACTGTCCATTAGTTGACTGATAATCATTGAAACTGAATGATGGATACATGTGGGTTTATTATGTTATTCATTCTATTTTGTGTATGTCTGAAATCTTTCAAAATAAAATAAAAAATGTCAACTTTTTGATCAACAAAAAGATTGCTAACAAAAATAAACAAAAAATTGCTAACATTTGCTAGATTTATAAGTAAAGCAAAAACTTCAAAATGAAGCTAAAATCCTAGGAAAGAGCTAGGTTTCATGAATCTGTAACTTTGATGCATTGAACACTAGTTGTTTAGACCCAAATATAACTTCTAAATAGTGTTTTCCATGTATAAAAACCAATCTCAGGGACACTAAAATACAACTTTAACAATAAAGACTCTTGACTCTGAAGACAGACAGGCTGGATTCAAATTCTTCTCCCCACAAACGTGAAATATAAGGTGTTTGGAACTGGCTGCCACAAAGACAACACTCAGAAAATTCCAGCCCTCCTGATGATTACCCTCCTGGACAGTGGAAAGGGAATGAACCTGGTTTCAAATCTTGACTCTTCTATTTATAAACTGGGGGCAAGTTATGAGGTTTGTCTTGACAACTGTATATGGAAGTGCCCTCTGTGTGGTAGGCCTCCCAAAAATGGGTCTCTGCTGTTGAGGAGGTTACAGTCTTGATGGGATTTAGGATGCTACCCCAAAATATGGCACCTTGGCATTTGAGAAGACAGCGGAAGCAGGAAGTTCTCTCTGGCCTTCCCCTGCCCGTGTCTTCTGTTACAGATTATAAAAGAATTCTCTGACCTTCCTCCAAAGCAGATCATAGGATGCTCATCTCAGAGGTACCCTCCCTGTACCCAGAGGAAAGAAATGTCCTTATCTCTAAGACACAGGGACACAGAGAAGAGTCTGTATAAACAAGCTCTGTTAAGTTTCTCCTGGTTTATTACCATTAGATTATACCCCTACCGTCCAATCACACTTCTCTACAACTATCCACTTCATCAAACTTAGCATAAAAACATACAGATTTCCTGTTCCTTGGGTCTTTATTTCTGAAGGCTTCTATGTCATGTACACTTACATTAAATAAATGTATATGATTTTCTCTTGCTAATCTGTCTTTTGTTATAAGGACCCCAGCCATGAACCCTGTGATAGTAAAGAAAGATATTTCTTCTGCCTGCCCCAAGTTTGTTTCTCACACCTCAGATAGAACAGCTGAGAGTTTCCGATTACTTTTAATCCTGCAGATGAGATCCTGGAACAATGAACAAAACGCCAAAAAAAGGTAAGAATTCTCCCCAAGGTCAGCACTCCTGGATACTACAGACACTTCCCACTGTTTGTAGTTCCCAGTGGGGAGAGGAAGGTTAATAACTCCTGGATACTACAGACACTCCCCACTGTCTGTAGTTTCCAGTGGGGAAAGGAAGGTAAAAGCTTCTTGTCCTTTTCTTTCCAGATTCAGAGTCGCAAAGGAAAACTATTTGTTTGCATTGTGAAATAAATTTATATGTTTTTCTCTTGTTAATCTGTCTTTTGTTTTTTTTGTTTGTTTGTTTGTTTCTGTTTTTGTTTTTGAGATGGAGTCTCGCTCTGTCGCCCAGGCTGGAGTGCAGTGGCGCGATCTCGGCTCACTGCAAGCTCCGCCTCCCGGGTTCACGCCATTCTCCTGCCTCAGCTTCCCGAGTAGCTGGGACTATAGGCGCCCGCCACCATGCCTGGCTAATTTTTTTTTTTTTGTATTTTTATTAGAGACAGGGTTTCACCATGTTAGCCAGGATGGTCTCGATCTCCTGACCTCGTGATCCGCCCACCTCGGCCTCCCAAAGTGCTGGGATTACAAGCGTGAGCCACCGCACCCGGCCTAATCTGTCTTTTGTTATAGGTGCCTCAGCCATGAACCTACAGATGGGTGAGGAAAGAAATCTTTCCTCCCTGCAATCTGCAGTCTAAAGTCAATCTCCGTGTCTCTGATTCTAAAATTGTTATCCTAATGGTCACAGATCACAATACCTTCATTCAGTTGGTTTGCAAATGAAGTAATATGATTCCAGTGATCTAAACAGAAAAATCCCAAAGTGGAAAAAAAAAAGTTTGCAGCACCCCAACATCCCTACTAGATGAAAATAGCCTTCGAGAGCATCGGACTAGTTAGCTTTCTTTTCTAACCATGCTGACTGCTGATGTTGATTTGCTCTCTGACATGACCTACCGACCACCAAATGTTCAGCTAACTTCTGGTGTTTCCTGTTAATACAAAAGGGGTTGCATTAAGCCAGAAATTATAATTTGGATTTATAAATCAAGCCTTAGCTCATTTTGTTCATGGAAATCCAGAACCCGAAATCCAGAACCTGTTTATCTTTTATTCATGAATTCATCCAATAAGTAGTTCTGAGTGACTACACACAAGGCACTGAGCTAGGACTTGGGACAATCTTCAACAAGCAAACAAGCCTATGTCCTAGTACAAGAGGAGAAAGACAAACAATATGCTTAATCAATGAGTAAATTATTAGTAAGTTAGATAGTGAGATTTGCCATGGGGGAAAAAGTAGAAAAATATACACTAGGTGTTTAATAATATTTGCTGACTGATTGTTTTACATTTGAATTTTACCAGCCTTTATAATCGTCATCTACAACTCTTGATATTTCACAAGCAATTGCTTTTGCAGACACTCAATTAGTTTATCAATAAACATAGAAGCTTGAACTCAAATGTGTACCAAGAGCTCCACAAGAAGGAATTAAGGCTATGGGCGCATGTGATTTGGAGCAAAAGAAGCTAAATTCTGTTTATGTCTTCATTTCCACAAGTCAATTTTTGAAGCTTCAGGTGTTGAGGGATAAAGAGTTGGTAAGAGTTTACAGGAAAAAAAAAAAGTTGGAGTTCATAATATTGGGACATGGTGTCATCCGTCTTTTAGGAAAGCAACACACCTATTGCTTCATTAGGGTCCAACAGAACTCCCATGTTACACTGAGTGCCCTAGAAACCTGGTAGATTACAGCTTGAATTGTTTTTTTGTTGTCGTTGTTATTTAATAATTTGCTTTCACCCACAGTACATGGTCTTTGTTGCCTGCTAAAATTCCCATGCAACTTCTTAATGTATACTCAGAGCTCTCCCCTAAAGACTGCAGGAGAATAGGTAGCAGAGGGCTTACAGATGTGGATGCCTCCCTCTCCAGCAAGGTGCGGCTGGGTGCTGCCCCTCCCATCTGTTCTACACACCAGTGCTGGGCAACACTGTGAATTTAATCTGTTCTTTCTCAGCAGCTTTGCCGTGTAGGATCTCTCTACCGTTGAAGCAGTGGTAACTCTGTAATTATGTATTAGACACAACAAAGGGATTCTTCAAAGTAGAGAGGTCTCCTCTGTGCACCCTTGCTAGGCTGCTGAGAAGTTTAGTGCCTGGTCTTAGACTTAGCTCATCCCCTTCCTGCCCATCTGGATTGACTTGGTTGACTTTTCCTTTGCTTGGGCTAGCTCAGTTGTTTGCAAACCGAATTGTGTTTGAATCACCTGGGGGTTTTGAAAAATAGTGCTGAAGTCCCCCACTCCACCTGACGGGATTGGACAAGAGATGGGCTGGAAATCAGTGTTTTGTGATGACCTCACACCTGGCCTCCAGCCTCTGAGTGCAGCCAAGAAGAGTAAATCGGGGGGCCTTTGGCTTTGTGGTGACAGTTTTCTTGTCCCTGCTCTAGCACTTCCACCTAGTTTCTTTTTCTTTCTCTTTTTCTTTCTTTCTACCTCCCCCCCTTCCTTCCTTCCTTCCTGCTTGCTTTCTCTTTCTTCTTTCTTTCTGAGTAAAGTGGAAGCAAGTTTATTAGAGAAGCAGAGAAACAAAAGAATGGCTACTCCACAGGCAGAGCAGCCCAACTAGTTTTTTTATTTGAGTCATTTTTACAGTTTTCCAGAACTGGGAGCCTGCCATTTATTCACTGATTCCTCTGAGCAGGTGGCATGATGCCTCCTCCAATCATTAACATTATATACAGGCTGCAGAAGTCAGCTACTGGGTGGACATCAGGTGGCAGGACTATCCCTTGGCTGCTGCCACTACAACTTGATTAGCATCATCGAGCAGTCTAGGAAAAGGGAGTTAATGTTGTCTGCATAGTCCGCTCAACAGTATATGCCCGTTCTTTACCTTCTGCTAGATTGAAAACCTGAACTGTTTCCATGGTTACAAAGGCCAGTTGATGGGGCACGGGGCACAATAAACATGGCATGGGGCATTTAACATGCTAAACGTCAGCTTTTGTCTGGGGTCACATCCTAAGAAATTAAAACAGGACTTGTGGAGTCTGCCTCGAGATGAGAGGGCAATTCTTGGTAAATCTATTGACACTGAGGTGCTGAACACTGCACTCCAGGCTGACAATCCCACCCAGCGCCCACCCTCAGATAAAATTCTTTCCATACTTGCCAGTGCTCAAAAGATAAAGTCCAAATTCTTCCACTTTTCTGTAAGACCTCAACGACCTGTTCTGGTGAAATTATGCATCTCCTCCTGTAGACGCACAGGTTCTTGGCTTAGCAAATTCCCCACTCTCTCTCCTTCGACTGGCAAACCTTACTGTTTTCTCTAGAGCCGGTTCATTTATCACTTTCTCATGTAGCCTTGATGCCCCTATCAGAATTTATATCCCCCACCCAAATCCTCCATGGCATTTATATTATGATATTGATTGGCTTACATGCCTTTCTCACCAACTGGGCTATAACATCTTCAACAACAAGGCTTTGATATATGGAATTTACCTTTGTAACTCTCAGCACTGAAAACATGGTAGACACTCAAAAAATACCCATCAAAATAAATGAAACCACCTATGAAGTATTCTTGCTCTAAAAACAAGAACCTGAATCTTTTAGATCTATCTTCTCATTTAAACAAAAGATGACATCAACACGTAGAGGGAAACAACACACACTGGGGCTTATCAGAGGGTGGAGGTTGGGAGGAGGGGGAGGATCGGGAGAAATAACTAATGGGTACTAGGCTTAATACCTGATAAAATAATCTGTACAACAAACACCCATGACACAAGTTTACCTATGTAACAAGCCTGCACATGTACCCTTAAATTTAAAATAAAAGTTAAAAATATTTTTTTAAAAAAGAAAAGACATTGATGAAGGCACCAGAGAAATTATACTATTAGGAGACAATCATAGCATGGATTTTATAGACAGTTGATGTGATTTCTCTAATAATTCAATGGCATGGGAAAAAAGGAAGGGGATAGGATAGGGATCCTTCCAGATAAAAGAGAAAAACATATGTTACAACCAAATGCAATGTGTCAATCAATTATAAAGACATTTTTGAGATGATTTGGGAAATCTAAGTATGGAGAGGGTATTAGATGATATTATTGTTCATTAAGTACAAAATAGTGTTTCGGTTATATACAAAATGTCCTTATTTAAGCATAAAATAACCTGATATAGAAGTTTTTCTTTAAAATACACTATAGCAGGCTGGGGATGGTAACTCACACCTGTCATCCTAGAGCTTGGGAGGCCGAGGTGGGGGGATCACTTGAGGCCCGAAGTTTCAGATTATAGTGAGCTATGATTGGCCACTGCACCCCAGCTTGGGCAACAGAGTGAGACCCTGATTCTAAATTAATTAATTAAGTTAAATTAAATACTACCGCAAAATTTTAAAAACAGATAAATATGCAAATAAGACATAACTGGGATATGTGGTCTAACAAAAAAATAAATATTTGGTCTTTGTTCCTCCCACCTCTGTTTCTGGCACAGAGCTCCTAAAACACTTGGAATTTCCTGAGTGACAGGGACTATCTTTTGTTATTCATAACAAGTCCCTTTCAACCTCACCTAAGGTTATCTGATGAGGTGACTTATGGGGTGCCCTAGGTAGCGTCTGGATGGGGGTTAGCCACCAGCAGAGAAACCAAACTTGTGATTCTAGGGTTAGAGTTCTCAGTCCCACGTTGGGACCTCCGAGGAGGGGAGAGGAGCTGGAAGTTGAGGTCAGTCACTAATGGCCAATGATTAAATCAGTCACACCATGTAATGAAACCTCTGCACAAAGCCTCTAAGTTGTGGGGTTCAGGGGGCTTCCAGGTTGAGGAACACATCGATGTGCTGGGAAGGCAGCAAACCTGGAGAGGGGGGAGAAGCCCGCCACCAACCATGACCCCCATATTTTGCTCCATGCAGCTCTTTCATTTGGCTGTTCCTGAGCTGTATTTGTTACAATAAAATGGTAATTATAAGTAAGGCACTTTTGCTGAGCTCTGTGAGTCATTCTAGGTAATTACCAAATTTGATAGGGAGAGTAGTCTCAGAATTCCCAGTTTTGTAGTTGGCCAGGCAGAAACGCAGAGGTCTTGAGGACCCCCTTTCAGGCTGGCATCTGAAGTGGGGGCAGGCTTATGGGACTGAGCCCTTGATTTGTGGGGTCTGTACTAATGCCAGGTAATTAGTAACAGAATTGAATTGAACTGCAGGACATCCACCCAGTTCATGTCAGAGAATGGGATAATTGATTATTGTTGAAAAATGACACAAGGTAATTATGGCAAAATGTTGGTAATTGTTGAATCTATGAAATGAATATATGAGGGTTCATTAGACTATTCTTCTATTTTCGTGTGTTTGTTTCCTAACAAAAACATTAAAAACTTAAAAGAATAGTATTTCCAGATTCATTTGCCTGTTCAAAGAGAATATTTGTAAACTTTAGCCATCCTAGTGGGATGCAGTGGCATCTCACAGTGGTTTAAACTTACATCTCTTATATGATTAATGGTGGGGAACATTTTTACAGGTGTTTGCTGGGCATTTGTATACCTTCTTTTGTAGAGCATTATTCCAAGATATTTTGCTGAAGGAAGCGAAACCTTTGTCCACAAAAGGACTTCTACAAGAAGGTTCATGTCAATTTTATTCATAATAGCATAAAATAGAATAAAATAAAGAAAATAACCCAAATGTTCATCACCAGGAAAAGAGATAAACAAATGGTGGTATACTATGCAATGGAATATCACCCAGCAATAACAAAGGAGAAACTACTGTTATACACAACAACATAAATGAATCTTAAAATTGTTGTGTTGAGCAAAAGATGCAAGACACAAAAGAATGCATATTTTATTATTTTTAATAAGAATTTTGAGATCAGGCAAAATTGATCTGTGGGGATAAAACTAAAAAGAATGGCTATCAGGGGAAGGTGAATGATAAAAGGCAGTGGAGACCTTTCTGGGGTGACAGAAATGTTCCGTTATCTTGGTAGAGCCATTGGTTACACAGGTGTATACATTTTTCAAAACTCACCAAATTCTATGCTTAAGATCTGTGCATTTCACCATATATAATTATAGTTCAATTTAGAGAGAAAGAGAGAGCAACACCTAACACACAAAACATGTGTCGCTAGAAGTGGGATTTCAGACATTGGCAAGGGAGATATTTTAAGATGGAAGAGCACGCCTTCCTGGTCTTTCCTCCAGGTATGAACCTGTAATTCAGGACTCTCTGTGTTCACCCTGAAAAATCTCAATTCCGCTTTGCTTAGGTATCAATGCAGAGCAGCTGGCCACCCCTGTGATCTGAACTTCTCTTGCTGCAGACACAATCCAGAATTCCTAGTATGACACCATGGAAACAGTGCTAGCTTTCTCTATGGGCCACAAAAGTGACCCCACTACTGACATCCTCCTTGCATGAAGAAGCAGAAATATTATTAGCAATAAGTGGGCTGTATTTGACTGAAAGGAACACAGTAGAGAGGCATATGTTACTTTTCAATTCTAGGAGCTTATCTCATGGAGTTCAAGGTCATCAGTTCGCACGACTTTCCTACTGGACTTCTCTGGGAGTAGGAATGAAGGCTCAGTAAGGAGAAGGTCTAGAAGAAAAGTTGTTTTGTAAATGTTGAGACTGCTATTTGTTTTGGTGTTAATGCACTAGAAATATATTACCTTAGTAGTATATTAACGATAAAGTGTGTTAATCTTCCCCAGGTGAAGGTATTGTGGTCCCCATTTTGGTAGTACAAAAATGAGCCTCAAAGGCATTAAGGAACTAGGTCAAGGCCATTTAGCTGGCAAGTCATAGAGATGGGTGTGGGGGATCATATCCCTCAGGCCTCATGATTGTATTGCACCCCGGCTGACTTCTAACAGGAGTATGTAAACCCAGTTAATAGAGAGTAGAAGGACTTTCTTTGGAGCTCTGAAGGCCACTATGCCTCTCCTTAGCAGCAGCTCTTAACCAGTTACTAATGGAAGTTACTATGCAAATATCCCAGTCCCCTCCCCTTGGGTGGGCTGCCTCTGAGATGCATGTCTACACTGACTTCCACACCTGCCCAGTGAGAGTAAGTTTCCACTGCCATTGGCTTCTGTTGTGGCTGGCTGAATAGCACGCTCTTTGTGGGCTGCATTTTCTTCTCTGTGTCTCTTCCTCAACTGGCACGTCCTGCCAGAAACTCCTTCACCTTGAGTCCTTGTGTCAGTCTGATTCTGTGGAACTCAAGCTAAAACAGTGAAATTCACACCTAAGGTTTTTGACTTTACAATCTGTTCTTCTACCATACTATAAATTACAGGTCAAACTGTTGGAAATAGTGATATTTGACCATTTTTTAACCAATGGGAAATGGCAGTATCGTACAGTTCAACTGACTCACGGTAGGAGTATGTGTACCTCAAAATAAACACTCAAAAATGCATGTACACACAAAATGCACATATGTGCATGTAACAGAAACATAATATGCTTTTTATAATGTAAGGAGGCCAGCCACGTGGCCTTTCTAAAGCAAAAGTCTTTGTATCTCTTCCTTTACTAAATCCTTCAGTAATTATACCATCCCCTTGGCAAAATCCAGGCTCTCTAGCATGATATAGATATCCCATTATCTTCTGGCTCCAGCCCTTTTCTTTGCCTTATACTCTGCCCTCTTTGTTTTGTTTGACATTGCTAAACTGCTTAGAATTAAATAATAAAAGAAAAAAGAAAAACACTGGACTATTTCATCATCTTCTCCTGCTCAACAGCCAGAAGTTTTTCTTGTGGCTCCCCTCTTTTCCCAAAGCAAATGAGTCCAGCCCTCCCAGGACCAGCTCTTTACCTTGGAAATAAATCCATGAGTGTATCAATCACAGTGAATTATAATATTTTCATTTGCTTGACTCTTTCCCTTATCAGAATGTGAGCTCCGAAGTCCAAGACCTGGTTTGATCATCTCTGCATGCCTACTGTCTACCATAGAACCTGATGCATAAGAGGTGCTCACTAAACGATGTTGAATGAAGATGAAGTCACATTTGAACTTTGTCATCTAGGCTCCGGTAAAGCATTGTGCAGAAGGCATGTGAGCAATGCCCATTTCTTTACAGTGCGTAGGGACTTTATACTCAGAAACAAAAATAAAGATGCATGACTTTCTGATACCTGGTCCCAAACCAGGAAACCAGGTCTGAATATTTGACACAAACTATCTAGGGAAAATGGAGCTATGCTGCAACTGTGACATCTGAAGTCAGGCTGCGTGGGCTCAATCTCCGGCTCTACCACTAACTAGGAGTATGACCTTAGGCAAGTCTCTCCCACTTTGTGCCTAAGATGCTTCTTCTGGAAAGGAGGATACTAAAAGATCCCACGTCAAAGAGTTGTTGCGAAGATAGTTCAGTTTTGGCAATAAATACAGGCTATGGATAGCAATGATGCTAGCAAGTCCACAGCCTTTAATCTGGATTTCATGTAAACACTAAGCCTCAGTCTCTGTATCTATAATCAAGGGATAGTTTATGAATTACTGCAACCAATGTTCATATATCTGACATGCTCAGCACAGTACCATGTCTAAGGAAATCACAGTGATGAAGACGGACACAGGACTTTTCCTCATGAGGTTTCTTGTCTGATGAAGGAATACAGGGAAGTGGAAATGTCATGAAAGCTGAGAACTGAGGGTAAGCTAACTTAGAAGAATATATATTCTTCTATATATAGAGAGAGAAGAATACAGGCCTGGTGTGGTGGCTCAAGCCTGTAACCCCAGCACTTAGGGAGGCCGAGGGGGGTGGATCACGAGGTCAGGAGATCGAGACCATCCTGGCTAACACGGCAAAACCCCGTCTCTACTAAAAATACAAAAAATTAGCCGGGCGTAGTGGCAGGCGCCTGTGCTCCCAGCTACTCGGGAGGCTGAGGCAGGAGAATGGCGTGAACCTGGGAGGCAGAGCTTGCAGCGAGTCGGGATAGCGCCACTGTAGTCCAGCCTGGGCGAAAGGGCGAGACTCCGTCTCAAAAAAAAAGAAGACAGAAGAAAGGGATAGTTAGAAAGAGAAGATGGAGACTTTATCTTAAGAGCAATGAATTTTAATCAGGAAGTAACTCGATCTGAGTGAATTCTAGTTGAGATCACTCAGTCTGCCACGTGCAAAATAGAATTTATCGGGGAAGGCGGGAGCAGAATGATCTCAGGCAGCATTTACAGCCAGTCATCCCTGCAGAGCAAATGGGAGCCTGAACCAGGAAAATAACCGTGAGCACGTGTATTAGATTCCTAGGGCTGCCATAACTAGGTATTCAAAGTTGGTGGCTTCAAACAACAGAAATAGATTCTCTTATAGCTTTGGAGTCTAGGATCCCTAGTCAAGGTTTTGGGAGGGTTGAGTTCTCTCTGAATGCTTTAGGGAAGGATCCTTCCTCACTTCTTGCTGGCTTTTCATGATTGCAGCAATCTGCACCTTCTTCCTGTATGTCTTTGTCTCTGTGTCCAAATTTCCCTCATTTTTTTTTTTTTTTAATAAGAATACCAGTGATTGAATTAGGGTCAACCCTACTCCAGTCTGATTTTAACTTGATTGCGTCTGTAAAGACACTTTTTCCAAATAAGGTCACATTCATAGGTACTAGGGTTTAGGACCCAAACGGATCTTTTTGGTGGGGCAAAATTCAACCTACGAAAGGCTGGCATTAAATAAGTAAACTTGGGAGATATTACTAATTTACTGATTCATTGGGAATGGTGAAGGATATGGAAGAATCAAAGATATTGTCCAAAAAGCAGACATGAGAAAATAGTAGGTGAAATATGAGTCGTAGCTGAATAATGATTCAATTCACTTAAAAAGTAACGTGGGAGAAGTCCAGATTTCACGGAACAGATGACATGGAGTTTAAACCTGCTGCTGGAGACACCATCTTTTGAAGCTTTGAAACCCTTGAGGAACAGCTGTCGGGGTAGAATTTGAGAACTGGGGATTGGATTTCTAGATGGTAGAGCTTTCACAGTAAACACTAAGAAGCAAAACTTGAGATGAGGTGGAGGTGAATGTTTCGGTAGGTTTGAAAAAGCATGAAATTTGGAATCATAAGCCTTACGTTCTGAATGTTTAGAAATCACACGTGAGGCCCGGTGCAGTGGCTCACACCTGTAATCCTAGCACTTTGGGAGGACCAGGCGGGTGGATCACAAGGTCAAGAGATCGAGACCATCCTGGCCAACACGGTGAAACCCCATCTCTACTAAAAACACCAAAAATTAGCCCAAGCCTGGTGGCGGGCCCCTGTAATTCCAGCTACTCGACAAGCTGAGAGGCAGGAGAATCGCTTGAACCTGGGAGGCGGAGGTTGCAGTGAGCCAAGATCGCTCCACTACGCT
Source organism: Hylobates moloch (assembly GCF_009828535.3). Lineage (NCBI taxonomy): Eukaryota > Metazoa > Chordata > Mammalia > Primates > Hylobatidae > Hylobates > Hylobates moloch. The sequence continues at coordinate 68,825,253 of NW_026652292.1, read as the reverse complement.
CCAGCCTGGTGACAGAGTGAGACTCTGTCTCAAAAAAAAATAATAATAATAAAAAGAAAGAAATTACACATGAAAGAACCTCATCTTCTATATGTCCATCTAGATCAAACTTGTCCAGCTTGCAGCCATGAGGCCCAGGACAGCTTTCAGTGTGGTCCAACACAAATTTATAGACTTTCTTAAAACATTATGAGATTTTTTTGCAATTTTTTTAGCTCGTGAGCTATCATTAGTGTTAGTGTATTTTATGTGTGGCCCAAAACAATTCTTCTTCCAATGTGGCCCAGGTAAGCCAAAAGATTGGACGTCCCTGTTCTAGATGAATGTAATGATGCTCATTTTAATATTTAGGTAATATTTTAGTTTATACAATAGTACTACACGCATTAAATGATTTGGACCTTACAATAACCCTGAGATGAACTAACTTATCCTAGGTCCCATAGCGAACAAGGGGCAAACATAGCAGGCAAGCCCAGGTCTCTAGTTCCAAGGCTACTGCTCATTTCATGGCACCTCACTGCCTCTAAGAGGTTCCTTGATTGGAACTCCTCATTACTATGCTTGCTTTCTTGGCAACAGCCACTGTCACACAGTGGCTTTAATTTAGATTTCTCATACATATCAGTGTGGAGGAATCTATTTTCCTCAGCTCAAAAGACCACCCTCCTTAAAAAGTAGACACTCCCCAAAATACATGGATTTAAATCCTCTTCAACATGGTGTAATATTATTTTTCCAGAGAAAAAGAGCAATGTATCTTTGAAAGCAACTAGAGGTACCCTAGATTATAAAGAGCCAGATGCAAAGCAGAAAATGACTGCAAAAAAGCACTAAACAAATTTTTGAACCTAAAAATAAAATTCCAAATATTGCTTTTAAAATTCTGATCAAAATAAAATAAATTAGAATCACAGATTTTTCTACAACTATTTAAGAGGCCAAGGGCAGTCTCACATTTATATTATAACATATAAATATTATTATAACAATAAACAGGACCTTTGGGAGTTATTTAATACATTTTCCTTTCTCGAGAATAGTTGTATCTAATTCAGTGCTTCTCAAAGTTTACTCCATAGATGTTAATAAATATTATTTGTTTTAAAAGAATGGGTGATGGTGGGAAACCTTAGATGAAGTTAAGTAGATTTACTTTTTGCAGGACTTCTCAGGGCCTTTGATATGCTAACATGTTTACTGAATCCCTAAGGAGAGGGATGGCATGAATAGATATTTGCTAAACTTATTTGATCGTAAAACCCTTTTATCACATAAGAGCATGAAGACTAGCATATCATAAAATATACTTTAGGAAACAATCATTTAGGTAATCAAAAGGATAAATTTTTACCTAATTTTAAAAATCAGAATCAGAGATTTCTGTGTTTCTTTCCATGTCTTATTTTTATATTTAACTTTAATATCAACCACATTGTCCTTTAATATGGGAATCAAATTTTAGCTCCTGCAAGAGCTTACTATGTGTTGGGCTGCTCTAGGTACCAGCCTCTGAAGGTAGATAAGACAGCAAATATATTCTCAAAGTAATACGTCTTTTCTAAAAGCGAAGTCTTTGGCTCCCTCATTCTTCTGAAGTCTACATTCAAGAATTGCAATTCTTCTTGCTTCTTGCATAATTGATCTGAACTCCCTTTTTAATGCACTTTCCAAGGGGCAGAGATCAGAGGGTCTGTCAGATCAAAGTTCTCATTTTGTAAATGAGAAGAGTGAAACACAAAGGGAGAAATAACTGGTTCAAAATTACAGAAGAGTTAAAGATGGAGGTGAGATCCAACTCAAGATCAGTGAATCAGTGCGAGTAGAAGTTCATACCTGTAATCTTAGCTGCTAGGGAGGCTGAGGAGGGAGGATCATTTGAGACCAGGAGTTTGAGACCAGCCTGGGCAACAGAACGAGACTGCCATATCAAAATAACTAACTACCTGAGTGTTTCTTGTTTTTTTTGTTTTGTTTTGTTTTTTGAGACAGAATCTTGCTCTGTTGCCCAGGCTGGGGTACGGGAGCACGATCTCGGCTCACTGCAACCTCTGCCTCCCGGGTTCAAGGGATTCTCATGCCTCAGCCTCCCAAGTAGCTGGGATTACAGGTGTGTACCACCATGCCTGGCTAATTTTTGCATTATTAGTAGAGATGGGTTTTCACCACGTTGGCCGGGCTAGTCTTGAACTCCTGGCCTCAAGTGATCCTCCTGTCTCAGTCTCCCAAAGTGCTGGGATTCCAGGCATGAGCCATTGTGCCTGGCTAACTAACTAATTTTTTTAAAGCAATCAGTCACCTTCTTTTGGCTATACCAACCAGTCTTTCTTCCTTTTGCTCAGTTCTCAAGTCCATAGGTTATAGCGTCTGCATACTTAGAACAAGTGTGACTGATTCTTGATGAAATGCAAGGAACTGCTTGCAGTTCCAACATCCAAAACTTTTATCCACGGAAAGTGACTGAAATGGAGACATGCATGGACTCAAATTCTACCTCTGTTATTAACCAGCAGTGAGAATAGGAAAAAGTTTTTAAAACTCTCCAGGCCTCAGTTTACCCATCTCTTTAAGAAGGGCAACAGTAACAACTACTACTACAACTACAATAAAATTACAGAAATGAAATGCCCAACTTGAAGGTTATGCTCAATAAATATTATTAAAACTAAAAATACATATCCATAAGTTCATTTAGCAAGTTCACTGGGCTTAATCTCATTCTCTATGACACTCGTAATCTAAGGCAGTGTTGGCCATTACATACCCTGCATGCTGCTTCACTACCTTGCTGTCTTCAACAGAATCTTTCCCCAGGGCAAGAGAGAATGGGAGGTTCAAGCAACTCTCTGAGACAGGTGGTAAAAAGAGTGAAGACAAGACACAAATGAACATGTCAGTCAGGCACGTTCATCTGTAATTCCAGCACTTTGGGAGGCCAAGGCAGGCAATCACTTGAGTCTAGGAGTTCAAGACCAGCCTGGACAACATGGCAAAACCCCCATCTCTACCAAAAATACAGAAAAATTAGCCAGGCATGTGTGGTGGTGCATGCCTGTAGTCCCAGCTACTTGGGAGACTTCGGTGGGAGAATCACTTGGGCCCAGAAGGTCAAGACTGCAGAGAGCAGTGATCTCGCCACTGCACTCCAGCCTGGGAGACAGTGAGACCCTGTCTCAAAAAACAAAAACAAAACAAAAAATGTCCCAACAAGCTGTTGCATTACACATGCATCATATTGTTTCATTTTATAGCTGTATGTACATCTTATACATAAGCCTCTAAGAACAAGGAATTTGTTTTATTTTTTGTATCATTCAGGCACATTACATGAAGCAGTTCTTAATACAGAACCTCACATAACTAAGCACCTACTACCTGCAGGCTAGAAGGAATCAACAGAGGAATGAATGGGTCCCCTGTCATTTGCACTCCTGAGGTTCTGGTCCATTTCTCCTTGTGTTCTCCTTAAGCTCATTTCTGAACCAGAGCTGCCCCCTGCCTTTGCATACCCATCTGCTTCCTTTATCTATTGGGTAGTTTTGCTTTTCTCCCTGAATCAAACCACCAGTATTCAATCAAGACTTGTTACAACACAGTCCAGCCAAGGGATGCTCAGGGAAAGAATTACCTACAGCATCTTAGCAGATCCCAGCTAAATAAAGCACATCATACATTTGACATAAAAGCAAGATTGTGACTATATCTCACCTTAGAGCAAACAGCAGGGCTTTGAGACATGAAGAAGGGTGGGAAAAATTACTTACACACTGCAGACCATTAGGCCGGAAACTAGAAAACGAGAGCGATCTGTGTGGGATTTGACACACCAGAAGTGCCTGCTGTCAATGAAACATCCATCTTCAGATCAAACTGGCAGTCTATGAGGAAGGCTGCCAAGCCCTGCCATCTGAGTTGAGTCTCATCACTGACACTTGGGTGCTGCTTTCTCTATGACAAAGTTTCCAATAAAAAAGCCTCAGGGACTTGGGCTCTGCAGACACGTGTCTGTAATTTCTCTTGACATCTTACAGAAAGTGGAGATAAGGCGTGGCCACTGTCAGTTGAACTGAAGCAGGTCAGTCCTTTAGAGAGATAGTTCAGGGGCGGGCTTCGGTGCTTACAGGCTGGCTGGCAGCACAGAAAGTCTCCTCTTCCTGGAATCTTGACCTATGTCACTCCATCCTGCTGGGATCATTCACTTGCCTCACTTACACCTGGTCTGCACCAGACTATTACACATTTGTTTTAGATGCTTGGGTAGTTTCCTAGTTGTTCTATATCCATAGTTAAGACTCAGTAAATCCCACCTTAGCCATCAAGCCTTTTCCCATAGCTGTCTGAAGCCCTGGTCAAGGTAACCTCTCATTCACCTTGGAAGGATGGGATATTGAGCTTCAGAGTCAGGAGAACTTGAATTCAAAGTGCATGTCCAACACTAACCACATGATCCCAGACGACACTGAGCATCCCTTTTGTACCTATGGGGGACAATAATCATGTCCAGATAAAATAATGTGTGATATAATGGAATGATTGGAAACAAGCCAAATGTCTCATAAGGGCTGGTTGTATAAATTATGGCATATGCATACCTTGCGGGGAGCTTCTCTATTTCTGATGTTTCCTTTGATACGGAGGGAGCTCCACTAGAGTCACCTCTATTCCTCTCTATCCCCTTTCTTGCTCTTCCACAGAAAATCAGGGGTGACTTTTCTCATTTGATGAGTTTGGGAACAATCAACTGGACGTGCTTAGCCAGTCCCTCCCTCCCATGTCTTGGGAATGAGATGCTTGCAGAGGTTCTTGTTCTCTGTGGGAACCACACCTGCCTGTTCAGTGCTGCCTGGGGTTGGGGAGGGAATTCTGTCTAATTCTGGGGTTCAGTATTAGTCAGTCTACCAGTCTTCAGCTAATAGCTGCTGCACCTTCATCATCAGGAATGAAGGTGATATTCATTTCTCAAATAATTCAGAACTCAGGTAAGAAAGATGGTTGCTATTTGGAGGGTCCTCCCAAAGTCCCAACATAATACCATGAAATAATTTAAGTTTAAAATAATTTAATATATGTATGTTTATGGACATAGAAAGATAAAATGATGTTCATTATAAATTGACAGAATAAAGATAAAACAGAAAGAATGGTATAATTCTCCTTTAGTTTAAAATATATATATTTATGTATATGCAACATGTAACAATAGGAAAAATGTCTGAAATGGCAGTGTGAACTTTTAATAGCAAATATCTTGAGGCAGTAGAATGATGGGTGTTTCTTAATATTCTTCTTTTAGATCATGAGCATTTTAAAAGAATCTACAATAAAAGTATATTCCTGAAAATACTACAGTTATTTATTTGCTAAAAAATAAAAGTCATTTTCAAAATTGTCAGAAACAAATGTCTCCCAATTACCTCTTCAGGAGTTCATTGCTTGGATTGTTAGCTCAAGTCAGAGGTAATTATATATTTGTTGGGGACCATCTGGTGTCACTGGTTTTAAATGGACAAGTTTCTACAGGCTATAAATCCCTTTTAGTTTTAGAATACTAAGGATGAAAAAAAAAAGCTCCTTCAAAATTTGAATAATGCTGTATGCTCAGTATGTGTCAAATAAAAGGGAAAGGATACAGTGATTAATAAGCATAGCACATAAAAATGTAGAATTGTCTCTGTAGAAAGCACCTTAGAGTTGCCCTGGCCCTTCCCTCTGCTTTCACCACGGCAGCCACTGATGGGTGGTAATGGCCTTTTTCTATCCCAGTCCATAGCTCAGTTGCATCCTCTACTCCAAGAAGCCACTACATATTCATCAGCTTTGGCAGAACAAATGACACCTTTTGCCCATCTCTCCTCTATCTGATCCATCTGTTTCAGAGATGAGGAAACTGAGACATGTGACAGTTAAGTGGCTTTCAAAAAAGCACATGGCTGATGACAGACTCTGATACCAAATCTTTAGTTCCATCCAAAACACTTTTACTGAGCCCCTACCATGAGTAGATCACTGACCTAGGCTTTGTGGAGCTGCTTAGGATAGGATAGGAGAATGTATTCACCTGCCTTCAAGAAGTTCACAGTCTACTCAGAGTTACCCTGATGCATAAAGGAAGATCATAAAACCACATATAACACAAGAAATTGAGGTACAAGGAGAGATCAGAGAAAAAAGGACTAATCATGATTGGAAAAATTGAGAAACCCAGTGGTCAATCGACTACGCTGGGATAAACTATATACTACAAATATAAACCTAGCACATAATAGGTGCTCAATAAAGGCTGACTGAAAAAATAAGTAGATAAATATTAAAATATATATATATACAGTCTTCAAATAATTTATCTATAAATCACTTATATACAATCAAACCATTTCATTCAAATTATGTTGAGATTTTAATAATTTATATGAGTATATATACATTTATATGTAATTTATATATAAAAATAAATTTTAAAACATACACACAGCCTTCAAATCATTTTACATAATGATGACAGTTACCATAATGTGTATCAGACCCTGTACTGTTTTACATATATGATCTTACTTGATTTCTTCCAATCTTATGAAGTAGTTTATGGGTAATAGAAAATAAAAAACAATAACAGCTAAAATTTTATTTCATAGGCTAGGTAATCATCTGAGTGGTTTGCACATATTATCTGACTTAATTCTCAGAACAGTCTCATGAATTAGGTCCTATTGTCTTTTACAAATGAGAGAATGGAGGCAGAAAGGGACTGATTAATGGATCCAGAATCGCCCAGCTTCTAGGCAGAGCAGCTGATAAAGAAACTGAGGCAAACACAGGCTGTCTGACCCCATGAATCATCAAGTGCATTATACTATATGGTCTGGGGGTGGATGAGGAAATAATACACATCCTTTCACATCACCCTGCACGGATGTAGAGGGGGCTCTAAGACTCAGGCACAGGGAAGCACAAGCAGGCCCACAGAGGTCAGCAGTAGGGAGACCACTCAGAGACTGCTCATACCTAGGGAATGGTGGGTCCTCTGGATTGTGGTGTTTGGCTTAAGACCAGCAAAAAACCTTTTGTGGCTGCCTCGAAGAATAGAGGAGAGGGTATAATTCAGATCGTTTCTAGAAACTGTTTATGTAAAATGTCCTTATGATTCAGTGAACCTATGATATTTCCTTTAAAATTATCCATGAAGGGCAGAAGCAAATGTGCACTCCCTTTTCCAGCTACACAGTGGGTCTGCTGGGGCTGAGGGCCGACTTGCTTAAGCTGAGCAGCTATGCCCCAAAGGGCCACTCAAGTCAGCTGTGGAAAGAATTGATTCGGAAGTCACCTATGGCAGCTGGAATCTCCTTCTGTCATGTCCAACCTGGCAGACTCCTACACGCTTTTCCAGGGCCAGTGGACAGTGTGAGCCTGGGACAGAGAGCGGCACGATGGGCTTATTCCTGAAAGGGCCACAAGTGTGCTTTGGTGTTGGCCTCAGACGACTTCTGCAACTGCCAAACTACTAATCACATATCCTTCCAATCAATGACCACACTGTCATTAAAAGCAAGACTACTAGGCATTACTGCTATTGCATTTACTTTGAAAATATAAGGCTGGCTGTGGAATGTGAAGGCAGGTAGACCATTGGGGAATGGGTAGCATTTCCTTAGATGGGGAACTGAAGGAAAGGAAGGTGTTCTGAGGAGAGGGAAAAGCAGAAATAAAAACTAGAAAAAGGAAAGGTACAAGATGTAATGAGGAGTTGGTGAGTAACCTGGTATATTAGTTTGATAGGACTTCCATAACAAAGTACCGCAAAGTGGGAAGATTAGAAATTTATTGTCTTATAGTTGTGGAGGCTAGAAGTTCAAGATCAAGATGTGGGCAAGATGGGTTCTTTCTGAGAGCTGTGAAGAAGAACCTCTTTGATGCCTCTCTCCTAGTTTCTTATGGTTTGCTGGCAATTTTGGGCACTCATTGGCTTGTAGATGCATCATGTAATTTCTGCCTTCTTCTTCACATGGCATTCTCGCTGTCTGCATGTCTGACTCCAAATTTCCCTTTTCTATAAGGACGCCGGTAATACTGGATTAGAGGTTCACTCCTGTGGTATGACCTCATCTTAATTACGTCTGCAATGACCCTATTTCCAAATAAGATCACATTCTGAGGTACTGGGGCTTAGGAATTCAACATATGTATTTTGGGGAGCATGCACAGTTCAGCATGTGACATTTGGCATGGCTGGAGAATTGAAAATAAGACTTTTTGCTTGTTTGTTTTGTTTTTTTGAGACAGAGTCTTGCTCTGTCACCCAGGCTGGAGTGCAGTGGCTCGATCTCAGCTCACTGCAAGCTCCACCTCCCAGGTTCACGCCATTCTCCTGCCTCAGCCTTCCGAGCAGCTGGAACTACAGGCGCCCACCACCACCACCGGCTAATTTTTTGTATTTTTAATAGAGACAGGGTTTCATTGTGTTAGCCAGGATGGTCTCGATCTCCTGACCTTGTGATCCTCCTGCCTCGAACTCCCAAAGCGCTGGGATTACAGGCGTGAGCCCCCACGCCCAGTGAAAATAAGACTTAAAAGAACAGAGTAGGCTGGGCACTGTGGCTCATGTCTGTAATTCCAGCACTTTGGGAGGCTGACGCAGGCAGATCACGAGATCAGGAGATCGAGGCAAACAGATCGCCTGAGGCCAGGAGTTCAAGACCAGCCTGGCCAACATGGCGAAACCCAGTTTCTACTAAAAATACAAAAATTAGCTGGGTGTGGTGGCCTGTAATCCCAGCTACTCAGGAGGCTGAGGCACAAGAATCACTTGAACCCGGGAGGCGGAGGTTGCAGTGAGCCAAGATCACGCCACTGCACTCCAGCCTGGGTGACAGAGCGAGACTCGGCCTCAAAATAATAATAATAATAATAATAATAATAATAATAATAATAAGAGTAGTAAAAACACCATGGTAAAAACGTGGTGTTTGGTTGCATAGTATTCCATGGTGTATATGCACCACATTTTCTTTATTTATCATTGATGAACATTTAGGTTGATTCCATGTCTTTGCTATTGTGAATAGTGCTGCAATGAACATAGGCATGCATGTATCTTTATAACAGAACGATTTATATTCCTTTGGGTATATACCCAGTAATGAGATTCACAGCAGTTAACTTTAAAGGGAAAGATTATGAGGTCTACTTTATAAAACGTCTGTTATTTTAATTTTACTAATAAGCATGTAATACTATTGGAGATCTCCTGAAAAAGTGCCGCTCTTCTTTACCTGAGACCTAAACCAATGGTGAAATACGACAAAATAGTAATGCAAACAGAGCCCTAAATGACAAAATGAAGTCCTATTAGAGAACATTCACAGGCAAGTGGCTTCCAGCTTCCCCCACCCTGCAACCTGGGAGACAGCCTTGAAGGTGTGGGAGGGACTGAGACAAGGATGCATCTTTCTTCTTTCACACTCCCTGAGTCATTTCTCCACCTCAAAAGCAGGGACAGAAAAGAACGAGATAATGGGCAAAGATCAGAGTAATATGAGATATAAGGTCAGATGGGAATGAAGTGTTTTCCCTGCCCACAGTTACTTATTTATGCTCTGAGCTATCAAAAATGTCCATGTCCTAATCCCTGGACCCTGTGAATATTTTCTTACATGGCAGAGCCACTTTGAAGATGTAATGAAACTAAGGCTCTTGAGATGAGGAGGTTGTCCTGGATTATCTGGGTTGGCCATAAACGTTATCACAAGTGTCCTCATAAGAGAGACTCAGAGGGGTTGACTACAGAACAGGAAAAGATGATGGGACAATGGCAGTCATGGGAGAGATGGAGAGAGATTTGAAGATGCTATGCTGCTGGCTTTGAAGATGCAGGAAGGGGCCATGAGCCAAGGAATGCAGGCAGCCTCTAGAAGCTGAAAAACACAAGAAAACAAATTCTTCCCTCAAAGCCTCCAGAAGGAACAAGCCCTGCCAACATCTTGACTTTTGTCCAGTGAAACTGATTTCAGACTTCTGACTTCCAGCACTGACAGGCGATACATTTGTGCTGTGTTAAGCCACCCAAGTTTGCGTTAATGTGTTACGGCAGTAACAGGAAACTAATATATAATCCTAAATATTCAATAATATGTTTGTATCTTTACTCAAAATATGTAGAGGGTTCTGCTAACTATAATTAGTAGAAAATATAATCCACATCTTTTTTCTTCTTTACAGCTATACAATATACTAAACTCTGCTTAAGACAATGATCTACTTTTCTCTCAAACACGGTGAAATCTAATTTACCTGGTAATGTGGCTAATGGGAAAAGCACATCCATAAATTGTCCAAATATTGAAATATCCTTTTAAAGTGCCAACACTTGAACATTTGATCATTTTAAAATTTTTCTTAAAAGAATCAAATATTTCCTTATTCTTTTATTAAATAGGCCATTCTGAACACATTTGAGCCTTGTTTTTTTTTTTTTTTTTTTTTTTTTTCAATTGAGTCATAAATGTGACTATATAAAATAGGACCTGTGTATTCAAATGTCCTTAACATATTTAGATGTAATATACCTCTGTAGACTTCTATTTCAAATTACCCCAAAACTTCTATGGTATCTGAATTCTTTGGTCAGATTATTCCAATTTTTCTGCCTCCTTCTTTGCTCTCTGGTATAAGACAGCAAAGCTTCTTACCCTCACAGAGTGGTATACCTCTGTGTCCCTGCTTTTATGACTGCTTTTAGCAAGCTCTAGCTTTTCTTAATTGCGGCTTCTAATGTATAACTAAATAGGAAATCAGAAAACTAAGCTTGTAACAATAGTTTCTGAAATAAATAAGAGCTAAGCTTTCTAAGAGGCTTTCTTGAGAGTAAACTATATATCTGGCCGTACAAAGCCCCCATCAGCGAATTACCAGTATCTGAAGTGATCTGTTTTTCTGTCTGTCAGGCAATGAGCTTTCTGAAGGCAGGCATTGTATTTACTATGAAAATTTAAAAGACCAATAATTTACTGTTCACCTACTATGTGTCAGGCATCACCACTCCTTCCCTCTGCAGCGCTATGGCACGTAGCATACATTCAGCAGAGTACATGGCAATATTTCACAATTCCAATGTTTGTAAAATGCAGAACTTAAATCACGCTTGTCACTGCATGCATCTCCCTCAAATGATACAATAAAAGGGCAGGGCATTCACCACTGATTCCCAGGAACAGAAACTACTAACAAATGTATCTTGTTAGTCTGCTGTCAGGAGCAAGATTTTTATCAGGAATGTTGTATTTCTGAAGACACCAGAATAATTTCCTCCTAATAAATTTCCATCTTATTCAGAAAAGCTGAGATTCTGCCAGGAGCTCAGAGCCTCCTGGGGCTAGGGCTCCGGCAGCTTTGTACTGCCGGATTAGATGTGTATGCACGTCTGCGAAAGGCTGGGATGAACCCAGCACACGAAAACACACTGGGGCATTTAAAGCAAGAGCACAGTGGCACTCGTAGCCTGGGTATAGGTTCCAAGTACCCTTTTAAAAGGACCTAAAATGTGATTTAATGGACTTTCTTCCCCTCCCGGTAGAGGAGGAAGTGGGTTTGCCTGCCTATTCATTCTTGCAAAGAGGAAAGTAAATATTTTCCTATATTCATTTTAGATTTGATTCATGGAAGTTTGAAACACTGTTAATGCTGCATGGTTTGTATTTTTGGTTTTGTTACCTCCAGTTTGGGGTTTTCTTATAAATTCTCCATTTTCACGTGCACTCATTCCAAATATGTCAAGAAAACACACCCAAGAAGAGAATTTCTGAAGGCCCTAATGGATTAATTCCTGCAAAGGAGATAAGATACATTTAATTGTTTAAACATGGATGGCATTTTTAAAAAACAGATAAGAAAAAACTCAGTCTTTCTCTTCTTTCCTTTGCTTACAGCTTCTCCTCAATTCTTTAATAAACAGAAGAAGAGTCTTGGGATCTTCTTCCTCCTTTTATTGAGTAATGTTCTACTTTTTACTGATCCCAAACTATATTTAAACTCCAAATTCTTTTCTCCTCCCCCAAGAGATTACCAAGCGTGCTATTCCAAACAATAGCTAATGAAATGAAGAGGAATAGTGTGGCTTAAAAAAAAAAAAAAAGAAATGTCATTCCAGCCTGCAAACTAATTCCATTTGTGATTTAGCCTGGCACCTTTCCCCCTAGAACTTCCCTGGGGAAAGGATGAATGGCCATCTCAACATTGCATAAAAATTAGTATCAGGCTACAAATTATTGGACCTTATTAGAGATTTCTTTTAAGTAAATTAAGGTTATAGATCACAATCTTCCAAGAGGCTTGAGTGTTTTGAATTCTCCAAACTCAGAGAATATTTAAAATTTCCTGAAATCTAATAGTAAATATAATTAGAAGAGAGGACCTGGTTGTTACAAACCCAGCTCCTTTTTTGTGGCACTCACATTAAAAAAAAAAAATAATAAGATGATGGATCCTATAATTAAAGGATAGTTGGCAAATAAAATTGATCACATGGTTAGCAAATCGTACATTAGGAGTGTACCACCAATTCTCTAATCTGTCAGATCACCAGGAAATTTAAAAGATGCTATTGCTTGTGTGCCTGTGTGTACACATACTCACATTTGTGTGTGTATACTTGCATTTGTGTTTGTGCATGTGTATTTCAAGCCACACAAGGGCTGTTCATATTTCCTCCAGACACACACATCTATGTTTATGTCCTATGTCTTTGTTTCTTCAGTCATCAGTTTTAAGCTAAATTTTATTGTGTTTTCTGCATCTTTCAAGTAGCAAGCTGATATTAAACTCCAATGTTCACATAATATTGAGGAAATCTACACATTACTGCCAAGCACAGTGACTACACATTTCACATTTCATGTTAATTTTACAAAAATGTTAGCCATGTCTAGGTGGAAATGCTATTCTCTCAGGGGAAGTGCCTACCTTACAGATAGGTTCCCATACATTCGCAAGGACTTCCTTCCAAAATCATCTTTATCTCATTCCCCTACATCCTAGATGTCTTAGCCCATTTGTATTACTATAAAGAAATACCAGAGGCTCGGTAATTTATAAGGAAAAAAAGGTTTATTTGGCTCATGATTCTGCTGGTGGGAAGATTGGACATCTGGTGAAAGCTTCAGGCTGCCTCCACTGGTGGCAGAAGGTGAAGGGGAGTTGGTGTATGCAGAGATCACATGACAGGAAAGGAGGCAAGAGAGGGTGAGAGGAAAGGTGCCAGGCTCTTTTCAAGCACCAGTTCTTGTGGAAACTAATAGTGAGTGAGCAAAAATAATGAGTGAGCAAGAACTCATTCACTGCTGTGAGGAGCACCATGTCATTCATAAGGGATCCTCCCTACGATCCAAACACTTCCCATTAGGCCCCACCTCCAACACTGGGGGTCAAACTTCAACATGGGGTTTGAGGAGATGAACATCCAAACTATAGCATTCCACTCCTGGTCCTCCAAAACTCATGTTCTTCTAAGAGTGGAAAATACAATCATCCCTCTCAGTCATCTTCAAAAGTCTTAACTTTTCCAGCATCAACTCAAAAGTCCAAAGTTGAAAGTTTCATCTAAGACTCAAGGCAAGTTTCTTGCAGCTATGAATCCGTAAAAAAACTTACAAACAAGTGAAAAAAAACTTATTTACTTCCAAGATACAGTGGTGGTACAGGCATTAGGTAAACATTTCCACTCCAAAAGGGAGAAGACTTCTGGAATGACTTCACAGTCTTTTTCACATTGGTTTCGCTATTAGCACCTGACTCCCTTTTGGTCACACTAATCTCTCTAGCAAGTGGTTGCTCCACATCACGCATGGATTTCTCTTTTGAAAATGCTCTTTTCTTTCCTATCATATGGCAATGCTACAAATTTTCCAAATTTTTACACTGTGCTTTTTTAAAACTATACCTTAGGTAATTTCTTCACTGCCATTATCTTATTATAAGCTATCAAAAGTAGGCATGCCACTTCTTGAGTGCCTTGCTACTTAGAAATTACTCCCACCAGATCACTCTTCTTTTTTTTTTTTTTTTTTTTTTTTCTGAGACGGAGTCTAGCTCTGTCGCCCAGGCTGGAGTGCAATGGCGCAATCTTGGCTCACTGCAAGCTCCTCTTCCTGGGTTGACGCCATTCTCCTGCCTCAGCCTCCCGAGTAGCTGGGACTACAGGAGCCCGCCACCACGCCCGGCTAATTTTTTTATGTTTTTAGTAGAGACGGGGTTTCACCGTGTTAGCCAGGATGGTCTCGATCTCCTGACCTGGTGATCCACCCGCCTCAGCCTCCCAAAGTGCTGGGATTACGGGCGTGAGCCACCGCACCCAGCCGGTCGTCACTCTTAAGTTTGGGTTTCCACAAATTTTTATGGCATGGACATAATGCACCCAAGTTCCTTGCTTAAATGTAACAAGTATGACTTTTGCTTCATTTCCCAATGAGTTCTTCATTTCCATCAGACTTCATCAGCATGGTCTTTACTGGCTATATATCTACTTGCGTTTGGGTCACAACTACTTAACCAATGTCTAAGTACTGCTGCCTCAATCCTCCCTAATGCTGGGGAAGAGCCCTGGCTGAGAGTATAAAGGCCTGAGTCCCACTCCCAGGTCTGACACTAACAGACAAAACTAAACTTCCTGGGATCTCTCTAACAGCTATGAACAATGCTTCGCTCTCTAAGTGTGCTACCTCATTTCATTCTTATGATGCCCTATGAAGTAGGCACTGGTATTAACTCTACTCCAGTTTGTGAAACTGAAGCTCAGAAAAGTTAAGTGATTTGCCCAATAAGGGAAACAGGATTTGAACTCAAGCATTAGTACCCACTGTTGCTGAGCTGAATGGGCCACCCACGACTCCCAGTTTTCTTTGTCTGTTACACAAGTGGGCCAAATGGATTTCCACATTTCCTTCCAGCTCTAATATTTTAAAATATTTGCTCTCTCTTTCTCTAGTTTGTATGTCAAGTTTCAAAGAAGCCAAAAGTCTTGCCACCATGTTGGGGATATCACCTCATCCTGAGGCTCTGCCATGGGATTCTCAGGGGTCATACATAGATTCTCAAGAAGATTAACAAGAAGTTAACACAAATCCTAAATAAAAGGTACTATAAAAAAGTATACCCCATCTCCAATTGCAAAATATTTACAATGAGATTCAAATTTTTTAATTATTAATTTATGACTGCCTGCTGAAAATACATACCATTTCTGTAAAGTGTTAATTTTCTAAAAGTTCTCCATTACAGAATTTTGTGTACTATTAATTCATTTGGCTAAAATAATGCCTTTTCTACATGCTTAGAAAAATAAAAATCTGGAAAGATATATACATACACACACACACACACACATATACGTATATATATAATATATAGAGAGAAAGAACATATATATATATATATATATATATAGCAAGCTCATGACATTATTGTTGGATGGTTGGTGACTTAAAACCCTTTTTGTTGTTGGTGATGCATCTGATTTTTCCATAAATGTACATGACTTTTGTAAAAAGAAGAATAAAGAGCAATAAACTAAAAAATAAAAATGCCAAATTCCATTTTCCCCTGTCTAAAATTCCCACCATTTTAAATTGAGGAAGGAAACACAGGACAGAGGGTAAAGGATGGGGAAGAGATTTCCCTGAGACAGAATCCAAATTGCACACATTTCCACTGTGCTTAATTGAGGAGGGTGGTGAGGGACAGAGAGAGTCTTAGGTCTCTCTTCAAGGAGTTTTCTCCAGAGGACATTTTTTTTTTTTTTTTTTTTTTTTTTTTTGCCAGGGCAGCTGATGGCCTGAAAACGAGATTAGAGAGCCTGTACCGTCTTCTAATTATACACTACAGATCCACAATTCCTTCTTTGGAATTCCAAAATCCAAAATACTCAGAAAATTAAAAATTGCAAGCTTTCTTCAAGACTCATTTGGCTACAAAACCTAACCTTTTACTGACAGCTCCTAGCCCACTTTGTATGATAATTAATATAATTTTTGAAGAAGTAGTATGGCTGGATTACTGTATATAATGAGCTGCTTTTCTAAAATTTCAATAATCCTAAATTCCAAACTGCATCTGACCCTAGCATCTTGGCTAAGGGCCCAGTGACCTGAACCAAACTGAAGGTTTGGTTCCATTTAAACCTTACGAGGGGTCATGGCTTAATAGTGTACACAAGCGATATCTCTCTCAATTTTCCAGCTAAGGTTATTCCTCATGAAATATATCATGTTGGAATTTTCAAAGGAATGCAGAGTACAATCTTGGAAGGACAAGACTAAGAAGAGAACCTCATGGAGAAAGGAAAATATTAAAACAAATAAAAAATAATTGCGAAATAAATAAATCACGTTTTCCTCTCTTGGCCTAGAAAATAGCCCTGTATTTCAAATTACAACTGCCCTTGAATGATCTTTTTTTCTTTTCAACTCTACACATTTTAAAGCATGTTCTTATTTGATATATATGATTCTCTTATTGGCAATATTTTTATGAATAGGATACACATATAAGATGATAGAGTTGAGCATATTTTTATAGATAGATGCGCTAACCTTCATACACGTTGCAGGTGATTAGATTCCATAGGATGCCAGAAAGCATATCAAGAAGAGAAACTACTTCAGGCATCCTAACTTGGGCAAATGCATCTCTTCTATCAATTTTTTTTTTATCTTGCAACACAAAGACGGTAGATGAAGAAAGATGTTGGTGAGATTATTAATATAGGACAGGCTAGTTCAAGGAGAGGTAAGCAGATAATCACCTTGTAGTCAAAACTTTTAAAGAACTTGAGCTACCAAATTCTGGGGCATTTTGTCCTATCAGGTCGCAAACTCATCAAAGCAATTTTCAGTCTCAGTTATAGACTCAGACAGGACTGGCCTTTTCTTCACCCTGATGGCTCACACTGTTTACAGATCAGGACAGATCTCTGTGCAGTAAGTTAGATCCAGCTTCAGTTAACTTAAGTCAACAAAGGGGGCCACACCTTCAGAAAAAGATTCATGCATTGACTATTTCACAGAGCAAAATTTGGCGATGTAATTTCTTAAAAGTTAATTGCCTTGGTTTTTGTCTTCTATATGAGTACCAAGCTCTGCAAAGAAAAAAACAGAAAAAAATGACTTCTTAACTCAACCATGTGTCTACAGGCTGGTTAATGTCATCTCTTGATTCAGAATCTGAGAGCCAGAGCTCACATTAGCTAAGATGCAAAGTACCAGTGCACGGCTCAAGGTTGTGCAAGGGGGAAATTGTGGAAGGAAATAATGCGAGGAACAAGAAGAGACGACTGAAGCATCTTTGGAGAAAGGGAATCTAAGGAGGGAGGGCAACAGCAGGCGCAATGCAGTCAGAAGGGCCCAGACAAATCCTGGCTCTGAGATGGGAAAGCTGTGTGTCCTGGAGCTGGTTATTCAAACACTCCGAACAGTTTCTTGGTATTCAAAATGAAGGCATTCAGAACTGCCCTGCTGACATGAGGATTAAACGAAATCACCTATGTGAAGAGTTGAACAAAGTGCCAGGCATGTAAGAACTCAATAAATTGTAGCTGTGCTATTCCCCCAATATCCCAACTTACCCTCTCCACTCCCCCTACTTTCCTTGCACTGAAAATGAAATCAGAGTTTCAGGCTTACCTTTGTGAGTAAACAGAGCTGTCTCTCCCCCGTCCTTGCAGAAAGCCTCACAATTAAAAACTACAATAAAATGTTTACTCTTCATGTTTTATTTTAACCAGCCAACAAAAGTTTTTATCCACCTTTGCATTCCAGAAACCCTGCCGCTGATGGCAGGGAAGCAGACAAGAAGCTTTTGGATGTCCCAGATTCTTGAGTTTTCTGCTGCTTGTTATAATTCTGTCTTACCCATAGCCTAATTCCACATACTCCAGACTGCAAAGCCTACAGGGCAGAGCCTGTTCTGGTTTTATTCATTTATTTATCAAAGATTTATTGAGTATCTTCTACATGCCAGGCACTGCACCATATTCCAGAGCAGCTCAGGCGCACACACACACACACACACACACACACACACACACACACACACACACACGACACAGTGAGGACAATCAATATAATGCTAGAGGCTTATCAGGAAGCAGAAAGGAGAGGACATGTCCCCCTCAAGTGGGCATAGGAGGGGCAGCAAGAAAGAAAGTTGCAGAATGGAGCTTCTTTATCATGTGGCTTGGAGGGGCAAGACTTTCCCAAAGCCCTTCCTCTCATTCAAGGAAACTTCTAACTATGCAACCTGTCATTTGCTGTCTTCCTATAATTTATCATTATTAATACCTCCCCTCTCTCCTGTTTTCACTCATTTCTGTATCTCTAGCATCTCTGAATACTGTCTGAAGCAAGTAACAGGCATACCCCATTTTATGGCACTTCACTTTATTGTACCTCCCAGATAGTGTGCTGTTTAAAAATTGAAGGTTGTGGCAACCCTACTTTGAGCAAGTCTATCAGTGCTATTTTTCCAACAGCATGGGCTCACTTTGTGTCTCTACACCACATTTAGATAATCCTCCCAATATTTCAAACTTTATTATTATTATTATATCTGCTACAGTGATCTGTGATCAGTGATCTTTGATGTCACTGTTGTAATTAGTGAAGGCCATGAACTGCACCCATATAAGGCAGTGAACTTAACCAATAAATGACTGCTCCATTATTCAACCATTCTCCCTTTTCTCTCCTTCTCCTCAGGCCTCTATATTCCCTGAGACACAACAATATTGAAATTAGGCCAATTAATAACCTTACAATGGCCTGTAAGTGTTCAAGTGAAAGGAAGAGTCACACATCTCTCACTTTAAATCAAAAGCTAAAAATGATCAAGCTTAGTGAGGAAGGCAGGTCAAAAGCTGAGATAAACCAAAAGCTATGCCTTTTGTGCCAGTTAGCCAAATTGTGAATGCAAAGGAATAGTTCTCGAAGGAAATTAAAAGTGCTACTCCAGTGAACAAGTGAATGATAAGACAGTGAAGTAACTTTATTTCTGATACAGACAAAGTTTTAGTGGTCTGGATAGAAGACCAAACCAGCCACATTTCCTTAAGCTAAATCCTAGTCCAGAGAAAGGCTCTAAGAGTCTCTTTAATTCTATGAAGGCTAAGAGAGGTAAGGAAGCTACCAACAAAAAATTTGAAGCTAGCAGAATTTAGTTCATGAGGTTTAAGGAAAGAAGCTTTCTCTGTAACATAAAAGTGCAAGATGAAGCAGCAAGTGCTGATGGAAAAGCTGAAGCAAGTTATCCAGAAAATTTAGTTAAAATCATTGATGAAGGTGGCCACACTAAACAACAGATTTTCAATGTAAATAAAATCGCCTTCTACTGGCAGAAGATGTCATCCAGGACTTTCATAGCAAAAGATAAGCCAATGCCTGGCTTCAAAGCTTCAAAGGATAGCCTGACTCTCTTCTTAGGGGCTAATGTAGCTGATGACTTTAAATCGAAGCCAATACTCACTTATCATTCAAAAAATTTTAAGACCCGTAAGAATTATTCTAAATCTACTATGCTTGTGCTCTACAAATGGAAAAACAAAGTCTGGAGGACAGAACATCTGTTTACAGCATTATTTGCTGAATATTTCAAGCCTACATTTGAGACCTACTACTCAGAGAAAAAGATTTGTTTCCAAATATTACTACTCATTGACAATGCACCTGGTCACCCAAGAGCTTTGATGGAGACATACTAGGAGGTTAATGCTGTTTTCACACCTGCTAACACAATATTAATTCTACAGCCCGTGGATCAATAAGTAATCTCAACTTTCAAGTCTTATTATTTAAGAAATAGATTTCACAAGGCTTTAGCTGTCATAGATACTGATTCCTCTGATGGATCTGGGCAAAGTAAATTGAAAGCCTTCTGAAAAAGATTCACCATTGTAGATACCATTAAGAAGATTTGTAATTCATGGATGAAGTTCAAAATATCAACATTGTATTAGTCCATTCTCATACTGCTATAAAGAACTACCTGAGACTGGATAATTTATGAATAAAAGAGGTTTAATTGGCTCACAGTTCCACAGGCTGTAAGGAAGCATGACTGGGAGGCCTCAGGACACTTACAGTCATGGCAGAAGGCGAAGGGAAAACAGTATGTCTTACCATGATGGCAGGAGACAGAGGGCAAGGAAGGAAGTGTAACCATTTAATGAGTTCGCCTTGCCTGCTGCATAGACAGAATTGATTTATCGAAACGGGGGATTTGCAATGGAGAAAGAGTAATTCATGCAGAGCCAGCTGTGTGGGAGACCGAAGTTTTACAATTACTCAAATCAGTCTCCTGGAGCATTCAGGGATCAGAGTTTTTAAAGATAATTTTGTGGGTAGGGGCTTGGGAAGTGGGGGGTGATGACTGGTCAGAATCATAGGCGGGGGCTCAAAGTTGGGTTTTTTTTTTTTTTTTTTTTTTTTTTTGAGACAGAGTCCCGCTCTGTCACCCAGGCTGGAGTGCAGTAGCACAATCTCGGCTCACTGCAATCTCCGCCTCCCGGGTTCAAGCAATTCTCCTGTCTCAGCCTCCTGAGTAGCTGGGATTACAGGCACGCGCCATCATGCCAGGCTAATTTTTTGTATTGTTAGTAGAGATGAGGTTTCACCATGTTGGCCAGGCTGGTCTTGAACTCCTGACCTCAAATGATTCATTCAACTCGGCCTCCCAAAGTGCTGGAATTACAGGCATGAGCCACAGCGCCCAGCCATAGAAATCTGGTTTCCTTAATGTCTTCTGTTTCTGGGTGCAATGGCAGAACTGGTTGGGCCAGATTACCAGTCTGGGTGATGTCAGCTGATTCATCAAGTACAGAGTCTACAAAATATCTCAAGCACTGATCTTAGGTTTTACAACAGCGATGTTATCCCCAGGAGCAATTTGTAGGTTCAGACTCTTGGAGTCAGAGGCTGCATGACCCCTAAATTGTAATTTATAATCTTGTAGCTAATTTGTTAGTCCTGCAAAGGCAGACTGGACCCCAGGCAAGAAGGGGGTCTTTTCAGGAAAGAGCTGTTATCAATTTTGTTTCAGAGTCAAACCACGAACAGAATTCCTTCCCAAAGTTAGTTCTGCCTATGCCCAGGAGTAAACAAGGACAGCTTAAGGGTTAGAAAACAAGATAGAGTCAGTTAGTTCTGATTTCTCTTATTGTCATAATTTCCTCTGTTATTATTTTGCAAAGTCAGTTTCAGAAGTGCTACACACTTTCAAACAATCAGATCTCAGGAGAACTTTATCAGGAGAACAGCAAAGAAGTCTGCCCCTATGATCCAGTGACCTTCCGCCAGTCCCCTTCCCTGACACATGGGGATTACAATTCAACATGAGATTTGGGTAGGGACACAGAGCCAGATCATATCAAACATTAACAGAAGTTCAAAAGAAGTTGATTTCAACCCTCATGAATGACTTTGAGGGGTTCAAAACTTCAGTGCAGGAAGTACCTGCTGGTGTGGTTGAAACAGCAAGAGAACAGGAATTCAAGTGGAGCCTGAAGATGTGACTGAATTGCTGCAATCTCGTGATAAAACTTTAAAGAATGAGAAGTTGTTTCTTATGAATGAACAAAAAAACATGGTTTCTTGAAATGGAATCTACTCCTGGTGAAGATGCTATGAACGTTATTGAAATAAAAACAAAGGATTTAGAATATTACATAAACTGAGTTGATAAAGCAGTGGTAGGATTTGAGAGGTTGACTCCAATTTTGAAAAAAGTTCTACTGTGGGTAAAACGCTATCAAACAACATTGCATGCTCCAGAGAAATTTTCCATGCAAGAAAAAGTTAATTGATGGGGGAAATTTTATTGTTATCTTATTTTAAGAAATTGCCACAAGCACCCCCAACTTTCAGCAACCACCACCCTGATCAATCAGCAGCCAACAACATGGAGGCAAGGCTCTTTACCAGCAAAAAGATTATGATTTGCTGAAGGCTCAGGTGATCATTAGCATTTTTAGCAATAAATTATTTTTAAATTAAGGTATGTACATTATTTTTTAGACATACTGCACATTAAATAGATTATAGTACAAACATAACTTTTATAGGTGCCAAGAAGCAAAAACATTTGTGTGACTCACCTATTGCAATGTTTGTTTTATTGCAGTGGTCTGGAAGTGAACCTGAAATATCTCTAAGGTATACCCACAGATGCTTGTTATGGGCTGCCTTGCACCCCCCAAAATTCATGCTGATATCCTAACCCCTAGTGTCTCAAAGGTGATTATGTTTGGAGACAGGGTATCTAAAGTTAGTAAGTTAAGTTACTAAGTTAATATGAGGTCATAAAAGTGGGTCCTAATCCAATATAACTGTTGTTCTTATAAAAAGAGGAGATTAGGACACAGACACAGAAGGAAGATGATGTAAAGACATAGGGAGAAGACAACAACCATCTGCAAGCCAGGGAGAGATGCCTCAGAAGAAACTATCCCTGTGGACACCTTGATCTTGGCCTTCTAACCTCTAGAACTGTGGTATTGCACTTGAGGTCATGGTTGCATCAAGGTAATTTCCCTATATGACATCTACCGTGGTGTATCTGTCCAACTCTAAATCCCTTGTCATCATTATCCTGGGCTCTATCCTTGTGGGTGCCTAGTAGAAAAATGTATCTTCCTGAAAGAAGGGACTCCGCCCTGCCAAAAATCACCCTTGATGGAATTTTTGGTCCCATACAAAGTCTAATTTTGGATCTGCACTTACCTCAAAGATATATAAACTGGAATCAATACTTAAGTCACAAGTATAAAGTATATTGAAAATTTTTCAGAATAATACGGGTCCTTTCTAATCTTCTTCCTGAGACTGCCTTTCTACTGCAAGGTGGTAGAATGAGAGCATTACAGAAGATAGCAGAGCGCTAATCGCAGAGCCTAAGGAAGTTTTTTTTTTTTTTTTTTTTTTTTTTTTTTTTTTTAATGAACAAATGGATGAATGAGCAAGCAGCACACTGGGCACCCAAAAGTCTAGGGAAAAGCAATTGTAATTGCTGGGATGAGCCATGGCGGACTTCATGGAGAAGATGACAACAGAGCATGGTCTTCAAGAATGAACCAAATGAAGGGAGAAAGAATTCTTTTTCTGCAAGGCATAAGATTCCACCATTAACAAGCTCTCCCAGTAAGTGAGCTTCCCTGTCCAACCCACCATGGTTGTGTCCTGTTTCATGGCTCCCTTCCAGATGCCCCACGCCACAAACAGAAGACTTGGCATCCAGCTTTATAGGAAAAGTGGGGCCCTCAGGTAAGCTATCCCTCAGCTCCTGCTGTACCTTCCAACTTACCTGCTGCTACACTCATCTGTTCTTGACTCCACCACAGTGGGAAAAGTGTCTTTGTGCCCACAGTGAATTTCTTTCCTTATGTGCTGAAGTCAATCTCCTTGTCTTCTCCTCAAGGACCCCAAGGTGATGCTAGCTAAGAGAAAGACCTCTTTCTCTTCTGTCTACAAGCTCTCTTGGCAAGTGCTTTCAGTTCCAGCCTTTGACTTCCAGTTAAGTGAAGACTATGTCTCCATGAATCCCTACCCCTGAGACCCAGATCCATTGAACATCTATCTAGGTGTGTCACTGTTCTCCCTTTAAATCTGACTTTCCTTGATCTTAGGGAATTATACCAACTTTGTTTTACTGCTATAGACAAGAGTCTGACACTCATCTTTGACTCTTTCCTTAAACATCTAGTAGTCTTGAAATTTAGAGTCCTAACATCTCTTGGATCTGTCCCTTCTTCTAGATCAGGGATCTGCAAACTACAGCCCATGGGCCAAACCCAGTTCACTACCTATTTTGGTAAATAAATGTTTGTTGGAACACAGCAAGCTCATTCATTGACATATCATCTTTGGCAGCTTTGGTGCCACTTGGGCAGAGTTTAATCATTGTGACTGAGGGGAGGGCCCAGCAGGCTTAAAATATTTACTAACTGCCTATATTTACTATTTTTTAATAGATCTTTTACATTTACTTTGATATTTCCTTTAATATTTACT
This sequence comes from Hylobates moloch, assembly GCF_009828535.3. NCBI lineage: Eukaryota > Metazoa > Chordata > Mammalia > Primates > Hylobatidae > Hylobates > Hylobates moloch. The sequence goes on along the minus strand of NW_026652292.1, from coordinate 68,801,215 downwards.
CTAAATATATCTTTTATATTTACTACCCTTTTCCAGACAAAGTTTGCCAATTCCTTCCATCTTTTTTCCCTGAGATACCCCTTATTTAAGCCCTTGACATTCTTACTCACCTCAATCATTCATCCAAAGAGTATTTATTAAACACCTATTATGTACCTAGATACTGTTCTACAAGTGGAGTTTATACAGCAACGAACAAATATAAACAAGGAGCATGCACACCGGCACGTTCCTGCTTCAGCAAATGTGCACTTGAGGGGCCTCCTGCCTGAAACTCCCTTCTCCCACATGGCTCCATTTTCAGAACTCTGCTCTGTCACCTCACCAAGCAGCCTTCTCAGCCTAAGCTATCCAGCATGGCACACTCCAGCCTTACGGTTTCCTTAACTTTTCTTAGTACTTCCACCACCTGCTGTATCGCACGTATATGTTTCCTTCTCTTTGTTGCCATTAGAACAAAAGCACTGTTCGTTTTGCTGAATTTTTACCTCACCTCCTCCCACTCAGTCCAGCTTGCTGCCCACACTGCTTCCAGCCAGAATAAAGTACAGTGGAGTAGGTATTAGCAGGGCTGAGAGGCCATCCTAGGACACAGTGTAAAGGTCGTTATATGCTTAGCTAAGGAGTTTGCTTTTATAACTCTGGGAGGTGTCCACAAACAAAGTGTACCTAAATTCACAGCTTTACCAAACAGCAAGAGCTCTGGGGACCAAGAGTAGGAAAATTTGAAGTCTAGTCCTAGTCTTGACTTCAACAATTTGAGCCTGCGTCATGTAGCCCCAGGTTTCTACGTCTCATCTGTCAAGGCTAGCCAGTGTCGTTGCACTAAGATTTATAAGTCCTTCTAGATCTAGTAGATCCTTGAACAGCCCTCCCTGGGAGCAGAATCCATTTACTGAACTCTTGGGAAGACAGAGGGTGTTATAACACACACACAGTGCAAGTTGATACTGGACCTTTTACAAAATCTGTTCCTCTCACTAGCTTTGTAATCTTGGGCAAGTTGCTTGACCCCTTTGCCAAGTTTCTACATCTGTACAACAGGGATAAACATTACCCCTAAACATAGGACAGTGATACGAGACAGTCTACCTGAAGCCTGACGCATCATGTGGCACATAGTAAGTCCCCAGGAAATGTTAGCTGGCACAATCACCACTGTTAATGGTTAAAAGTGCACCTAAACAGGCCGGGCGTGGTGGCTTACGCCTGTAATCCCAGCACTTTGGGAGGCCGAGGCGGGCAGATCACGAGGTCAGGAAATCGAGACCATCCTGGCTAACACGGTGAAACCCCGTCTCTACTGAAAAATACGAAAAATTAGCCGGGCGTGGTGGTGGGCGCCTGTAGTCCCAGTTACTCGGGAGGCTGAGACAGGAGAATGGCGTGAACCCGGGAGGCGGAGCTTGCAGTGAACTGAGTTTGCACCACTGCACTCCAGCCTGGGTGACAAGGCCAGACTCCCGTCTCAGAAAAAAAAAAAAAAAATGTACCTCAACTTGGCTCTGATATCCCACCATATTCATCTTCCTTTTTCTATTTACCACCTCCCTTTCTCATTCCATTTTAACACTTTCATTCTTTTCCCCACACCCCTCACTGGCACCCTCCACTAATGCCCTCAGGGTTCCACCCCCAAGAGGCTAATCAAAGGAATTTCCTGGAGAAATCAGGTCCTCCTTAAGACAAATTCTAGTGCCAGCTGTTAATGCTTTTGTCCTCACGGCTACATAAGCACTTTTATGTAGACACTTGTTTTTGTAGACACATATCTGCTTTGTTACATAACGTTTGGCTTCAGCTTTAACTCTCAGAAGAGAGATAAAACCTCTTAATCTTGGGGATCTGATCTGAATCACTCCCTCCATTTCTGGAAATGCAGAAAGAAGCCTGGGCTCTTGCTGAATCTAGAAGCCCAGCCAGCGCTTCTCTGAGGAGCCAAATTGCCGCCTGCCATGCGTGGAAACCTGGGAAAGAAGTGGGGACTCAGAGGCAGCTGCAGTGTCAAGGGTGGAGGCTTAAAAATAGCAAAAGCTGCCCTTGGAGAACATTCCCGCTGGATGTTTGCATTTTTAAAAGTGCCTCCAAGGAAGACTCTGTTCCCACAAAACAATGAACAGTAAACAGGAGGTGGTGGCATCTTTGGGGGAGGTCTTCAGAGAAGGGTTCACCTGGACTCTTAAAATCACACCACCAAGCCCTTGATTTCAGGCCAGTTTCTTACAATGGAGCACAATCAAAATTGGAAAAGATGGGAAATATCAAGAATAGACAAGAAAAAAATATCCTCTTTACCACACACTGTGATAAATCCAGATATAATCTCAGACTGAGAGGTTCCTAGTCTTTTTCATTCTTTTCTCTGCATTTATATAATTGTAGACATATATTTTTCTTTCAGAGTTCGAAAGAACCTTAGAAATCTAAGCCAACCATCATATTTTCAGAAGGAAATAAAGTCAGAGAGGTAATGTGACTTACTAAGGGCCCTACAGCCCAGCAAGGACCAGGGCCAGGAACGCCGTTGTCCTGACCCAGTCCAGGTCTCTCATGGATTGGGAACCTCCAGACCCAGGGTCCTAAAAAGAGCTGCCCCCCCATCCACCACCACATGGGGTTACTACAGACACCCTCTTCCCCAAGATGATGAGATTTATTTTCCTTTGATGCCCACACTAACTTTAAAGCAAATTCTTGCCTTTGCTGACAGAAGAAGACACCCAGCGGCTCAGAGTTCAGGAGATCTGCGCCAGGTCCCTGGGATGGTAAGTGAAGGATCCAGAAGTCAAATGTAGATAAATTTATTCCCACCCCCAAGCTGAATTCATGTGACCTAAGGCCAGGAAGACCCCCATTTCCGATATTATTTCCGGTCCTGTCCAGCCTGACATCTTATAATCTGCTGTCATTTTTATTTAGCTGGTTTAAATCTTTTGTTTGGGGCACTTGCATAACAGCGCTGAGAGCGGGCGCCTCCTCCAGTGTTGCTTGCTGGGCACTTGACTTGCCTCCCGCTAGCCCTGAATGTGTTGTCATAGCCTCTCGCCTTTAAAAGTCAGACTGATCTTTCCAAAATTGAAGTTGGAATCACTGCCTCTGCTTAAACCCTATCGCTTCTTTCCCTCGCCCCAGGATAGAGTCCAATTTCCTTCATTCAGCATATGAGTCTGTACAGTATGCAGTGCAAAGATCTCAAACTGCAAGGTGTACAGCATCCAACTCAGAGACTAATTTTAATCAGCCTACCAATTTGAATATTTTGATTGAAAGGTGTACATTTCTACTTCTCTTGAGGAAAGGGAAGTTACTTTTCATGCCTTAATTCTTTCCCCAGTAAAACGGGGGCAATAATACAGAAAATAAATACAACGGTGCTTGACCAGTGAATGCCATCTTTAGTATTACGTCACCTGATGTCCACGGGCCTGGCCCAAATCAGCTGGAGCTGAGGAGTGGTTCCCTGCCTTACAGGAGCAATAGGTCATAGCTCTGCCCAGTCTTCAGCCCGCCCTTGCTTTGTGTCATTCCAGCTTCCTTTCTAGCCCCTGAAAATGGAGGTCCCACTTCCTGCGTCCCGTTTTTGAGCAACACTAAGCAGCTTGGGTTCCCTCCATGTTTTTTTGGCCTGAATCTGAGTTTTGTTCATTCACAGCACTCAGAACATGCATTCCCTGCTATGACCCTACTGGAGAATCACACCATGCCTCAGCTGGGCCAGGGACGTGTCAGTCGTTTCTGTAGCTAACACCAGCATGTGGCCCAGAGCCGAGCACTTAGTACAGCTCAACAAGTGTATTGAGAAATAAACGAAATCGGGAGGCTAAAGCAGCAACATGCCAACAGGGATTTAGAGCCTCCCTTGGCTTCTAAAGAGCCTGCACTCTCAACCAGTAACGCCAGACTGTGCTCAGTTTCAGACACTGAGTTTGAAGTTGAATTGAATTCAGTTCAAGGCCTTGCCCTGTCGGTTATTTGCAACCTTGGCCTAGTTCCATTATCTCCGAGCCATTCGTTTTCTCACCTCTTCAAAAGGACACGAGTCAGCCTAAGTATTATGAAAGCACACATCCATACAACGACTTGTATATACGTAGTCAAAGTAGCTTCATTCACAACAGCCAAAAACTGGGAGAAACAAGCGTCCACTAGCAGGTGAACGGTCAAGCCAGCTCTAGTGTAACCCAAGCCATGGAATATGGCTCAGTGATTTTAAGAAGTGTGTACCACTGACACCCAACAACGTGAATGAAACGCAAAGGCATCACACTGTGTGAAAGACACAAGACACATGCATAATTCCATTTATATAAATGTAAACCAATCCATGGTGACAAAAAGCAGTTCAGTGTTTGCCTGCGGCCCAAGTTGGGAGAGAGTGGGGCAGAATGAACTGAAAAGGGGCTTGAGGATTCTTGAGGGATGATAAACATGTTCTGAATCCTGATTGTGGTGGCACTTTTGTGGGTGTATGCCACTGTCAAAACTCATGAATTGCACAAACTTTTTAAGATTTACCATAATTATTTTTATTTTATTTACATAGAAGATATACATCTTTCTGGTGTATATGGGGTAATTTGATACATGTTAATAATGAAATCAAAGTAATTAGGACATCCAGCACCTTAAATATTTAAATTTTGGAGCCAGGCATGGTGGCTTATACCTGTAATCCCAGCACTTTGGGAGGCCAAGGCGGGCACATCACCTGAGGTCAGGAGTTCGAGACCAGCCTGGCCAACACGGTGAAACCCCATCTCTACCAAAAATACAAAATTTAGCCAGGCGTGGTGGCATGCGCCTGTAATCCCAGCTACTTGGGAGGCTGAGGCAGGAGAATCGCTTGAACCTGGGAGGTGGAGGTTGCAGCAAGCCAAGATTGTGCCACTGCACTCCAGCCCAGGTGACAGAGTGAGACCCTGTCTCAAAAAAAAAAAAAAAAAAAAAATTAAATTTTGGAAAAACTCTCAAACCAGGCTTTTCCTCTGCTCTCATACCACAAGCAATCAACACAGAAGACTCCAATGTGTGGAGGTTTTTCCCTACCAACCAGCAGTGGACACCAGCTGAGTATCCTCCAATTAAATTCTGACACTATGTACTTGGAGACAGTGTCAGATACCACAGGCCGAGAGCTCAGTCCCCAAGACTATACCCCCTTAGACACCAGTTGCAAGTCTAGGCCTCAGGAACTTCTGACCCACTGGCTTCAAGTTGGGATTCCCACGACCTCCTCTTTGAACTGCACGCTTTAAATGCATGTAGTTATTGCACAAGAATAATTATTTAATACATTGCAAAAGAAAAAAATATTAAAATTATAACCCATATGATGTTCACCAGCATTTAACAGTAATGGATGAGATACTCCTGTGGGTTTTTTTGTTGTTGTAGTAATTCTTATTTTAAACATATAAAAGAACCAACATTAAGATCTGTTATATTAAAGAAGAACTATATAACCTTATTTTCCATAGCAGTTATTTGACATTTCTCCATGCACTCTTGACAAAGTTCATTGTAATTTTAAATTTAACGCAGCAGTGTTTACACGTACACCACATATGCACTGAAACCATACATGTGAGGGCCTGTTGTAAAAATATTTAATAAATGCCTTAGTTAATGACCAAAAAGAAAAAGAAAGGAAAGAAAAAAGTGTTAAGTGAATGCTTGCCTTGTTTGGTGGCTGTGTAGGAGAAACGACCCGACATCCAGAGAGGAGATCTTTGCAACAGCAGCCGGTTTTTACTGACCTACAGCCCCTGGATCCCAGGGCTCCTCACCCAACCCATCTCTCATTTTATGTTCCTCACATTTGCGTGGACCTGGAATGGTCCCTTCTTTTCTGTGTGCCTGGGAACACTAGCATTACTGCTTCCCTCCCAGGCTTTAATTTTTCTCCGAGTGCCTAGTAGACAGGGTTTCCCTAAAAAGGACAATTAGAAAAGACTTCATAGTTGGCGATAAATGGGGAAAGTGGGGGGAAGGTGGGAGTGAGGGCCATCCTTTATCTTAATAGCAAATACCAAATACCTATCTCCCACAGTCCACTCTTGACCTCGCTCAGCAATTTCATTCAGCATTTTGATCGTTATCTTCATAGGCATCTACTGACCATTTACCAAAATGCAACAAGTGAAGTGATCATTTTTCTAAAGATAAAAATGACATCTCGATTCTCTTTGTCTCTCCCTCTTAAATCCAACGCTCGACTGTTATTTTAACTCTAGCTCTTTTTGGCTCTCCAGGATGGCTCAGTGCTCTGGGTTTGTCTGTAAAGGTTGGGGAGACAAGGAGTTAAACCATCACCTAGAGACTTTGATCACCACAGACCTAGACTCCCGGCAGTTCCATGCAAATGAAAACAGCAAGTTTCTTTTTAGCCTTAATTATCTGCATAATTACTTTAGCCAAGATAGATACAGGCTCAGAATCTCAAGAAAGGTGAATTTTTTTCTTCTCAATCCATCAGTGTCATTGTCAGTAACATTTATTTTGTGCCAACTGCATGGAACAACTCTGTCTTAAATATTGAGAGGTACATAAAAGGCTTATTATAGATGCTACTCATGAACCTCTTAATAACCTAACTGCAGAGACAAGATCACTGGAATACCTGATGGGTACCAGGCAGTACACCAGCAGCAAAGATACAAGGACATATAATCTGAGGATTTAATGAATGTATAGTCTAGTAGGTAAGAATAAGCAAGATAAAAAAGGTTAATCTGTATACACTATTACTTTTGTGACACAAGTGTAGTAGGATTTCAGGGAGGAAACAAGGCATAGGAGCTGTCATCCAACAAACATTTAATGGACAATTACTCTATACTAGGCATTACCTGTTAAGACTTTTGCCCACCAATCATCACAGACATGAAGTGAGAATCTTTAAGTGTCCAAAATGATGCTGCATTCTGAGCTGAGAGCTAACCATTTAATGATTTGAGGACACATAAGAAAAGTAGTTATCCATGCATTGTAGCCAAGTCGCTGCAGGCCAGCTGGGCAGTTTTTCTCCATGTTTTTGAGTCTTTATATTGACCTCTTTTAAAGCAGAAACTAATGATGGGCCTGTGCTGATGTTCAGCCATAAGCCTCCTCTGTCATGTTCTACAGGACACAGAAGGACGAGTTTCTTGCATTTCTGTAATAGAAGCATCGAAATCAAGCCAGCAGAGACTGTAAACAAAGAGAGTTTGGGCAAAAATTTTTGCTGGGGTTACCTTTTTTCTCCGTCTTTGATGTAGTCTACCTTCTGGAAAGAAGAATATCAGCTTTCTTTTTTTTTTGAGCTGGAGTCTTGCTCTTTCTCCCAGGCCAGAGTGCAGTGGCGCGATCTCGGCTCACTGCAAGCTCCGCCTCCCAGGTTCACGCCATTCTCCTGCCTCAGCCTCCAGAGTAGCTGGGACTACAGGTGCCCGCCACCGCGCCCAGCTAATTTTTTGTATTTTTAGTAGAGACAGGGTTTCACCGTGTTAGCCAGGATGGTCTTGATCTCCTGACCTCGTGATCCACCCGCCTCGGCCTCCCAAAGTGCTGGGATTACAGGCATGAGGCACCACGCCTGGCCCAGAATATCAGCTTTCTTTTGGCAATATCACAGTCTGCTAATCCCATTTGCTGCCCATAAGCAGTAATAATCATCACATGGTGTTGTTAAAGGTCTCAGATCTGTAGATTTTTTTCCCCCAAGATTCTTCCACAACACAGACACTCATATGTTAAATTCACGCAGAAAAATGTTGTCCGTTGGGCCACAGCAACTTTTTTGGCATGATCAAGGCTTTCCCTTGCTCCAGCCCAAGTTGATCAAGGATCCATAACCGAATTAGAAGGTGCTGAGTGAGGACGAACCAGAACAACATGAGTTTGTCAAAATAGCAGAGTATTTAACTGATTTATTCCAATGCAGACATTTTACAATAAGAATCATTTTCCCACTGAGACCTGAAGATACAAATGTGGGCTTTCTTGAACTGTTTTGCGAAGAGCACTGTTGTATTTCTCTTGGGATTCTTCCATGCTGCACCATGGGTCTTTTCATTTGGCCGTCCAGTCAATGAAGCCATACACGTGTAATGACTTAGATATCATCCTTTTTCCTTAAGACCTTGAACATCTCTGTTACGATTTTTATAACTGGTAAATTTTATATTTTAGAGGGCAACTCTATTTTCCTCCTTCCAAATTGGTGAAATATCACATTGAGACCTCAAACTCGAAAAAAATAAGGAATCATTCAGTGGGAAAATACGTTATTGGAGCTGGTACTTCAACACAGTGATTGCCATGCACAGAGCTGGAGTGGAAAGACATTCCAATAGACAATGGGGAAATGTGAACAATGGGATATGAACTTAAAACTTTCTGCCATCCCTGGACTATTGTCTGAACATACTATTATGCCTCTGGGCCTTTGGTCCCTATCGGCTTTCTTCGGGGCCGGGGGTGGTGGTAGCTGGGAACTGAGATGCTCTTTGCCAGCTTTTCCAGTTCCAAACACCTATTTTTCCTTTAATTTTCTAATATCTGGTACCAAATGGCAGAAAGGACACCAGAAGGAAAAAACAGGTAAGAAGCAAAGAATAAAGGAGAGGGGAAAAAAGAAACAAAGGCTGCACTTGCCATCAAAACCCTGCATTCAAATCCTGCTCTGCTGCTCACCGCCCATGTTACTTGGACAAAAATGTTTTACTTACTTTTTCAAACATCAGGTTCCTCTTTCAGGAGATGAGGAGAATGTTACCTACATCCTGAGGTATTAAGTTATATGATTGACCAAGAGAATGTGTATACAAAAGCCTGGAACAGAGCAGTAACCAATAAGATGTCAATCAAATCAGATCTGAAAACCTCACTTCAATATTACCCCCAGAATAAAGGCTGACATGACTTCTTCAGCAACAAGTGTCCCTCAGCCTCAATCCTCCCATACACATGGCATGTGCCACCATCACAACATTCACCATGTCCTGCTATTCTGTTTTAGGTCCCTGACCCTTACTAAAATAGAAGTTCCTTAATGGCAGGTACCAGTCCATGTCCATTGGTGGACCCCAGACCTGGCACTATCCCTTACACGAATGGGGTTTTTACAAACATTTATAGGATGAATGAATACATGCCATCAAAATTGCCAGACCTAACTCAGAAAACAGAGGTATCATTATTATTTCTGTTATAAGAAAGCTTTCCCACGTTATGCAATCTTTTTACTTTTTGAAGTTCTAGCAGATATGGCATTTTGCATTTGCTCTCTTTGGTTTCCAGATGCATTTACAATGTACCTCACCAGGTCAGGTCTCATTGATGTAAAATCACACAAGAAGAGTCTTGTTTATACAGGAACAGCAATATCTATTAGTTCCTTTATGTCTTCCTTTTACAGGTTACTCCTTATTGATGTCAAAAAAACAGATTTCCCCCAAACAGTTTTAGTCTTTTATTACTTTCTGTCATCAGTTATAATTTTACAGCAGGAATTGTTTCATTTTCCTTGTGTTCATGAAGATTTTAAAAGTTCTAAGCTGGCTTCTCTTTCATGTGCACAGGAAAAAAAAGTAAACAGCATTTGGGGAGGATAATGTAAGGAAAGAATAATAAAGGTTTCTGAAAAGAATCCAGAGCTCAGACTGGCTCTAAATGCTTCTTTACCCTGCAGGCTGGAGCAGAATTAGGATTTAATATTAATAGATAATTTGTTGAGAGCCCTTTTCTTTATTTTAGTGTGAAAAAAATACAAGCTCAATGGAGTTTTCCATTAATATTATTAAATAGAATCTTAAATTAATAAAATGTACAGATTTTAAATGTGGTTTGATCGGTTTACAAATGCATATACCCATTAACTATCATCCCTATCAAGATATAGAATAATTTATCAGAATTTTCCTTTATGTCTCTTTTTTTTAATCTGCTCTATACCCTGCCCTGCAATCCATGGGTTTTAATATTTTGAGCTCCATGAATTGTTTCTTAGAATCTGATAAAAGCTACAGAATTCTCCCCACTCGGGGAGAGGACTTGGGGCAGGTTGGATGGATCCTAGGTTAGGAACTCAAAGCAAGTTTTATTAATTCTTTATTTATTCATTTAAAAATCTTTATTGAGCACTGAATGGGTGCTTTGGGATAGGTATCAGGCAGACAGTGGTAAAGAAAAAATGATATACTTCCCTCCTTGATCTTACATCAAGGAGAATGGCCATAATAAGCAAAGAAGCAAACCACTCAGTATTCTGCTTGAATAAATGGAACGGCAGAAAGCATTAAGTGCTTTGCTATGAAATCTATAACTTTTATATGTTGTATGTAAAGACTTATATGACCTACAGCAGTACAAACCTAGAGAAAAGGTTTGTCTGTTACTTTTCTAATTCAGGTGTTTTCTCCAAGCTCTTGGTCATACATCCTTACGGAACATGCATTCTCAATGCATATCTATGTATATGCTACTATGTTAGTATATTGTTTTATGATAAAACGTGTACTAAATGGCCATGTGCGGTGGCTCACACCTGTAATCCCAGCACTTTGGGAGGCCAAGGCGGGTGGATCACAAGGTCAGGAGATCAAGACCATCCTGGCCAACATGGTGAAAACCCGTCTCTACTAAAAATACAAAAAATTAGCCGGGCATGGTGGTGCACGCCTGTAGTCCCAGCTACTCAGGAGGCTAAGGCAGGGGAATCACTTGAACCCAGGAGGCAGAAATTTCAATGTACTAAACTAGAAATAAAAAATGAAAAGATAAGTCACATGAGCAGCCATGATACAGAAAGTCAAAAGAGACTATTTTTGAAATCAATGAATCAACATGTATAGTTGGAGACTTCAACACTAAGCTCTCAGCAATTGATAGAACAACATAGAAAGTCAGTAAAGATATAGAAGAATTCAACAACACTATCAAACAAGACAATCTTTTTTTTTTTTGAGACAGAGTCTCGCTGTGTCCCCCAGGCTGGAGTGCAATGGAGCAATCTCCGCTCACAGCAAGCTCCGCCGGCTGGGTTCACGCCATTCTCCTGCCTCAGCCTCCAGAGTATCTGGGACTACAGACGCCCACCACAACGCCCGGCTAATTTTTTTGTATATTTAGTAGAGACGAGGTTTCACCGTGTTAGCCAGGATGGTCTCGATCTCCTGACCTTGTGATCCACCCGCCTCGGACTCCCAAAGTGCTGGGATTACAGGCTTGAGCCACCGTGCCCGGCCCAAACAAGACAATCTAATCAACATCTATGAAACACTCCACCCAACAATAGCAGAATACTCATTTTATTCAAGTTCTCAGAGAACATATACCAAAATAGATCACATCTTGGGCCATAAAAGAAACCTCAACAAACTTAAAATGTGTGAAATCATATAGTGTGTGTCCTCCAACCACAATTGAATCAGATTAGAATTCAATAACTAGAAAGAAAAGAGAAAAAAACTACAAACACTTGAAAAATGTACAACACATTTCTCAATAATCCATGAGTCAAAGAGAAAGTCTCAGTAGAATTAAAAAAAAGATATAAAGTTAGTGAAAATGAAAATACAACACATCAAAACTTGTGGGATGCAGCTGAAGCAACACTGAAAGGGAAACTTACAGCACTAAATGTAGATACTAGAAAAGACAAACAGTCCCAAATCAGTAATCTAAACTCCAATCTCAAAAAAAAAAAAAAATAGTAGAAGAGCAAAATAAACCCAAACCAAGTAGAAAGAAGGAAATAATAACTACAAGAGCAGAAACTATTAAAATTTAAAACAGAAACAATAAAGAAAATAAATTAAACAAATAATTCTCTGAGAAGACCACTAGAATAAGCAAAATTGCAGCAAGATTGACAAAGAAAAAGACATAAATGACCAAAATCAAGAATGAAACAGGAGGTATTGCAGACTCTGCAAGCATCAAAAGGATCATAATGAAAAATTACAAACAATTGTACACATATTCCTTTGCTCTGGTTTGAGTGTCACCAGCAAAACTCAGGTTGAAATGGAACTGCCAGTGTAATGGTGTTGGGAGGTAGTGACTTTAAGAGGAGTTTAGATCGTTAAGACAGATTAATGTCTTTCTTATGTGCCTGGGTTAGTTCTTGCAGGGAATGAATCAGTTCCCAAGAGTGTAAGTGGTTATAATGCCAGGTGGCCTCTTATGCTCTGCCCCTCTGGCACGCCTGCTTCCCCATCCACTTCTCTGCCATGCTATGATGTAGCACAAGGCCCTCATCAGCAGCTGAGCAGATGCTAGTGTCATGCTTCTTGGACTTCCCAGCCTCTGGAATTGTGACCCAAATAAACCCATATATATATAATATATTATATATATAACCTGTCTCAGGTATTCTTTTATAACAACACAAGATAGACCAAGAGAACATTTGACGACTTAGTTAAAATGAGCTGATTCCTTGAAAAACACAAACTATCACAACTCACCCAATGTTAAATCGATAATTTGAATGTTCCTATAACTATATTAAAAGTTGAATTTGTAATTTAAAAACTACAAAAAAAAAAAAAATCTTCAGGCCTAGATAATTTCACTGTAGAATTCTTCCAGATCTTTTAGGAAGCAGGAATATCAATTCTACACCATCTCCTTCCGACAAAGAAAAGGAAGAAATATTACTCATTTTATCTTATAAAATTAACATTACCAGAATCAGACAAAGAGATTACAAAAATGAAAACTACAGACTCACTAAGAAATAAAAACTACATTCCTCACTAAGACAGACACAAAAATTCTTAACAAAATATTAGCAAATAGAATTCAGCAATATATATTAAGAATTTTGGCCGGGCGCAGTGGCTGACGCCTATAATCCCAGCACTTTGCGAGGCCAAGGCGGGTGGATCACGAGGTCATGGGTTCGAGATCAGCCTGATCAACATGGTGAAACCCCGTCTCTACTAAAAATACAAAAAAATTAGCTGGGCATGGTGGTGGGCGCCTGTAATCCCAGCTACTCAGGAGGCTGAGGCAGGAGAATTGCTTGAACCCAGGAGGCGGAGGTTGCAGTGAACTGAGATCATGCCACTGCACTCCAGCCTGGGCAACAGAGCAAGACTCTGTCTCAAAAAGAAAAAAAAAAAAAAAGAATTTTACACTATCATCAGGCTGGGTGCAGTGGCTCACACCTGTAATCCCAGCACTTTGGGAGGCCAAGGCAGGCAGATCACGAGGTCAGGAAATCAAGACCATCCTGGCTAACACGGTGAAATCCCGTCTCTACTAAAAATACAAAAAATTAGCTGGGCATGGTGGCGGGCGCCTATAGTCCCAGCTACTCGGGAGGCTGAGGCAGGAGAATGGCGTGAACCTGGGAGGCGGAGCTTGCAGTGAGCCGAGATGGCGCCACTGCACTCCAGCCTGGGCGACAGAGCAAGACTCTATCCCCCCACAAAAAAAGAATTTTACACTATCATCAAGTGGGGGCATGCTTCAATAATATAAGGGTGGCTCAATATCTGGAAATTAATAATGTAATGCACCAAATTAATAAGAAGAAAAGTCACATAATACTATTTATTAGTGCAGTGTTAGACAAAGTTCAATACCCATTCACGACAACACTTTCAGAGAAATAGAAATAGAGAGGAACTTCCTCAACTCAATAAAAAGCATTTTTAAAAATGCCAACATTATATTAATGTGAAAGACCGAATGGTTTCCTGGTAAGATCAGAAACAAGGCAAGGATATTCCTACTATTCTTATTCAGCGTAAGTTAGAAGTTCTAGTCAATGGCATAAGAAAAAAATGACATAAAAGGCATACAAATTAGAAAGGAAGAAATATAAATTTTCATGTTTGCAAATGACATGATTTCCTACACAGAAAATCCCCAAAAAATCTATTTTTAAAAATCCTAGAATAAGTGAGGTCAACCATGTCACCCTATTATACATCCACGTACAGTCAATGAACACGTGAACAACAAAATTTAAAAATGCAATGCCATTTATAATAGATTTTAAAAAGAGGAAATTCTTGGGTCTAAATCAAACAAAGCATGGGTGAGACTTGTATGATCAAAATTACACAATGCTGATAAAAGAAATCAAAGAACTAAATAAAGATACTATGTTCATGAATTGAAGACTCAACATAATAAAAATGTCAATGTCAATTCTTCCCAAACTGATATAAAGATTTAACACAATTCCTATAAAAACTCTAGCAGGAGGCCGGGTGCAGTGGCTCACGCTTGTAATCTCAGCACTTTGGGAGGCCGAGGCGAGCAGATCACGAGGTCAGGAGATCAAGACCATCCTGGCTAACACAGTGAAACCTCGTCTCTACTAAAAATACAAAAAATTAGCCGGGTGTGGTGGTGGGCGCCTGTAGTCCCAGCTACTCAGGAGGCTGAGGCAGGAGAATGGCGTGAACCTAGGAGGTGGAGGTTGCCGTGAGCCAAGATCACACCACTGCACTCCAGCCTGGGTGACAGAGACCTCCGTCTCAAAAAAAAAAAAAAAAAAACTCTAGCAGGATATTTATAGATACAGATTAAAAATTAATTTTTAGGCAAGAATATTCTAAAATTTATATGGAAAAACAAATAAATTAGAATAGCTAATGCAATTTTGAAAAAAGAATAAAGTGGGAGGAATCAGTCTACCAGATTTCAAGACTTACTAGATAGCTACAGTAATCAAGGCTATGTAATAATAGCATAAGGATAGACACATATATCAATGGAACAGACTGGAAAATCCAGAAACAGACTTACACAAACATGTTCAACTCACTTTTGACAAAGGTACAAAAGTAAATCAATGGAGAAAAGATGGCTTTTTCAACAAATGGTGATGGCACAATTGGACATGCATTGCTATAAAAATTAACTTCAACTTAAGACTCATATCTTATACAAGAATTAACTAAAATTGAATATGAAATTAAACTTGACACCATCCAACTCAGAAAAAAAAAGCATAGAAGAAAATCTTCGGGATCTGGGAGTAGGAAAGAGTTTTTAGACATGGCACCAAAAACACATCCATAAAAGAAAAATTGATGAAATTTGACTTCATCAAAATTTAAAACTTTTGCTCCATGAAAAACTCTGATGAGAGAATGAAAATGTCAGCTAATGATGGGAGAATACATTTGCAAACCATATATTCTAGAGTATAGAATATATAAGGAACTCAAAACTCAATAGTAAAAAAGCATACAATCCAATTAGAACGTGGATGAAATACATGAAGAGAGACTTCATTGAAGAAGATATACAAATTGCACATGAAAATATGCATAACATCATTAGCCATTAGGGCAATACAAATTAAAGTCACAGTGAGATGCATCAAATTAAAATAAAAAAATAGCAACACCACCAAAGGCTGGTGAGGATGCAGAGAAACAGGATCATTGACATATTCCTGGTGCATATGGAAAAGTATGTAATTCCGCATGAAAATTGTTAAGAAACTAAATATGCAGCTGCCATACCCAGTCATTTACTCCTGAGCATTTTCCCCAGAGAAATGATACTTTCATTCACACAGAAACTTGTTCATGAATGTTTATAGGAGCTTTATTTGTAATACTCCAAAACTGGAAAAAACCCAGATACCTTCAATTGGTGAATGGTTAAACAGAGTGATGCATTCATATGGTGATAAAATATTACTCAGCAATAAAAAGGCATGAGCTACAAATAGACAAAGAATTATGATAGGTGAAAAAAGCCAATCCCCAAATATTACATACTTTATGATTCCATGTATGCAATATCCTTGAAATGATGAAATTACACAAGTGGAGAACAGACTAGTGGTTATCAGGAATTAAGGAGAAGATAGGGTGGGAGGAAAATGAATACGGTTATAAAAGTGAAACATGAAAAATCTTTGTGATAATGAAACAATATGTAGCTTGACTATCAATGTCAAGGTCCTAGTTGTAACACTGTACTATAGTTTTACACAAATGCTACCATTGCAGGCAAATGCATAAAGGGTACACAGGATCTCTCTGTGCTATTTCTTACAACTGCATGTCAATCTACAATTATCTCAAAATAAAAAGTTTAAGTTAAAAAGTTAGCATACTTCAATCTCCAGATCTAAAAACTAAGTGAACTAAAAGCAGGATAAATACAAAGAAAACCATGCCGCAAATCATAGTCAGCTATTTGATTGAAAACCAGAGATTAAGAATGAAACTTAAAAGCAGCCAGAGGAAAAAAAAAATCCATTGAAAACATATTACCACAAATTGAATCACAACTAACTTCTCACCAGAAATATGTAAGCTTAAAGACAATGAAATGATATCTTTTATGTGTTAAAAAAAATCTGTCAACAGAATTCTGTATCTAGCAAAAACATCTTTTAAAAGGAAAGCAGAATTCTGCCCTTCTAGTAAAGGTGGTGTGATAGGCAGAATTCTATCATGAACCCAATAATCTCGGTCCCATGGTGTTACTGTCCATATTGTCTCCTTCCTTTGGGTGCCCAGAGGTGATGCTAGTGGCTAAGGAGTCAGGGTACTTGTGTGTAGATGCGTTCATGGGGTACTTTCCGAAGGCAGGTTTCTACGTTTACAGTGAGCTACACCCTTGGCTAATCCTCTTGCCTTGAATATGAGTGAAGTCTGTGACTTTTTACTAGCTAATAGATATGGCAAAGGTGATGGGATGCCCCTACTGAGATTAGATTACTGTGTGTGTATGTGTTTATAAACATACATATATATGTTTGCATACATACATACACATATATCTCTCAATGGTCTCTCTTCTGTTTCTCTCTCTGTCTCTCTCGCTCTCTCTCTCTCTCCTAGTATGCATGAGAGAGACTCTTCTTTTTGGCCTTAAAGAAGCAAACTGCCACATTGAGAACTGCCTATGGAGAGTGCTACATGGCAGCAAATTGCCTATGGCCTCTCGAAAATGGAAACTTCAGTCCTACAAACTCGGGCAACTGAATTCTGCCAACAGTTACCTAAGCTTGGAAAAGGATCCTGAGCTCCATTAGAAGACAAGAACCAGCCAACGCCTCAATTACAGCTTTGTGGGACCCAACTAAGACATGCCCAAACTCCTGATGCACAGAAACTTTGAGATAATAAATGTGTAAGGTTTTTTTCAAGATGGCCGAATAGGAGATAATAAATGTGTGTTGTTTTAATTGGCCAAATTGTGGTATTTGTTATAGAATAGGTAACTAACACAGGTGGAGAAATTTGATTGGAATAGCCTTCCTTCAGATAACAATTATATTGGGAGGCCAAGGCAGGTGGATCACCTGAAGTCAGGAGTTTGGGACCAACCTGGCCAACATGGTGAAACCCTGTCTCTACTAAAAATATAAAAATTAGCCCAGTGTGGTGGTGTGTGCCTGTAATCCCAGCTACTTGGGAGTCTGAGGCAGGGAGAATCGCTTGGACCCAGGAGGCGGAGGTTGCAGTGAGCCGAGATTGTACCATTTGCACTCTAGCCTAGGCAACAGAGACTCCATCTCAAAAAAAAAAAAAAAAAAAATTATAAAACTTAGACAACATATTTTTTTAATCACCATAAAACAAGCTAAGTATATACTTCAAAGCACTGATATCTACATAGTATGTTTTCTGACCACAATGATATTTAGTTAGAAGTTAATACCAATAAGACAATGAGAAAAAATGCCTTATATTTGGAAATTAAACAATGTATTTCTAAATGATCCATGGGTCAAAAATAAATCAAAAATGAAATCAGAAACTATTTTAAACTGAATGAGGTTAGAATATAACATATCAAAAAGTATAGGAGGCAGTTTGCAATGAAATTATATCTAATACTCTTGTAGAGGAAGAAAATTTAAAATCAATTATCTAATTTTTAAACTTAAAAAGCTAGAAAAAGAGGACCAAAGCACACCCCAAGAAAGAAGAAGAATGGAAAGATCATTGTAGAAATCAGTAAAGTGAAAACCAAACATGCTAGAGAGAATAATTTTTAAAATTTAAAAATCAAAATATATTTCCTTAAAAAGGTTAATAAAATTGATAAACCCCTAGGAGCAAATCAATAAGAAGAAGAAAAATGTATTATAGAGGAGAAGAGATCCCTAAAGATCCTACTACACACATGGAAAGGATAATAAGGAACTATTTTGAACAGCATAATGTCAATAAATGCAGCAACATAGATGAAATAGATGAATCCCTTAAAATACAACTTAACAAAACTGACAAAAGCTAAACTACAAAAAGACTCATATTTATTAAAGTAATTGAATTAGTTATGAAAAACCTTTTCACACAGAAATATCCAGGTGCATGTGAATTCTATCAAACAAAATAAAGCTACTATTCTTTAAAGAAGAAATAATAACAATTCTATGGAAACTCTTTCAAGTGAAAGAAGAGAATGGGACATGTAATCTACTTATTTTATGATAACAGCATTATGCTGATACCAAACCTGACAAAGGCTTTACAAGAAAATAATATATACATCAATATCCCTTATAAAATAGATTCAAACATACTTAGAAAATATTAGAAAATTGAATGTGGCAATATACTAAAAGAATAATACATCATGACTAAGTAGGATTTAACATTTGAAAATTAATCAAAATAACTCATATTTTTACAGAATAAAGAAAAACCAACTCAACTCAATGGTCAGCTCAATAAGTGCGTAACATTCTATTCCCATTCATAATAATAACTCTTGGAAAACTAGGATCAGAAGGAAAATTCTTCAATCTTATAAAAGGCAACTATGAAAACCTAGAGGTGGCATCACACTTTGTAGTGAAATATTAAATTATTTTACCATAAGATTAGGAGCAAAGCAAGGTGACTCACTCTTACCACTTATGTTCAACATTGTACTGGAGGCCCTAACCAGCTTAATAAGGCAAGAAAAAGAAATAAAATGCATGAAGACTTGAAATTAAAAAGTCAAACTTTTCTATGTATAAGCAATATAGAAAATCATAAGGCGCCAACTCCTCTCTCCCTCAAAAAATCTATGGGAACTATTGAGAGAGTTTAGTAATATCTCAGGATACCTCAAGGCCAACATCCAACTATTAATTACAATTTTATGTACTATCAGCCAACAATTAGAAAACAAAACAAAAGAATATATAAAATTCCATTTACAATAGTGTCATAAAGCGTTAAAAAAATTAGGAACAAATTTAACCAAAGATAGGCAAGATTTCTCTTCTCAAAGCTACAAATCTCCAGAGAGAAATTTGAAAAGGCCTAAATATATGAGGAAATATGCTGTCTTTATAGGTAAAAAGACTTAACATTATTAAGATATCAATTCTCCACAATTTAATTCAATACCATTGAAATAATAATCCCACCAGGATTTTTAAATAGCAATTTATATGCTGTGTCTACAATTCTTATGAAAATGTAAAGAACTTGGAATAATCAAATGAATCTTCAAAAAGAATAAAATTGGAGGACTTACACTACGTGACTTTAAGATTACTGTAGTGCTAAATCATGAAGAGAGTGTGGTATTTGCATAGGTACAGACAAATCAATCAACAGGACAAAATGCAGTTCAGAAATAAGTCCTTTTGTATGATCAATCGTTTGTTTCTTTTTGTTTTTTGGTTTTTGTTTGTTCGTTTGTTTCTGAGACAGGGTCTTGCTCCAGCACCCAGGCTGGAGTTCAGTGGCATGATCATGGCTCACTAAAGCCTTGACTTCATGGGCTCAGTGACCCTTCCACCTCAGCAGCTGAGACTACAGGTGCACACCACCATGCCCAGCTAATTCTTGGTTTTTTTTGTAAGGATGGGGTTTCGCCATGTTGTCCAGGCTGTTCTCTCGCTCCTGAGCTCAAGCAATCAGCCCACCTCAGCCTCCCAAAGTGCTGGGTTTACAGGCGTGAGCCACTGCACCCAGACTTTATATGATCAATTGATTTTCATTGAAAGTACGAAGCAGTTCAATAGGGAAAGGAAAGTCCATTCAACAAATGATGCTGGAACTAATAGATACCCATAGAAGCCTAGATTCTTACCTCGTGCTATACACAAAATTAATGTGAGATAGGTTATAGATCCAAACATATTAATAAAAGCCAAAAAGATAAATCTTCTAATAGAAAACATAGAAGAAAATCTTCACAACCTTGTGATAAGCAAAGATTTTCTGGAAAAAGGCAGAAGTCACAAACCATTAAAGAAAAAATAATAATAAATTATACATCATCAGAATAAAAATCTTCTATTCATCAGAAGATACTATTTTAAAAAGTTAAGTCATAGGGAAAAATACTTGGGTGAGTATGTATATATGAGATATATACATGCACACATATATACATATATATGTATATATGTATACATACACGTATATATGTATACATATATACATACTTATAGATATATACATACATAGATATATATGTATACATATATACATACATATAGATATATACATATATAGATATCTATGTATACGTATAGATATCTATATACATAGATATCTATATACATAGATATCTATATCTATGTATATATATATACACACATATACACACACACAGTCATCCTTTGGTATTCATGGGGGACTGGTTCCAGGGCCCACTTATGATGCCAAAATTTAAGGATGGTCAAGTCCCTGTTATAAAGTGGTATAATATATGCATATAATCTGTGTACGTTCTCCTGTATACTTTAAATCATCTGTAGGTTACTTATAATACTTAGCACAATGTAAATTCTCTGTAAATAGTTGTTATATTGTATTATTTCAGCAATAATGACGAGAAAAAGTCTGTACATATTCAGTACAGATGTATTTTTTTAATATTTTTGACCCATGAATGGTTGAATTTATGAATGTAGAATTATATGTCTATAAAATATAGATTTGATATAGGAGTCCTATTTAGAATATACAAACTCAATAATGGAAAAAAATTAATGGGCAAAAGACATGAACAAACATTTCACCAAAAAGGATATAGAAATGTCCAATAAGCACAAAATACCAAACACTGCATGTTCTCACTCATAGGTGGGAATTGAACAATGAGAACTCATGGACACAGGAAGGGGAACATCACACTCCGGGGACTGTTGTGGGGTTGAGGGAGCGGGGAGGGACAGCATTAGGAGATATACCTAATGCTAAATGACGAGTTAATGGGTGCAGGAAATCAACATAGCACATGGATACATATGTAACAAACCTGCACATTGTGCACATGTACCCTAAAACCTAAAGTATAATAAAAAAAAAAGAAAAGTCCAATAAGCATGTGAAAAAATGCTCAACTGATATTAGGAAACGCATAAATGAAAATTAAAATTATAATGAGATACCACTGCACAAGAATGGCTGAAGTTAAATCGACTGATAACATGACAGGATAAGGATGAAGGTGAAGATGAAAAGCAACTAAAACACTCAAACACTCCTGGTGTCAATGTTAAAAGTGACCACTTATAAAAGTTAAAAATTCACTTATTTATTGATCTAGCAATTCCACTCCCTGGTGTTTATACAAGAGAAATAAAGTCAACTGCCCACCAAAACTTACAAAAAAAAATGTCCATAGCAGCCTTATTCTTAATTGCTAAAAACTTGAAACAACCCAAATATTCATCAATGAAAGAATGAATGTAAGTTTTGTGGTAAATTTCTACAGTGGTACATGAGTACGCAGTAAAAAGGAACAAACTACTGATAGAAAAAACACAGATAAATTTTACACGCATTATGTTGAGAAAAAAAAAAGCCAAGGGCCGGGCGCGGTGGCTCACGCTTGTAATCCCAGCACTTTGGGAGGCCGAGGCGGGCGGATCACGAGGTCAGGAGATCGAGACCACGGTGAAACCCCGTCTCTACTAAAAATACAAAAAATTAGCCGGGCGTGGTGGCGGGCGCCTGTAGTCCCAGCTACTCGGAGAGGCTGAGGCAGGAGAATGGCCTGAACCCGGGAGGCGGAGCTTGCAGTGAGCCAAGATTGCGCCACTGCACTCCAGCCTGGGCGACAGAGCAAGACTCCGTCTCAAAAAAAAAAAAAAAAAAAAAAAAGAATAGGTGACTTGGTGATAAGTATAAAGGAGAAAAAATAAACAAGAAAAGCGGGTATGAAATACCAGATTGTATGGGGTTGACAGTGAACATTTAGTGGCCAAGGAACACCCCACTCAGAATGTGACCTTGAGCCAAGAACCAAAGAAGCCCATGTGAATATCTGCAGGAACATTCCAGGAAGAGGAAGGCTCAGTCTTGCTGAGGGAGAACGGACAAAAGCAGGAAGAGAAGTGGACAGGTACAAGATCTTTTCCGGAGTTAGTATCCATCAATCTTTCTTGCTGATGGGTTAGCTGTGAGGAATACCAGGATAAGGAAAAGGAGGGCTCAAGGAAGACTCCCAAGTGTCTGCTTTCAGCTAGTAGGTAAACAATGGTGCCACTTACGAAAATAGGAGAGAGTGGCAGAAGAGCAGGTGAAGTGGGGTGGCACACGGGGTCAAGAGGTCATATTTGATATGATAGATTTGAATTATTAGGTATATAGTGCTCACCTATTTTAAATTTGAGGGTACACAGGCTCAGAGAGCATAATTTGATAGCAGGCTGTGATTGCTGCCTCTTTGCAATGTGATTTTTCAAAACATCCCATCAAGACCAGTTTATTTTTCTGCCCCTTGAATGTGAGCTTAGATGTGTGACCTGCTTTGGCCACAGGGGACATTAGCAAATGTGACATGAGCTGAGGCATAAAATGGCTGGGCAATCCCACGACCACCACCATGGAGAACAAGCTGGGGCTAACCGACTGGGTGATGAGAGTCACGTGGCCAAGGTCCTCCACGTGACATCATTCCAACAGCCAGACACATGAGTGAGGCTACCCTGAATAATCCAGCTCCATTGCAGCCATCCCAGAATGTGAGAAATAAAAAAAAATTCATTTGTATTATTAAATCTCGTAAGCAAAACCTAACTGATACACTTGCATGAGATTCAGAAAGGACGAGTGGCCATGCCAGGAACTGGGCCTTCCTTCTTCTAAGTTAACTACTTTTCCAATACTCCAAGGTAAGTCCATTTATATATTAGTTAGCAGAATCAGAACCAGGAGCACCCTAAGGCTGTGTCCCCTAAGCTGCTGTCTTAAAGCAAGTGTGCTTTAAAACCTACTCTATTTGTTAATGTTCAACATGCCTCTCTCTCTCTCTCTCTCTGTCTCTCTCTCTCCCCCACCTCCCTGCCCCACCCCCCTTGATCAGACAATGTTGCTGTAAAAGCAACCAACAGAAATCCAATTCAGTCTCTGGGGAAATTTATAGAAAAAAAAAATCTTGCTATGCCAGTGCTTAAAACATGGCAATATGAAGCATATGGGATCTCAGAAGAAGCATCTATCACAATATGTTGCATTGCAGTGCAGGAATTGGCATTTTCTCCAATTCCTCAAAGCATAGTTAAGAGCAAAATAAATGTAAAGATATGAGGTTCAGGCTACTGCTGACATGCTCTCCCTTTCAAAGCATTCTAGTGGTATAGGAGAAGAAAAAGAAAAATCATAAACAAAAGCCCCCCATTGTAGCTAACTTTCAGTCCCAGAAGTCTCTGAGCTAAAACTGAAACCCAAAGCATATTCAAAGTTGTAAATAGGATCAAGGAGTTCAGCCACTGCAGCCCAAATCACACACAAGGACTACAGGATAACATTCTGGGGCCCTAGATAGAATGGAAAAGAGGATACAACTACCCAGCCTGGCCTGAAAAATGCACAGTCCAACGCTCTACCCTTGCCTTCCTACCATGTTCCTGCATGACTCTGGGTAAGTCATGTCATAACCAGGGAGGCATGACCCTAAGAGTCATCATTAACCAGGAACACTTTAGCACAGGACTCACTGTTTAAACCTAAGGGTGGGCAGGTTCAGGACTAGGGATGGCGCTCCAGACACAATCCCCCAAGACATGGCACCTTGACATCGGAGAGAACAGCAGAAGCAGGGAGGTCACTCTGACCTTTTCCTGCCTTTCTTCCCTGAAGCGTGCCATAAAAGGATTCTCTGACCTTCCTCTGAAATAGATCACAAGACCCTCATGTGAGGGGTCCCCTCCCTATACCTGGAGGACAGGAACATCCTTCCCTCTGAAGTCACAGGGACGCAGAGAAAAATCTGAACCAACAGAGCTTTCTAAGTTCTCCCCAGTTTGTTACTGTTAGACCATACTCCTTTTGTCCAATTATATGTCTCCACAACTTGTCCACTCTCCATCAAATCAAAGCATAAAAATACACAGGTTTCGCTGTTTCTTTGATCATTTCTGAAGGCTCCTGTGACATGTAAGACTTATTAAATACATTTGTGTGATTTTTCTCTTGTTAATCTGTTTTTATTTTTTAATAGGGGCCTCGGCCACAAACCTAGTGATGGGTGAGGAAAGAAATGTTTCCTGCCCTACACTAGGAAGGGTCTCCTGGACTACTGAGAACAGAAGGAACCGGGGCATCCTGAGTTAGCCAGGGAACAAAAGGAGCATGATGTTGGGTGCTTGGAGTTTAGATGCTGAGAAGGAGTAGGGCTGTGGAATATGGAGGGGAGCTTTACTGCAGGTTGCACCACTTAGCAGTGGGTGACTCTCATTATATCCACATCCCCAGTGCCAGGTCCTTTTAACTCATGCCATTTGATTAAACCTGGCCATAACAGTGGGGTTAAGGGTGACTATTGGAGCCCTTGTAGTATCAGTGAGGAAACTGAGATGAAAGGAGTTATGTGATTTATCCCAGTCCCATGGCCAGTAAGTGATGGAGCTTAGACGTAAACCCAGGTCTTTTGGTCTCTGAATCCCATGCTTTTATCATTTTAATCTTCTTGGAATATAAGACTTAAAAATAATGCCTATGCATGAGAATTGCTTGAATCAGGGAGGCAGAGGTTGCAGTGAGCTGAAATTCTGCCACTGCACTCTAGCCTGGGGAGCAGAGCAAGACTCTGTCTCAATAATAACAATAAAAATAATAATAATAATGCCTATGAACATATTCCAAAATATTATAGAACAGATAACTTGGTGCTCACTGGCAGAAAAATAAATTGTAGTTCATTATAAAACACAATTTTAAGTGATGAAATGAATTATTTCTCTTCTTGCTCCTGTAAATGGATTTAATATAAGTTTTACATGACACAGGAGCCTACATAAGTGACTGAAGACTCACACAAACAGGAAAGCCTGTGTATTTTTATGTTAAGTTTGATGAAAAGAAGAAAGTCATGGAGAAATATAACTGGAAAAAGAGGATTCCATCTAGTGGTAATAAACTGGGGCAAGGGAGAGGGCTTAGCATGGCCTGTTCAGATTCTTCTGCATCCTATGTCTTCAGAGACAGGGATGTTCCTTGTTTCCAAGTATAGAGGAGGCCCCCCTGGAATGAGGATCTTATGACCTACAGCAGGGCAGGAGAATATCAGGGTTTATGACCTGCTTCGTGGGAGTAAAGTGAGGGGAAGGGGAGAGTGATTGATACGGTTTGGCTGTGACCTCACCAAAACTTCATCTTGTAGTTTCCATAATCCCCACATGTCATGAGAGGGACCCAATGGGAGGTAATTGAATCAAGGGGGTTGGTTTTTCCCATGTTCTCGTGATAGCGAATGAGTCTCATGAGATCTGATGGTTTTACAAAGGGCAGTTCCCCCTGCACACACTCTCTTGCCTGCCATCATCTAAGACGTGACTTTGCGCCTCCTTCACCTTCTGCCATGATTGTGCGGCCTCCCCAGCCATGTGGAACTGTGAGTCCATTAAATCTCTTTTTCTTTATAAATTACCTGGTCTTGGGTATGTCTTTATTAGCAGTGTGAGAACAGACTAATACAGTGATCTTCCTGCTTCTGCTGTTTTCTGCAATGCCAAGGTGCTATATTTTGGGGTAATGTGTCCTGAATCTCATTACTTCCTTCAAATGAGTCTCACACGGTTTGCCTTTCCTCTTCTAATCCTGTTATTAAGAGTGGGAGAAGCAAAAATAGTAGTGCTTGGGAGTGCAAGGGCCAAGAATATTAGATTCTGCTTGGTCATCACAGTATTAAACATCTTCACAATGCATGGAACACACCGCCTTACTGCATCCCAGTAATCTCCAAGATTCTCTACACTGGGAGAGAAGAAGCAGCCCAGAAATGGCTCTGGGATTGGAAATAATTTTACAGAGAAGCCCGTCCCTGCCTTTTAAATCACTTAATCAAAGTTATTTTCCTAAAATTGTAATTAATATTTGAAATTAGATTATTTAATTCCACTTGTGTGTGTGTTTTATGTGCCTCAAATTAAATTAAAATCAACAGAAACATTTCTTGAAATGGAAAGGCTAGAAAGCTAAGCATTTTTCCAAGCAAAAATAGTTATTTAACTTGTATCCTCTAGACGGGACCCATATACAAGACGACCAATGAGATAAAAGCACTGATGGTTATTAAAGCCCAATCCAGATATAAAGAGCATTCCCTACTATGTGTCAGGCATCCTGCTGGATGCTGGCAAGGTAGGCAGGATGGAGGGTTGTTAAATGAGGAAGTGCCTGCCAGGAGTTTCTGGAACAGATAAGCATATAAATATCACATGAGTTTAGTGGCGGGTCCTAAGAAATGTTTTACTAGGGAGTTCTTAAAAGGAAAAACATAGCGAACCCCAGCTTCACCACTTACCAGACCTGCAACTTCAGGCAACTTACCCTCCCTCAGGCTCAGTTTCCTCCTCTGAACATTGGGGATAATGTTTCTCACTTGGCAGGGGAATTCGAGGAAACGAGATCATGCTGTTTCCTAAACTCACCCCTTCTTAAGGATCATTTGGAGGAGCCTGTCCAAATATAGATACTCAGGCCACTTTCTGGAACTTTCTGGGGCCAGGATTCTTCTTTCAACAAGCATCCCAGCAGGAGCATAACCAAGGGAAGGGGTTAAGGCTTTGTCCCAATTCCCTTCACCCAGTTCCACCCCATCACTCCAAATCCATATGCATTATTTTACTTATTTTTATTTATTCTTATTTTTAACCCTTCACTATGAAATTATTTTAGACTTGCAAATATTTGTAAAAATAGTATAATGAATTGCCTGATAGTCCTCACTCAGCTTCCTCAAATACTAAAAGCTTACATATCCACAATTCAATTATCAAAATCAGGATGTTAACATTAATACAATAGCATTAATTAACAAACCTTATTTAAATATCACCCATTGTTCCACTAATGTCTTTTTCTGGTCGAGGATCCAAGCCAGGCCTAAATGCAAATAACCTAAGGCATGTTTGCTAGGAAAATGCCTTATCTAAACAAGTCTCCAACTGCTCCCAGCCCCTTCCACCTGGATGCTCCAGAGCTGACATTGCACCCACCGGATCATATGACCAGGATATTCAAATTAACATTGAAGTCATGATTTTTTATGCTTTTGGCACATGTTAGTCTAATCAGTAGAAGCTAATGCAAACCAAAAATTTACATTTATACGTAAGGAATCAAGAAAAGAGTAAAGAAACATGGACAGAAGCTTTAGTTGAGAAGCCTTGCACAGAAGCCGCTGGCTCTTGTCCTTGCTCTTTCCGTTGAGCGATGCTGTCCCCAGGCATAACCACCTGCCACCACCCTACCTGTCAGTCAAGGTCCATTAAATGAGATGATGCATGGAAAGGATTTAGTTCAATGAGCACATACGGAGGACACAATGAGTGTTGGTTATAATTTGATGTTACTCATTCCAAAGCCACTGGCTTCTTGAAACTTCTGATTCAATACATAAAGCATGATAGGCCCATTTTCTAATGCCCATACTGTTCTTTGAGTCTTTCTTATAGCCCCAGTGGAACACATCCTGATTTACACTGCAGTTATCGCTGTGCTTATCTTACACCCCTACTAGATTGTAAATTCTGATCCTTTTATCCCCCGTGGAGGCTTCTCGGGCATCATGCAGATCCCACTGCCAGCAGCTTGCCTCCCAAATGCGCTGGGGCATCCAGCCTGCATATCTTCTGATTTAATTTATCACCAAACACTCTAGGCTTTAACTTTTTGTAAGCATCTTCAAATAAAAGCTGCCATTGTGGTCAACAAGGGAAGCTCCTGTTCAAAATTAGGCCTCTTATGGGAGTCAAGTTTTTATCCCCCTCTTCAGGAAAGAAGAAAATGCCTCTATTCAGGTGGGCCACTTACTGATTATGAGGACTTCAGAGCAAAGTCTGTATTTTGGGTACCTCATCATGGTACTGACAAGTTGCCTTTAGGTAAAAGAGAGACAAAGTTTAAGGAGGTCGAGGATGCTTCTAGCACTCTGGGTCTTCAGATCTTCAAAGCACTTTACACAAATCAACTAATGAACACTTCATCACACAGCATGTAGGCTCCCCCAGGAATTGGAAGGCTCTAGGCTTCCATCCTGCAGCCAGAGACTTGAAAGGGGCTGAGTAATTTGCAGTTAACAATCGCATTTATGACTGTGACTCCTAAAAGAGAGACAATCAAATCTCTTGCCTTTTACTGCCTTTCACTGAGTCCTTGCTAGATGTTTGTTGAATGACAGAATCACACTGAAGGCAGATGTGGCTCTACTTCTGCTGCCCACTTTCCCCAGGTCTAATTAACAGGGGCCAGGCCAACTTCTCCCTAGGAAGTTTTTTCAATGCCACACTAGGTCATTCAATGTAAAACATTTAGGGTTATGGGCCTCTTACAGAAATCTGATGAAAACTATGACCCTAGACCCTAGAAAAATCCTAAGTGCACACATGTACACACTGGAAACATTTGTATGACTTTTCAGAGTCCCTCTGAAATCCAAATTAAGACTCTCTGCTGTAGGTATTGCTGGGAGACAGCAAGCTTAAAAGGGATCACCCATGTCCAAGTTTGGGAGCAACAATTTATTCTTCCAAGAATACTTTGTTTCACTGGTTTGAAAGCAACATTTAGAAGCGCAGTTGCCCTTTTTCAGATTAGGCATCAAGAACATATGAATATGTTTCTTTGAAAAATATTAAGCAAAATAGGTGCTTTCTGGTTGCAGCCCCTTGCAGCGACTATGGGGACTTGTTTTCCTTCTTCTTAGGCTCATTTAATGACATATTCTCATATTTGAGAAAGTAGAAAAAGAACTGCCTGTCTCTCTCAGCGAGCAGATGTGCGACTAGGGAAAACTTTTTTGAAAACTTGCCTGCCAGTGTTGACAGCAATGTTAACTAAATCCTCCATAGATACCCCCCACGATCAGAGTTAAACAAATCACGATAGGAAGCCCTATCACTCAGAAACTAATTTCCACCCTATTGAAAGTCAGCAAGGAAAAGTAGTTTGTGCACAACCAGATGGAAAAGAGCCACTTTCTAGGAAAAGTGAGCATTCCAGAATGATGCTGGGCGAAGGGCCTGGAAGAGACCAAAAAGGAGTTTGAAGTCCATCTGGAAGTGACTCTTTAAAAACAAGAGCTTGCATTTCAATGGCCAACCTTGAAATGCAGGAATCTCAGGTTCCTTCTGCAAAGACCTGCGGTATTCACAAGTGCCCAAATCTTAAAGAAGCTTAGATATATGGGCCAATCACTTTCTGGTAATGTTTCTTGATAGAAAAGAAGAAATTAGAAAGTTTGGAGCTAAGGGAGAAGATTCCATAAATAAAAGCCAAGGATAAAATGTTTTCCACACTTCTCACCAATTGATGTGTAAATTTGCACTTCCACCCAGGTGTCCTTAAGTGACTGTATGATTCAACATCTACACCAGAAATCCTGAAGTTCCAGTCCGTGATTCTTAGTTAAGATAACCAGCCAGGAGGGCTAATATGCTTCCTGGGTTTCTTGTCAAGTATCCTGGATTTTTTCTCCTGAACCATTCTTTCTTTCGTGGTTGAAAGTGACCTGAATCCCATCCCTACATCCAGTTCTATCTGCTCTTTGCACAACTAAAATGGTCAAGTGTAAATGTCAGCTCATTCACATTTAAGTGTTCAGCTCATC
The DNA here is from genome assembly GCF_009828535.3 of Hylobates moloch. NCBI lineage: Eukaryota > Metazoa > Chordata > Mammalia > Primates > Hylobatidae > Hylobates > Hylobates moloch. Next base: position 68,771,230 of record NW_026652292.1, on the reverse strand, counting down.
TGTTTGCCCAGGTCAGCCTTGGGAACCCCCCATCTCTGCAGCACAGTGAGGTTGTAGGTCAAGGTCCTCCCCCATCCTGAATTTGGAAGTCCTGGCATCAGATTTGTGTTTAGATCCTGGCTCTGCCACCTCCTGGCTTTGTAAGGTAGACAGCTTACTTGAACTCTTTGATTCTTCATTACTTCATCTGTAAAATGGGCCACATGCCCATTTCATCAATTTGTGGTGAGGATTAAATAAAATGTTTAAGTTCATGTAAGTTCATCTGCCTCATTCCATGAAGGGTTTTCAGTGGTACACCCACACAAACACGCATTGAAATGAAAGAAAGAAAAGAAGGAGGGAGGGAGGGAAGGAAGGAAGGAAGGAAGGAAGGAAGGAAGGAGAGAAATAAACCAATTAAAATAAAGAACACTAGAGATTTAATAAAATATTTCTTCTTTTTAATAAAAGTTATGTTTGCCAGGTGCGGTGGCTCACGCCTGTAATACCAGCACTTTGGGAGGCCGAGGCAGGCAGATGACAAGGTCAGGAGTTCAAGACTAGCCTGACCAATATGGTGAAACCCCATCTCTACTAAAAATACAAATATTAGCCGGGGGCGGTAGTGCGCGCCTGTAATCCCACCTACTCGGGAGGCTAAGGCAGGACAATCGCTTAAACCTGGGAGGCGGAGGTTGCAGTGAGCCGCGATCATGCCACTGAACTCCAGAGTGAGACTCCATCTCAAAAAAAAAAAAAA